>NC_142063.1:265470381-265776943 GCF_059756535.1 Pantherophis guttatus | reverse complement strand
AGGTCGCAAGCTTGGAGCAGAAAGTGAAACAACATGAGGACTATAATAGTGTCTTACAGGAAGTAGAAAAGTGGTTATTGCAGATGTCCAGCAGGCTGATTACCCCTGAACTCATGGAGAACAGTGATCTAGAAGTGATAACACAACAATTAGCCAGTCACAAGGTAGGTCTACATAATCAACAACTCTCTAGTAGAAGAGATGGTTACTATACTTTGTAGTTCAAGTAAAGAACTGTTTGTCTTCTAATATTCATAAATGTTCTTTGAAAAGTTTTCTCAACAGTTGAAAAGAAAATAGAAAATACACCCTATATAAATTGTTTTCTATTGTTTTTTTTTAAAACCAAGACAGCAAACATTTAAATAAATCAAATTAAGATTTTGACAATTAGTTATTTTTATTACTGTCTACAGATAGGAAAATAATGATATATATACAGGTGTACATAGAAACCATATATATTCAGTGTTTCTATACGTAAGAAAAAGACTACCACCTTCCTCAAACACTAGATGATTTTCAGTAAACATTATATGCAGTCTTTGTAATACATAAATAATCCTATATTTTTAGTTGATTAAAAATGTAAGATCTTGTTTACAGCTTCCTATATTTGTGGCAGAGGTGGGTTTCAGCAGGTTCTAGAGAACCGGTAGCGGAAATTTTGAGTAGTTCGGAGAACCGGTAGTAAAAATTCTGACTGGTCCCGCCCCCATCTATTCTCTGCTTCCTGAGTCCCAGCTGATCGGGAGGAAATGGGTATTTTGCAGTAACGTTCCCCTGGATTGGAGAGTGAATGGAGATTTTACAGTATCCTTCCCCTGCCATGCCCACCAAGCCATGCCCACCAAGCCACACCACGCCCACCAAACCATGCCCACAGAACCGATACTAAAAAATTTGAAACCCACCACTGGTTTGTAGACTATTATCTTATACAGGTTTTTCTCATAAATTACAGAAAATGTTTCATTTTATTAGATTTTATGTACTGCTAACTACTAAGTTCTCTTGGTAATTTAAAAAAAAGATAAAGGGGAATGAAAAGGTTTTTTTTAAAAAAATGTATAATATTATAAAATTATAAAAAGCTTAGTCGTGTATTTTAAAAAAACTTTCACAAATGAACAAATGAATTAGGGTTCCTGATGATATTTTTAGAATTAACTGGTCAGTTCATAAATAGTGTCATAAGCTAGGAAAATGACATTTAGCAATAGTAATAACACTTGGACTTATATACAACTTCACAATGCTTTACAGCCCTCTCTAAGTAGTTTATAGAGTCGGCATATTTCCCCCAACAGTCTGGGTCCTCATTTTGATGATCTCGGAAGGATGGAAGGCTGAGTCAACCTTGAGCTGGTGAGAATCAAACTGCCAAACTGCTGGCAGCCGGCAGTCAGCAGAACTAGCCTGCAATACTGCATTGTAACCAGTGCACCATCAACAATTCGTTTAGGTACAAATTCTCTACTCAGTGCAGAAATTTAAGTACATCTTTTACAGTCTCTGCTCCAACACTCCTGTAACATATTGTTAGGCATTTTTTCATTAACATTCAATTGTAATATGTTTTCCTATCATTTAAGAGCATTCTGACCTACTTGTAATTTAATAATGTTTTAGGCAACAATGGAAGAAATTGCTGGATTTGAAGATCGCCTGAACATCCTTAAGAGCAAGGGAGATTCTTTAATCAAAGAGTGTGCAGAACATCTCCAAGCAAAATTTAAACAAAATATAGAAACCCAGCTGCAGGGAACGAGAGATAGCTATTCAGCCATCTGTAGCACAACTCAAAAAGTAAGCATCAATCTTTTAATACTTGGCAGAGGATACAGGAACCAAGTGGTGGCAATTAGATAGAAACTGGCTCAACATAATAAGATACTGGAATGGTTTCTTAACAGTTTCTGAAAAATGAATTTAATAACAATTGGGGCGGGTGGGGGCTTGAAAACATTTACAAAAGTAGTCCCAAAGTTGCTTTTTGAAAAGGCAACTTGTTTTTCCTTGAAGACGTTTTGCTTCTCATCCAAGTAACTTCCTCAGTCTTCAAGGAAAAACAAAGTCCAGTTGCCTCTTCAAAAAGCACCTTAGGAACAACCATGACCTGGATGATTGAGAATCTCCATAGATATTTACCAAAGTAGAATATTTCAAGACAAACTTTGGAATAATGTATAGGGAATATTCATTTTATATTAATTAGCATTATAAAGGTTCAATGATTTCTATAGTCTAGCACTCAATTTAATCAGCTAGACTATATTTTTGGCCAAGAGTCCATTTTCAGTTAGTAATAATCATTAATATTAAAGGAATTCTTACTTCTTATTCTTATTTCTTGTAGGTATATCAAAGTTTGGAGCATGAACTCCAGAAACATGTTAACCATCAGGATACTCTTCAGCAATGCCAAGCTTGGCTCTGTACAGTTTGTCCAGAGTTAAAGACCAATCCTCATCGACCTTCTAGTTCAGCAGATGCCATTAAGCAGGTATCAGCAGTCTAAGTGGAAATATTCCTCTCCTCTTTACTTCACTCCACTCCACCCTCCCCTTTTCATTATCTACTCTAGCCTTCAGTCCTGTAATTTTCCAATATCTCCTATCCAAGAAATTAAGTTTGACCTTAATTTTTTTCAACAGCCAAGGCTACTTATTTGAGCTGCAGGTTCTTCTTAAAGAGTTTTTAAATATCAGCAAGGACATGGATTATATTCCAGAGATTGATAAGGCCATTAGAAGTATCAACTCTGCTTTCCCAGAAGACAATCTTAGGTCAAGTGTAGATGAACCTCCTTGAACAAACTCAATGAATAGGGTAAACGTATGATATAATTCCAGCCATAATTCTCACTCTCATTGTGTATTATAGGGCCCCCAGATTCTTAAAAAATGTTAAGCATGTTTTTTGATCATCAAAAGCCTCTTCATTCCTGCCCAGTGACCTGAAAACAATCACACAATTTTGCACTAAGCAAAACAAGCTCACTTGTTTACGGCATTTGTTAAATTGATTACGTTATAACTAATAAATGCGATAAAGACATACAAACAGAGAGAAATGCACATGATAACAACTATGCTTATTTTACTAGCTACTTTTAATCTGAGATCATTTTTCCAAAATGATATTTTTGGGTATTTACCAAGCTTGAACCTTTAAAATATCCTGCTTATAAATTTAACGTGGAATAAATCGATGAAACCTAATGGCATTTCTATTGTGTTCTACTACACACCAATAATTCTTCTAAGCTTACTCTGCAAATATAAAAGCACATTTTTCTTTTAGCAGAATAGACTTCAAAAGATAATATTTCAGATTATAATCCTACAGAAAGAAACCAATCAGTGATTGCTGCATTCAGATGAAGAATAGTGTGTTTAGACAGTCAGACTGTTGTTTTTAATTCTGCAGTAAGAAGCAAAATTGTCCTTTTTCTTCAGTGAAGCCAATAAATGATCCAAACTTCAGTTGGGTAATCCATTGAAAGTTACATAACACACACACACACACAGAGAGAGAGAGAGAGAGAGAGAGAGAGAGAGAGAGAGAGAGAGAGAGAGAGAGAGAGATCTGTGGAAGTCAAAGTTACTTTTAATTAGAAAGTTAAATGTAATCTGAACTATTCATATTTTTAATGTTGTGCACAATGTAGATGCATAATCAATACAGAGTCTCTTTGGTTACTTTATTAATATTTATAGAAAGAAATGTGTCATTTAATATCAATACCATGAGCAGTTTATTATTTTGCTATGCTTTATAACTTCCTAAGCATTTTCAGGGGAATTTGAAAATCATATGTTTTGTTGATAATCTTTTCTTACTCTTTTTAGGTTAAACATTTTAGAGCCATGCAAGAGCAGGCAAACACCTATTTGGATCTATTATGCTCCATTGATGATTTATCAAGCAGCACAGTAAAAAGTGCAGCAACAGATATTCAAGTAGCAAAACAAACGGTATGGGATAAACTATAACAGCTGTTTGTAATGCTTCTTAGACATGTAATTATGTTTTTTACAGGTTCATATTAGGTGATATTGGTTTGAAGAGATGACTACTGTACTTCAATTAACAAAGGAGATTGTATGGGATAAATTGTAGCAGCTGTTCTCTCATTCTTCTTAGACATGTGATTATCTTACTTTCTCACCAATTAGGTAATTAGGTAATAAAGAAACATGCTTACAGCCATGCTTGCAGAAGTTGGTTCCTTAGACTCCAGAATGAAAGATAATAAAGAAAGAGGAAAGAATATAAGTCGGGACAGAATTCAAAGATATTCATTTGTTATGTTTAATTCTTTAAGAAAAATCTGTTGTTTCCTGACAATGAGGTTCATCTGACTTTACATTACTTTAATTTACATTTTTTTCAGATTGAATCTTCATTGACGTATAACTGTTATAAGGATGGTTACAACTGTTTTGTATAGAATTCATGTGCATAGAACTCATATAACATGAGCATTATAGACTTATGCATGCTCTGTTTATCTTCCACTCTTATAGGTTGTCTCCCCACCCCCTTCTAATATAAATCTCCTGACCTACATAAATGGATAGTGTACATCTAAGACAGCTCTGAATTAATTACATTAAAATTTCCATTATTCCTCCCTGTATTTTCCAGATTGAAGATAGGATAATGAACTCCCAGTATCTTGCTCAGGGCTGGGAAGAAATAAAGCAAATGAAAGAGGAACTTTGGATTTATTTCCAGGATGCAGAACAGCAATTGCAGAATATGAAGAGACGGGGGGCAGAGCTGGAATTAAATATTGCTCATAATATGGTTTTACAGGTGAAGGTAAGGAGCATCTCTTGTTTTATTAAGAAGAAATACATAATTAATAGTTTACTTCTGAAATTGTCTGGCTTCTTTGTGACAATAGAAAATTAACCAGCAGTAACATTTTTAAAGCTCAGATAGAAACATGAAAAAGACCACTGCTTTAATGAACTGCAGCAAAGTTGCTACACTTCAGAAACCCAGACACTTTTCTTACAGTTCATTTGAAACATGCGCCTTGCTGTTCTATATTATTTATTTTGAACAAATGAAGGCACTCAGAAAGAATTGGAACAGGAATGGCATTTTATCATTTAGGTTACATTGTTTTTAGAAGTTACAGAATTGAAAAGCATTTTTGAATTCTGTAACTGAATTTGTTTCCATAAAATCCACTATAATTTGTAAATAAGAGATTCTCTTAACCTAATAAAAAAGACGCAAGAAAATAAAATTTCAGGAAATAAATGATAAAATCAAGTGCCGGTACATAAAATTGCAAGTATATGATGTTGCAATTACAGTTACTCGTCCAAAGAATTCTGAAAATGGAATATATACAACAGTATATTCCAGCACTAAGGTATTGAATTAGTAGGAAGAAGAATCAAATGATCACATGGAATTTATGCAAGGAAGAAAAACTATTTACAGCAAGCAGAGGGGTTCAGCATTATTGCTGAAGAGATTTAGTATTTGGGAATCTGTTTAGCTAAACTAATATCTAATTAAAGAATATGTTTAAGAATAGCTACTTCCAGACCTGGAAAAGTGTAAAGGGAAATACTTCTAAAGTATGACATTAGGACAGGGCATGGCAAACTTTTTCTATACTATAAAGCAGTGATCCCCAACCTTTCCAGCACCCTCAGTGGCAGCGAGGGTGGGGAGTGGGGATTATTCTGTACAAGTGGCAGGTGCACATCCACATGAACAACTCCATTTGCACAAGTGGAGGACATGCTTGCCCACCCATTCCACGACCCAACAAGCTGCACACTGGTACTGGGCCATAGCCTGGATCCCTGCTGTAAAGGGCTGGATCCAACCCTTTCTTCATCTCCACAGTTTATATGGCAAGTTTGCAGTCCAAGGAGTGAGACAGCCATTGGGCAGTGCCAACCAGCAGCAAGGAAGCCACTAATAGACTGTTGGTATCACCCAAGTTGCTCCAGTCCTCAGCCTCATTCCTTGCCCTTGAGCTCAGCTGAAGCTTGGGCATGGTGATGACCTGCTCATCTACCCACTCACTCTTAGTTGTCAGGCCAAACAAAAGCAGGTGGTGGGACAGATTTGGTCTATAAGCTGTAGTTCGATAGTTTCTGGACTATGAAAGAGATGAGTCAAATGCTGGTAGAAAGGGTAGTTGTCTTAAATGGTATTGGGTTTCCTGCTTGAGCAGGAGTTGGACTAGAAGACTTTCAAGATACCTTCCAACTCTATTATTCTGTTATTAAACAAGTCTTACCCCTTTGTTCCCAACGGAGTCAATAAAACAAAAAAAAATATTACAATCTCATGAAAAGGAGAAATGCATTTGTCTTAATTTATGGCTTTGTCGTAAAATCTGAAACACAATTCAGTAACCCTTTTTAGACGTTAACAGAATTCTTTCTTGCTATTTTCTTTTTTGTATCTCCTAATATTAAGGATTTCAGCCAGAAGCTGCAATCTAAACAGACAGTTTTGACTGCAGTGACTGAAAAAGTGAGCAAATTGACAGAAGGGCAAGAGTCACCAGAGCATAAGGAAGTAGGGCGCTTGAGCAACTATTGGCTTGATCTTTGCCTTCAAACCAGCAACGTGCTCTTATGTAGAAAAGAAGATTTTCAGAGAACAACAGATTATCATGATTGCCTAAATGCGGTAGAAGTATTTTTAGAAAACTTTACGCAGGAATGGGATCACTTGGCAAGGTAAGGATGGTCTCCTTGCCTTCTTTTTGACAGAACTATGTCTGTCCTTTGTTACTTGATCAGCATTAAGAATTACTAGGAATTCATATTTTTCCACTTAACTTAGTACTCCCTCTTCTATCTCGGCATGTTTTATTATACCATTTAGAACTTTTTCACTGGGAATATTATTAGATAGCACAGTTTTTACACATACACATGAAAAAAGCACTGAAATAGATCATTGAGGTGAAAGGTACAATAAGACCAACCAAAACAATCCGTGGGTTTTCCCCTAGGAATGTTAATGTTCTAACCAGCAGGCCTTTAGCCAAAAGGAAATAATGTCAGCATAAAATTTGCTGCCAAAATTGCCAGTCTCTGTTCTGCTACAGAAATTGTTTGTTTTCCTTATGTTTTGTGTGAAAGTCAAGTTAAGGAAAGAAGTGATTCGGTTTCCCTCAGATCCTTCCACATGTCACCAAAGATAGGAAAACCTGGCAATCTCTCTCCTTAACTGAGATGGGGCTGTCAAGGTTAATTCTGACCAATTGTCAAGGGCATAACTCCTTTGTACAAGCTCCTTTCCAACAAATTCCTAGAGCTGGGAGGTAGCAGGACAGGGAAGCTGTCAGCCTGGTGAGATAGTTGAGATAAGAATCATATCCAAAAGCACTAGCTCTATCTTTATTGTAAAGTCACATGAACAGAATCTTGCAAGTCTGAAAGTACATCTCTCCCCTCTTCCCCTTGCCTTTACAGTCCAAGAAACTAGAGGTGGTCCCTTCTGACATGTATGCAATGCCTCCATTACTTCTGCAGGCTCTATTGCCTCTTAAATGACCATTGCCTAGTCTGCGACTCTTTCTCTCTTTCCCCTTCCTCCCTTTCCCAAGGTCATTCTCATATCCCACGACAGGAGCTGAGCCTTTACCTACCATGTCTCTAATCCTATGGACCACATAATCCATGAGACTAAAGATCTGGTGGCATTTAAGAAGCTGGCTATAATCCTGACTCCTGACTCCTCTTCCAGACTGGGGATCAGCTAGAAGAGGGATAAGAGAAATCAGGGAGTTATCTCTAGACCTGCAGTCCCGCAAACTGATTCTTGTGTCTTTCTTTCTCACATGTCATCATGTAGCCTATCACCACCCTGAATAGTTTTTATTTAGTTTGCTCCACCTTTCTAGCAGGCAAATATCGGTTCTCCAGAACTGGTCAGAACCTGCTGAAACCCACCTCTGACCCGTGCCAATCTCCAGCATTCTCTTTATTTATCTCATGGACCTCTAACTTTTGTCCACTTTCTATACACAGATCTATATTTCAAAATAAACTTTGCAGTGTTTTGTTGTAGAGTTTCAGATGAGTAGAGGCAAGAAGACCACAAAAAAAAGGTGTTTCTCCTTCCAACAACAGCTGAGCTCCTGAGTGTAAAGACTCATTGGAATGAATTTCATTAATAAATTAATTTGTTTCTTCCTTTTCCAACTCTAAGGTGAATGCTTGATGCTGTAATGGTGAAATTATATGTACGTTTAATATTATGAACTCTGCAGGTACATGTTGTAAGTCAAAACATACACACACATAGTACTTTGCAATAAGAATCAGTTATTTATATGATGAAAAGTTTTCTCTAAAACTTGCTCTGTAATAGAAATATTTACTATGCATTGTTGTATTTGCTTAATAGATCTGATGCTGAGAGTACAGCTACACATCTTGAGGCTTTGAAAAAGTTGTCAGTGGCTCTGCAGGATAAACGGCTTGCTCTTGAAAACTTAAAGGAACAGAGGCAAAAAGTGACTGAACATCTAAATTTGGATGATAGAGAACTAGTCAAAGAACAGTCAGGATACTTTGAGCAGTGCTGGATCCAGCTGGAGGACCAAGTCAAGAGGAAAATACAACTGTCTGTCACCACATTACAAGAGTTGAGTGTTGTGCAAGCCAAACTTCAAGAATTAATGGAGTGGGCAGAAGAGCAGCAGCCTAGCATCTCTGAAGCTCTTAAACACAGCCCGCCTCCTGAGCTGGCTCAAAATTTTCTCATGGAACACCTCACCCTTTGTAGTGAAGTAGAAGCCAAGCAGCTTGTTTTGAAAACATTAATAAAGGAAGCTGATAGAGTGAAAACTAATTTAGGGCTTAATGAAAGACAAATGCTCGAAAAAAGTCTATCAGATGCCCAAAATCATGTGGATTTCCTTAGTGATCTGGTTTGGCAGAGAAGAAAGCACTTAAATAAGACATTATCTGACAGGACTCAGTTCTTCCTAGCAGCCCTTCAGGTCATGAATCAAATTAAACAGTATGAGAAAAAGGTAATATTCCACGAACATATCTGTCTGCTACCAGAAGATGTGAGCAAACAGATCAGGTCTTGTAAGAGTATACAAGCCAGCCTTAAGGTCTACCAGAGTGAAATCTCTGGACTGTGGTCTCAAGGGAGGAACCTTATGAAGGAAACAACAGAACAAGAGAAAAGTGAAGTGTTGGATAAACTACACACACTACAAAACATGTATGATATTATTTTACAAAAATGTAGCCAGCGATTAATGGATCTGGAAAAACATATAGTTTCTAGGAAATACTTTAAAGAAGATTTGGATAAAGCATGCCACTGGTTAAAGCAATGTGATATTGTTTCATTCCCAGAAATCAATTTAATGAATAGTAACACAGAACTTTATTCTCAATTAGCTAAGTATCAGCAGATTCTTGAAGAGTTTCCTGAATATGAAAATCTTTTGTTGATAGTTCAAAAAGACGGCCAGGAAATTTTACCATCACTTAATGAAATGGATCGATCCTATCTCGAGGAAAAACTCAGTGCCTTGCCGCAACAATTTAATATGATCATTGCTTTGGCTAAAGATAAATTCTGTAAAGTCCAAGAAGCAATTACAGCCCGTAAAGAATATGCGTCATTAATTGAACTGACAACAAGGGCACTGTCTGAAGTGGAAGATCAGCTTGTAAATTTGCGTAAAACCCCCTCTACTCTTACAGCTAAAGAAGTTGTGTCACTTATGGAAGATTACAAAAATGTCCTAAGTGAAGTCAAAAGCCTTGGCAGTGCAGTAGATGAATTAAACCAGAAGAAGGAAGCTTTTCGAAGCACTGGGCAGCCATGGCTACCAGAAGAGATGTTAACGCTTGCTACGCTGTATCACAAATTAAAAAGGCAGATAGAACAGAAAGTTAACCAATTAGAAGACATGATGGTGGCTTATCAGGAACATGAAGAGATGCATAAGCAGCTTGAGATGAAACTAAATTCCATAAAAGAAAAAGAAGCAGAAGTGAATGAAGAAACCCTTCCAGCTGAGGAAAAGCTAAAAATGTATCATTTCCTAGCTGGTAGTATTCAGGATTCTGGAATCCTTTTGAAACACATTGCTGAACATCTTGAAGGGCTTTCTTCCCAGCTTGACCCATCTGTTCATGAAGGAGCTGATCATCAAGTGCGAAATTGGCAGGAAATGATGAAGGTATTGCACACTGCCATTGGGGATAAAGTGGCGGAGTGTGAAAACAGGCTGGTAGAGCGCATAGATTTTCAAAGTGAAATCTGTCGCTCTCTGGATTGGCTGGGACGCATCAAAGCAGACCTGAATGAACCATTAAACATGGATGCAAAACTGAACAGCATTCAAGAAGAGATTCGCACAGTTCAGATCCAACAGGAAGAAGTACAATCCAGCCTAAGGATAATGAGAGCACTAAGCAATAAAGAAAAGGAGAAATACACGAAAGCCAAAGAACTGGTTCCTGTGGACTTGGAAAACAGCCTTACTGAGCTTTCTGAACTCAACAGTGAAGTCCAGGAAGCAATACAAAAGAGGCAGGTCAGTATGTCCTGCATTCCTATTGTTAATTATTTACCACAGTATAATGGATGTGGAATACAAATCTGTTCAGGCTACATTTCAGTGATATATTCAGTGATATATTCAGTGCAGGGGTGAAATCTAAAATTTGTTACTACCGGTTCTGTGGGCATGGCTTGGTGGGGGTGGTGGTAATGTGACTGGGTGGGCGTGGCCATTTTTTTTTTTTACTTTTAAAACCATTTTGTACATGTAAAGCCATGTAAAAAAGTGCTTTCAAAAGGCTCTGACAATCCCAGCTGAGTTGCCTGATCGGCAGGCAACTCAGCTGGGATCGTCAAAGCTTGGATCGTCAGAGCCATTTAAAAGAAAAAACTTTTTTTCTTTTAAATGGCTCTAACGATCCAAGCTGAATTGCCTGATTAGCAGGCAACTCTGCTGGGATCGTCAGAGTTTGGCTCGTCAGAGCCATTTAAAAGAAAAAAAAGGCTCTGATGATCGCGTGGCTCAGCTGGGCATGGGGGGCGGGGGCATGGATTTTTGCTACCGGTTCTCCGAACTGCCCATCGCCATCGCTACCTACTCGCCTGAGCCGGTCCGAACTGGGAGCATTTCACCCCTGATTCAGTGCCAGATTTTCATTATAATCTAAAGCAAAGAAGTTGACATAAAGATTAAAAATGCATCAAATTGTTGCTCTAATTCTGCACTTAACCCTAGAAAACAGTAACAGAACAGCAGAGTTGGAAGGGGTCTTGGAGGTCTTCTAACCAACCCCCTGCTCAAGCAGGAAATTCTATTCACATAAATTTGAGTAAATCATTGTTACACATAGACCTTTTTTTTTTTCCATCAGAGGAGGTAATGACATCTCTACTGTGTGAAATATGACAACTTCATAGATTGCACTTCTGAAAATTCTTGCCAGAAGATTTTGTGTTATCAGATTTTTGAGATAACACTTTAATATCTTTTTGTTACCCGTTTCACTGTGGAATAAAAGTCAATACCAGGCCAATAATTTTACAAACTATTTTCATAGGTTATATGCTCTAGGATCACACCCTTGATTTAGGGCATCAAGAAAGCTTTTAATTACTTAGAGGAGAAAAGGAAACATGTTTGAATGGCAATTTCTACTTTGTGTTCTTGGACATCCATGGATTTTTCCAGGATCTTAAACATCTGTTGGAATATTAATGGATTTGTTTAGTGAATTAGATAAACATTCCCTTTATGAAGTTCAGCACAGTATCCTAAT
This sequence comes from Pantherophis guttatus, assembly GCF_059756535.1. Classification (NCBI taxonomy): domain Eukaryota; kingdom Metazoa; phylum Chordata; class Lepidosauria; order Squamata; family Colubridae; genus Pantherophis; species Pantherophis guttatus. Next base: position 265,765,133 of record NC_142063.1, on the reverse strand, counting down.
GTATAGTATTCTGGAATAATTTGCTGATTGTAGAATTCCAGTTTGCATACCTTCTGCATTACCCTGAATTAGGATTATTGTTGTTATTATTCATATATGTTGTTTGTGTTGTATCATTTTGTTTTGTTTTCAGGAAAATTTGACTAAATTATACAGTCTTTGCCAAAGATACTACCAAGTTTCCCAGACTGCTAACAACTGGCTTGAAGATGCTCAGGTATTGCTCCAATTTGCACAAAACGGCCTTGATACAGAGAATTCAGAAGAAAACCTAAGAAACCACACAGACTTTTTTAACACTGAAAAACAGTTCCGAGTCCATTTGAAAGAAGTAAAGATGCTTGTGTCTGACATGGAGCCATTCATTCAAACCTTCAGAAAAGAAGATCTGGAGCAGAAAGTGAGGGCTTTAGAAGATAAGAGCATAGAAATAGAACAAGAAGAACAATGTCAGAAGGAATTATTACAAAGGTACCTTTTTATTCATTCTATTTCAGCCCTCGGTTTTTTAGTGCACACAGAAATAACATGTGCAAACCTGTCTTGATGGAACCTTCACAGATATACAGTATACAAGCACATGCTTGCTTGCACACACACACAGGGCATATATATGCACAGCACACTGTAATTAGTCTCTAGGGAGAGAGTATGAACACACACAGATGCTCAACACATTATTTTATTAAAAGGAAGAAAATACTGAAATCTGCTATGCCACTACTGATAAAGGGATTAGTGAGAATTTACGAAACCATGTTATACATTCTTCTCCAACCTTGGTTCATTGTATAAAATGCTATGTTAAATAAATGATCCAGTAAATAATTGCAATGGGTTGCCTTAAAAATTATACAATAGAATAAAATGATGTAATTCAGTTGTGAAAAGGGCGAATGACGCCATGAGCTTCTTTATAAAGTATTTCTGGGAGATCTCTTACTAATTGCATCTTCTTGCAGATTAACCCAGTTTTTGCTCTTGGTTACAAGTCCAATATTTTAAAATATAGTTGTTCATAGATAGGCATTTATCTTTATTTTCAATTCTTCCACTCATATCTGAATGTTCAGCCACTGTAATAATAACTGCTTTCTGCATCACTGTTCAAAAGGCATTTTACTGGAAATACTGGCAGCGTTTTCTGTTTTGGGACACCATTACAACTTTATCTGAATTACAAACTTCTCTTTCTCTCTCTCAAAGGTAGATTTAGGGTTCGTATCTTCCTGCTGCCTAATATAATTTATTAGAATCCTATGATCTCAGTTAGAGACTAAGCATGGCAAAATATCACATTGTTAATTTTTTCCTCCATCAAATTAAACCATTTAAAGATTCTGTCTAAATGTTGGCCTTTTAGTTTAATGGCAAGAATATTTGTTAGCAGTAACAAGATACTTTATTTTTATTTATCTGAAATACATTCTAAGGTTATATTTTGTATAACTTATGACTTTTTTATTATATTTAATTTTTCAAGATGTGCTTCTCAGTGGCAAGAATACCAAATAGCAAGACAACACATCATTGACTTGATGAATGAGTCTGAAAAGAAATTATCTGAATTTTCTGTAGCTAAAACTTCTTCCCAAGTGGAAGCAGAAGAAAAATTAGTATCACATAAGGTAAAAGTTTTAAAAGTCATTTTTTTCTAGTTAAATCACAAACATTTGTGTACTGGATTTAGGGGTTTGTGGTGTAAAAAAAGGCTGTTCTCTAAGAGGTGATTCCTTGCTAAAGATAACAAAAAATGCAGAACTGATTAAATTTATGATATGGTTTTACCATTGCATAAATTGCAATATCAGAGTTTTATTTTTAGGCAAGTGAAAACATTTCAATACTGTTTTTATTGTTTTTATTTTAAAATCAAATATGTTCTTTCACAATTGCACTGCTCTTTCACCATTGCAAAAAATATTGTTTCATACTTGCTTGTAATATTTTGAACACTATTCAGTGAAATTACTATTAAATTACTATTTAAGCCGAATAGTTGATAAGATGAGCATTGAATAATACATATTTCTTTGGAACATAAATACACAGAAACACATTTGCCCATCTGTATCGATCCACCTATATCTACTCATCTATTAATACATATAAAAACAGTGGATGTTTCTGTATATAGTAAAACTTACATCTTGCTAATATAAACTTTACATGTAAATATTATATCTAAAGGAAAGAGGAATTCTAATATTGCAGCAAAGGGTATATTTGTTTTGATTCTGCTATAATACATAAACATTTGCTTGAAATTTTAAAGCTATCTTGTGAAACTGGAAAGATAATTTCCTTTGCTTTTTCAGTCTCTAGTCTCTATGGTGAACTCTTTTCATGACACAATCACTTCACTGGAGGAAAAGGCATCTATCCTGGAGAAAACAGGCAATATAGCCAGTAAAGCAACCATAAGTCGGTCCATGACAACTGTCTGGCAGCGGTGGACCAGACTTAGAAGCATTGCCCAAGAGCAAGAAAGAATTTTGGAAGAATCAGTGCAGAAATGGAATGTATTTGATGACAAGGTATAAGGATCAAGTTTATTCAATGTCTGTAAATATTCTTAGTAGCCACTAATGCATCGTATCTGCACATTGCATTTATAAGGTTAAAGTTCAAACTGTTTTATCCAGTACTGCCATTTTGCTAACTGCAATCAATGCACTGACCATCAGCATTTTCCTGATGTTTTATTTTGGTTCCGAGTTCTTGATGCAGAAAGGGGTATAGTATAGAGGTATGCAGAAAGCTAATTTTAGGAAGCTAAGATTAGTACTCTGAGTAGTTTTAACAGAAATACTTTCTGCTATTGCAACACATCCATTGTTTTGAGTCTAAATGTTACATTGAACAAATAGGAAACAAAGAAATGCTTTAATACATTAAATAAGTAGTAAATTCCACTTAACAAGTAGGACGCTCTGAACTAAAGAAACTTAAATTTTCAGAACATTCATATGATTAGTTCAATCTTTTCACGTCCTATGACCACGTCAGACAAGCCAACATGGTACTTGTTATCTAATTGTCTAGACCAGCTTCTTTCAACCTTTTTACCATGGAAGAATTCTTGAAATAATGTCCAGGACTTGAAGAAACTCTGCATAAAAATCACCCGCCCCAAAGTTTCACAATACAATTGGCTTCTAAACTGTACAATCCACCTTTTATAAAGTTTATAGCAGTAGCACAGTGGCAGGTTGGCAGCTGAATCACAGCAGGTAAAAATTTCCACCACTGTGAGCGCTAGCATTGTAGGGCACAATGGGTTATATATATATAAAACCCAATCTTCTAACCAACAAAGTTGCCCATGTAAGTTTTAAGTAATATAATTTTAATAATGTATGTATTTATAACCATCTTTAGTAATAGATACTATCAGTGTTTCCATGCAATCTTCCTGCTACACTGTAAAGCCATTAATATATCAAAGGGCAATCTGCTCAGATCCCATCACATTCTAGCTTTACCTTAGATTCTTTGTCTTAAAGTCAGACTATCCTCTCCAAAGAAAATTAGTGAAGATTTTGGTATCCCATGTGTAATGGTATATTCATTGAGGTGGTTCATGACAGACCCAGTTTAGTTGGTGCATAATGTGTAGATATTGAATTTGAGAATATTATAGATTATAATGTTACATGTGTGTGTGTGTGCATATGTGTAGTTATGATTCCTTTTTAAAAAAATAATAGATTGGGGTTTGTTTGTTTTTTTGTTTAAAATTGTTATCTTTAGATGCAAAAAGCAACAGAGACACTTGATCAGCTGCACGAACGCTTACCAGAGGGCTCAGTAGAAAAAGCTTCAAAGAATGAACTTCTGGATCTTCTAGATTATCACAGTAATTTCATTCTAGAGCTCGAGCAGCAGCTATCATCCTTGGGTCTCCTCAAGCAGCATTCTTTTAGTTTGCTCCAAGATATAGAAATAACACCTAGTTCCCAGGAACAAATGCCCATCATGCAAGAAATCAAAGCAATGCAAGACCGATGCCATAAGTAAGAAAACATTTTATATTTCTGTGTTCTCCTTATAGCAGAACAGGGAGAATAGTGGAACATGCAGCATTGATGCCATGTTCCATTCTACAACTTGTAACACACACCCACAAATCTGCTTCAGAATTTTGACAAATTTGGAAGGCAGTGCTGCAGGAGGGGGAAAAAAGAAGAAAAATTGTCTGATTACATAAATGTGCTTGCATAACATTGGGTTTACTTCAGTGTGCAAATATAGTTATCAGACCATAGCTGTATTTTTCCACTATTGCTGAATGTGAGAGTTATTCAAAAGCCTTGTACAAGTGATTAGTTGAGCTTGTTCTTTGCGTGGCAATCTGCTGTTTGGAATAAAGTGACAAGATATTGCAAAGGGAAAAAACTACCAATTTTGATTTACTGTCCCCCATATTTATTTCAGGTCCATTTGCCAAATATTGTAGAATCTATAATAATTTTGATAGAAAAAATTAATGATTAAAACTTAGCATTATGATCCTGCCTATTAAATAACAACAACAATAACAACAGTAGTTGTTGTATTACGACCCTAAAATAAAATTTCATCCCTGTTACATATTTTCTGTTTTGTAAATTACATTGATTACAGTAATGTTTTCAGATGTTATATAAGATGAAATATATGAACTAACATCTCAACATTTTTAAAGCATGCAACAGAAGGTGAAAAAAAGTGAGAAAGTGGTTAAACAAGAATTAAAGGAACGTGAAGAAGTAGAAAAAGAGATTAATAAAGTAAAAACCTGGATACAGGAAGGAAGAGAATATTTATTAAACCCTACAATAGAAAGTGATACTCAACTTGAAAAACTTCAGGTATGCCAAACATATACCAATTATTGAATACAAGTTCATGCTGTGAATAAGTGAAAGCAATGTGGGTATATCTATAGAATGCTATAATATGTTTCTGTACAAGCTACAAAACATACGCCCACTTCAGTAGCACATATATTAAAACTTGTAACTATATCTTAGAACATACCTCAAAATTAATAATTCACCTAAAGAGATATTTTAATAATGGAGAGAACTAATAATGTATGTCACATCATTCTGGCACAACAATTTCTATTCATTTTGTTGTTTTTCTTCTATAACAATCATAGGATGCTATAGTCTCCCAATGACTATGGGTTTATGGGAATATGGGAATATTACTATGCAGAAGCCATACAGCGGTTTGTGAAAGGTTTAACACATTGGTCCAAGCACAGTGACAGCCAATTAAAAATACTTTGTAATTGTATCAAAATTTATTTCTATACCAGATTTAATGTGAAACAAGCCACGTTGTATATTTCTTTTTTGTCCTCCATATACTTTAGACGCTCCTAAATGATGCCACTATGCACCGTCAAGCAGTTGAGAAAATGGCTGAACAGCAGCAAAATAAATACTTGGGACTTTATACCATTTTACCTTCTGAGCTGTCTCTTCAGTTAGCAGAAGCAGGCTTGGCGCTAGTAAATATACATGAGCAGGTAAAAATTATTTAACATGACAATTTTACAACAGGTTTCAGTGCTAAAATTCCACAAGAGTCACTGAACTGAGCTGTAGTGGTAAATTAATGAATGCAAAAGTAACAAAATCATCTACACCACATAACTATCATCTACTTCTCACTATTCGATGGCAACCATAAATATGGTGGCGATCCATGTTAATTCTCAATAAAGCTCTCTAATATGTATTTCCTTGAAACCAAAGACTATGCATACTTTTTGTATATAAAGTTAACCTGTGGTATGGTTAGACACACCACCATCACTATATATACATACTATACATACACCCAGAATGCACAGCCATGAATAATTTGGAGAGGAAGGAGGAGATAGCACAGCTCTAGAGCAATCTCTTTTCCTATATCTAGAAATATGTATAAGAAAATCACTCATGTCTGTTAAAGCTAGTTTGGTATAAGGATTAAGGCTAAAATCCAGAAGATATAGTTTCAGATCCATTCTTAGCTGCTGAATCTCACTGAGTGACCTTGGATACTAATTCATCCTATTTCACAGGGCTAGTGTTAAGAAACATTGTGGAACATATTCTATATTTCATAGAATTTCTCATTATATATTTTCTCTGTCCTATTTTAGTTCGTGTTCTGTGGGTGTGGCTTGGTGGGCGTGGGATGGCTTGGTGTGTGTGGCATGGCTTGGTGGGCGTGGCAGGGGAAGGATACTGCAAAATCCCTATTTCCTCCCGATCAGCTGGGACTCGGGAGGAAAAGAATAGATGGGGGTGGGGCCAGTCAGAGGTGATATTTACCAGTTGTCCGAATTACTCAAAATTTCTGCTACCGGTTCTCCAGAACTGGTCAGAACCTGCTGAATACCACCTTTAATATATGTGTGTGTATGTGTGTATTAGAAGTAATGCAAACTAAAATAGAACAGAGAAAATGAAATAGTTAACAGAAAAGCTAAAACTACAATAAAAAATAGAAGATAATAGAAAAAAGAGAAAGGTAAGTAATAATATAAAGGCATAAAGAAGTAGATCCTTCACAGCAGTTATAAGTCCAATTATATTTTAACCTCCTATACTCTATATTATAAGTCTCTTCCATCTATAATTTATCCTGTCTAATCATCAAAATCATAAATCACAAGTTGATTTTCTTCATTTTAACGCAAAAAAGAGCATAAGGTTTTCAGGCACTAAAAATGTAGATGTTGTCCTTTCTGTAATCAAAGAAGTCAGTCTGTCAATTTCATCAACCATTCTTCCATGAAGGATGATGTTGAATCTTTCCATTTTTCTGCATGCTTGTTTGTTTGTTTGTTTGTTTGTTTAACTTATATGCTACCCATTTCACCTGGAGGTGAGCTTCCTATCATTAAAAACCAATTAAAACATTAAAACAACACATAATAACATCAAATTACTTGAAAATTAACAAGGTGGTAAGAAAAGGAGCACCAGGGGAGGAGGTGGGGTCTTAATCCGTGAACCCATCTTCAGAATGATGTATGTTCATTGGGGATCCAGGTAAGTTGACAGAGCAAGGTCTTCAGGCCCTTTTGGAAGGCCAAAAGATTGGGTCTGGATCTTACTTTGGGGGCACAATATTTCAAAGGGCAGGAGCCACAGCAAGAAAGGCTCTTCTCCTGGATCCCGCCAGCCAGAATTCCTTGATAGAGGAGGTCCACAGTGCATAGTAATACATAGTATATGTAATAGCATATAGTAATTTTGCTGCAGTATTCATATCTTACAATAAACTTCCATGGCTTTTTTTCTGTTTATACTGTCCCAAAAGGAAAAGTTCTGTCCTCAATTGAATATTAATTAGTTATTATTTCTGATAGAATAGAAAAACACACCAATAATCTCTAAATTGTAATATCTTGTATTCATTATTATATTATAAATGTTTGTGGCTCTATCAATATGTTCCAGTAGTGTAATTTTTATGATTTAAGAAACATCATCACATTGTCTTTGATACATGCATGGTAAAAATTGTTTCCTTCCTTTTTTTTAATTTGATTTTTTTCATTTGGCAGATTGAAGCCAAAGTAAAAGAAGCCCAGCAGCACAAAACATTAAATCAAGAATTTAACCACAAAATTCAAGACGTAGCTAAAGAGCTCAATTTAATTCAACTGAAATTGAAAGAGAAGACAAATAATATAACACAAGCGAAAAGAGATCAAAAGGTAAAATATTTTGTTTAAAATTTAATTTTCCTTACTTAAGAATGTGATGGAATTAAAACTATCTTTCATAAGATTAGAACATTAGAACATGTATTTTTCTATGAATTCTGACTGAAATGTTGAGAGTGTACTTTTATCAATTAAAAGATAGAGAGGCAGCAGTCTTCAGAATCACAATATCAGAAAGCTACAACTTTATGAGGTAGTCTAGTATGAAATAGTTTTAATCATAATGGATTAATATGTGGATGCCTCATCACTTGTAGGAACAGCTGAATGTGTGTAGTAGTACAGGCACTCCTTGGTTAACAGTGGTAATTGAGGTTGGGAACTTCATTGCTAAGTGAAACAGTCGTAAGGTGTGACATCACACGAATGCATTGACTTACAACAGCAGTTCCAGCAGCCATCGTTATATGAATCCAACACAATCATTTGGCACAGTGACATATGATCAATATTTGTGACTTCTTGCTGGCTTCCCCACTGACTTTGCTTGTCAGACATTTGCAAATGGCAATCATATGGGATGTGTGATACAATTACAAACTAGTTGCCAAACACCCATGCATTCTTGAGCTATAAATGGACTATAGGTGGCAATAAAACATTATGTTTATCCTTTCGCCATGTTTAATTTTAAAAAAAAAAAGCCTGAGCTGCTTGACAAAATAAAGATCGTGAAAAAAGATAAAAATAACATTAATTCTGAATAAAAATAACTTTTCACCAGTTTTCTTATAAGTAAAATATTCTCCTTTACTACAGAACCTGGATGAAGAATTAGACAGCTGTAACATAAAGCTTCTGGAACTTGAGGCAGCTGTCCAAAGCTTTGCAGAGCAGAATCCTCAGCTAGGTAAACAGCTGACTGGCAAAATTAATAAACTGACAGAATTCCACCAACAAATAATTAGGGAAGCAGAATACAGGGCATCCAAGCTAAATCAGGTATGGCATCCTATTGGACTGATACGTTCTGAAGTTTTATCATTCAGAGTATGTTCTGTTTAGTAGAGCAAAGTCTTTGTGTAGGACTCAAATTCAATAAATGATCCCCTATTCTGTTTTTACCAAATTCAGTTTCCTAATTTTTTTCTTTTCTTTTCTTTTTTTAAGAAAAGCCAGTCCTTAATTAATGCAAATAAGTGACCAATACATCTGAGTTACTAAAAATTATTGCAATTATTGCAATTATTGCAATTATTATTATTATTATTATTATTATTATTATTATTATTATTATTATTATTATTCATAGCAATGTGAAAACACAGCTGCCAGTTCTTTAGCTGGTGTTGGCCTTTATATGCCTCAACTTCTTTCCAAGAACCTAGGATATCATTATGTATCTGCATAGTATATGTGTGGATCCAAGCAGTATGGCTTTTTGTAATTGATGAATGAAAATGCACAAATTTTCTAAGTGTCACCCTGGGTTTTTTAGTATGGCACCCAGCATCATTGGAACCATCATACCCAGTTTATGTCACAGTCTTTCAACTTTGATCTTGATACTTTGTGATCTTCTTCAATTCTTTGACTTCTATTCTACTAGTCTACTATCCCCTGATATTGCCATACCCATTATCCACACTTTCTTCTTTTCAACCATAGTTAAATCTAGCATTCACTCAAGTATATTTTCACCCACCAGTGTCAATGTTTTGTATATACCAGATTTGAATACTTGAAGTATAATTATGTAAAACACATGCATAATATGCATATATTCACTGCATTAATTTTAATGTAAGTTGTTTAGTAGAATAATACTTTACTTGAGAAATGTAAATATTACAGAACTTAAAGAATTGAGTCATTTCTCCAAATGTATTGATTTTTTTTTTTTTTTTTGCAGGCTGTTTCTCATTTAGATGAATATAATGAAATGCTAGAATTCATACTAAAATGGATTGAAAAGGCTAAGATTTTATTACATGGTAACATAATGTGGAATTCTGCTACTATACTTCGCAACCAATTTATGTCTCATCAGGTAATAATAGCCTGCAGACCTTTTCTTTTTTTTACTAATAACAATAAGCACAAGAATTGCTGCATCAAAAAACTTATAAACAGAAGTTTTCAATCCCAAACTATAGTATTTTTATCTGTATCTCTTAATGCAAGTGAGATTTCTTTTGTTTGGCACCAACCATCAATGAAGTTTCTGTCCTAACTTATGGATATGTAAAATGATTTGGCTTTCTTGAATTACAAACCATTAGGGTTGATTTTTTTTATGCCTTGGGAATGCATTTATTTATTCATTCATCAAATTTACGTGGCAACCCATCTCATGGCAAAGTGACTTGCATTTTGCAGAATGCAAAATCCCCCTGTAAAATATATCTAACACACCCACATACAGTATATGTACTTTATATGTGGATGTGGGTGTATATACACACACACTTATTTGTTTCCTGGGGCCCTCAGGCTGATGCCATAACTAAGTTTTGAAGGACTTCCAGAAAATCAACAGGAATGGGGTCAGCCGTACTTTGAAGGGAGGAGATGTTTCATGAGGCAGTCACCTTGGTAGAAAAGACTTACCTCTTGGATCCTGCCACGGTCAGCTCCCTAGCAGATTGGATCCCCCCCATGCCCCCCAGCATACCCCTTCTGCAATATCTTATAAGAATAGCAGATATAATTGATGAGAAGCAGTCTCTCAAATATCCCAGCCATATGCCAGAAAGGTTTTAAAGGTCAAAACCAACATCTTGAATTGGACATGGAAGCAAACTGACAACCAATGCACTTGCAGAGCAGAGGTATAATATGTGCTATTCTTGAGCCATACTCAACTGCCCGCACCACTGCATTTTGCATTAGCTGAAGTTTCTAGTTACTCTTCAAGGTCAACCCCATGTAGAGCATTATAGTAGTGTAATCAGGAGGTGACTAGGGTATAAGTGACCATGAGAAGAGCATTCCAATCTATGAACAGGTACAACTGGCACACAATTCAAAGTTGTACAAAGGCCCATTTAGCTATAATTGCTACCTGCTGTTTGAGCAGAAGTTGTGAGTTCAGGAGAACCCCGGCATTGCACAGCAAATCTGTCTGAGGCAGTGCAACCTTGCCATATGGAAATTGTTTCCAAAATCTATTGAAATCAGTATATTTCAATAAAACGTACGATAGACATCTCCCAAAGCATATATATTCAAGCCATTCTTAATAATTTTTCCCCCTGAAGACTGGGTGATTGTGCTTCTTCTAGGCAATGATTGGCCTAGTAAGGGAAGTAAGATATCTTATATGTCCTTGATCACAGACTGCAAGTGATCTATCTACAGTAGTTTCATAGGAATATTGAGTATTTTAAAAGATTAATGAAAAGCTATTAAGAAGCTTTGACAAGATCAGGCTTTTCATGCACTGGAAATTCCAAGTTGCTAATTTACTTAGATAAATCTGCCTGGAGTTCAAGCCTACAAATTTTCTCTTAGCATCTTTTCAGGTAATGGAGTGATTCTAGATAAGTGTTTCAAGACGTAATAACAGGTAACATTAGACAAAGAGATTATGCAATCTCGTTTCTCTAATAAAAGCTTCTATATTAGCAGGAATTAAAAATGTATTTCCAAGATAGAATTGATATTTCAGCAAAGTTATAGCTGCTGTTTTTTTTAAATTTTTATCCTATGTCTGATTTAAAAAAGGAATAATTGCAATAATTTTGAGCCTAAAATTTAATTCAGTTGCAGCTGGAAAAGTTAAATGTCATCTATTTTATACAATTTAGACCATGTTTGAAGAGGCTGGTGAACTTCCTAGGGATCTTGAAACTATGAATGAAAAAACAGAATATTTGTCAAGTGTGTATTTCACTGAAGAGATGTTTCAGCAAGTGTCAGATCTTCGCAGACAGACTGAGGATTTACAGCAGGCTATCAAACAGCGGCTACAAAATATTCAGGATGCAGCCAAAGTATGTGGAAAGCACTTTATATGTACCTCATCTGTGGGAACTGTATTAGGAAAGCACAATGCTAATCTAGTTCATTTAGATGTAGCTATTCATTTTTATTTTTTAAAATGTATTCTACTATTGTAATTAATATTTTTTAATTTATTATTTTTTATTTACTTATTTGGAATAGCCATCTCCTTCTGTGAGGAGCTCTGGGCGGTGTACAATAATATATTAAAACATAAAATTAGGATATTAAAAATTAAAATTAAAAATTAATTGAAAGATGAAGGAAAGACATTCAGGATGCTCTCCATGCCCATGGCTATGCTCACCTATGGGCTCGCCAAGCAAGGCCACAAAGTATGTAGATGTTTATATATCACTCATAAAACATTAAGATGCTGAAATCATGTTTTCTGGTTTTGCTTGAAACTCATATTTTCTGCTACCATTGTATGTTTATAGGATATGAAGAAATTTGAAACAGAGGTGAAAGCTCTTCGTACAGCTTTAGAGCAAACTCAAGCCACTCTGACATCTCCAGAAATTGGCCGTTTGAGTCTGAAAGAACAACTTTCTCACCGACAGGTAGACTGATCGTACCATCGAGATACTACTTACAGAAGCACAGTTGTGAAGTATTAATTCCTGGGTTACTTTGAGACTTCCTTCGGTTTCTAGGATGAATGCTAATAATAAGAGTCATCCTGATATTCAATGATGGGGTTAACTATTTGTCTATTTGTCCACTTCCATTTGGGTGCTGGAAGAGCTAAGAGAAAGGAATGTTAACTTCAGCATTGGCTTTTGTGGTATTTGTTATATTCAAAAATGACTTTTTAGGTTTATGTTAGTTCACAGTGGTTTTGTAGGGTACTGTACATATGTATTTCAGAATACATGCAATCCTCATTTAATCAGCACAATTGAGACCGAGTTGTTGCTTATTTCATTAAGTGAAATGGTAACTACACAAAGCATCATGATTTTACTTTTTTTTTTTTTTGCTTTGCAAACCTGCAAAGGTTGAAAATGTTGGTATTAGATAGTTTCATTACCATCCTAACTGTTACTTTGTGAGGCAGTCACTAAATGAGGACTACCTGTATTTCAACTTTTAGTCTCATATTGAACTGAAACCACTAACCAAACAGATATATTGATTAAAGCCTAACTTCCAACTGCTTTGAATCTTTGGGATTACCATGTTTCTTAGGTCTATTATCCCATTCATTATGGTTTTAAAATGTTCTACCGTAAAACTTATTTTGAGCATTTGAGATCTAGAATTAATAATTAAATTAACGTTTTTAGCTCATTTTTGCAAAACACACATAGTAGCGTTACTTATGTATGCTCAATGTTTCTAGCATTTGCTTTTGGAAATGGAATCATTGAAGCCAAAGGTTCACGCAGTCCAAGTATGTCAGAGTGCTTTACGGATCCCTGAAGAAGTTCTCACTACTCTACCGATATGTCATGCAGCTCTTAGGCTGCAGGAGGATGCCAGTCATCTACAGCACACAGCTATCCAGCAGTGCAATATAATGCAGGCAAGTGTATGTTAAAATAAGACTCAAACTAATACATGACTGTGGTACACAGTTTCCTATTATAGGATTGCAACTTTGCCCTCCTTGTTTTAGGTGATGATTGTAATGATGAAGCTAAGTTAATGAAGTAGTTATCTTATTTTACAGGCTCAATTATATATCTTTCTCTCTAGGAGGCAGTAGTACAGTATGAGCAATATGAACAAGAGATGAAACATCTGCAGCAAATGATAGAAAAAGCCCATCATGAGATTCAAGAGAAGCCCATATCAACAAGTAACATCCAAGAATTGGAAGCCCAGATTTCATGCCACGAGGTATTACAACTGAGATCCAAGGCTGACTTTTGTTTTTTAAATGCTAAAAATTGCTTTGCTTTGCTTTCCTATCTCGTCATTTTGTCTTTTTTCCACCATAGGTAGTTGAATTTGGTAACAGCTCTTAATATAGTTGCTATAGCCCCATTCACCTGAGACCATTTTTGGTGATCAATTGTCTTCTAGACTCCTTATTTTAGATCCCGAGAGTAATTATCCTACTCACTTTTAATTGGGGATATTAGATATGCTTTTAGAGAAACAACTGTATGACACATAGCAAAATCTGTAATGTGCCATAATGGATTTCTTGGTCTCCATTTTTGGTGTATCATCTTCTATATTTTAATGTTGTCAGTTGTCTCTCCCTATACCACTGTTATTAATATAACAATCTTTTCTTATAAAGATATAAATATCTACAGACAAATTCTAATGACTATATCTTATCAAATGTTGTATAAATAACAGTCAAGGGTTTACTTACATAATAATTTATTTATTTATTTATTTTTCTCTCTTTTTCTAATACATGGGGTTTTCTTTCTTAAAGTACCAGGTTTTTCAGAAACATAGAGCAAGAAAAAATGTTGGTGGACTTTGTTCACCAACAAATAGCTATCTTCTCCCTACTCCCTTTGCTCACTATCTCGGTTCAGTTTTCTATTCAGAAATCCACAAGAACAAACTTACCACCTTCTAATTTCTTTTTTGTATCAAGCAACAATCATCCAAATCTGAACATCATCCAAAATACCCCTTTGTTTCCTGGGAATTCCATTAAGGAAACCCCACTTGTGCTTTAATTATATTTCTTCATGTCACCAAGTTAAATGCCTAGATTTGTAGTGCAAAGACAAATTAATTAATTTTGAGTTTGAACTATACATTATTTTTATAAAAGCAAATATTTTGAACAACTGTTATGAGTGTTGGGCTAGAGCAGGGATTTTGGGCTTTGTTTTATCTTATTCTGTTGTGATTTTGTTTTCTCCGTGTCTCATTCTCAGAGACTGCCTATTCAAGTCTATGCAGTTTTCTTGGCAAGGTTTTTCAGAAGTGGCCTGCCATTGCTTCCTTCCTATGTAATTATTTTAGTTGATCCTAATTTAATTTTTCTTTAAACAAGTAATCATTTTAACAAATAATCATCCATTCATTTCCCAAAATAATCTAATCAATATAGCAAATATATTGACACTATGTCATATGTTGGATGGCATATATGGATTGAACTTGGTGGAATAAATTGAAAAACATTCTGTGAGCTGGTTGTATGGAGTACCTTCCAATACTCTGACAGTAATAAGAACAAATAATGCATTAACACTATTCATTTACTTAAATAGGATATTAAATCAGGGGTCCCCAACCCCTGGTCCATGGACTGGCACCGGGCTGTGGCATGCCAGAAACTGGGCCACACAAACAAGTGAAGCCCCATCCATGGGATGCAGGCAGCATGCCCCCTCCGCTCCGTGGAAAAACCCCTTTCCACAGAACCGATCCCTGATGCCCAAAAGGTTGGGGGCCGCTGTATTAAATGCAGTGAAAATACCATCATAGTGGTGGCTAAAGCAAAGCAATACCCCTAAAATATGAACATTTGGTTTTGAATCGTTTTAAGATTTTTTTCTACTGCTCTTACAAGCTAATGCATTATTTTTAAACTATTTTTTTCATGTATTAAAGATTAAAAGGGATTAAGCAATGAAAACTCTCAAAGGAGGAAGAAAATAGACATTCCGACTGAGCTGAATTACATATCTCAACGTTCATTATCATTTCAAAGGAGTCCTACAACTATGCACATTTATATCACATTCTTTTTCATGTGAGAAGCAGCGGGTTCGCAACTGCTATTTGGAATGAAAGTTTGCTAGTCCTTAAAGTATCAGGTCCCAGTGAAATAATTATTAATAGTTAAGTTGATGAAACAAAATGTCAAATTAAAAAATAATAATAATATACCAGTCTCTTAAATTTTCATTCAGGATGGGTGGGTATGTTTTTGTTGAGTTTCTCTTTTTACTGCACTGAATTATTTTAGGTAAAATAAGAAGTATAAAAACCTCAACAACAAAAATCATGAGATCACTTTGTTCTAACTGGAAATATTTAAAAACAAAACAGGTTATGCCTACAGCTTTTTTTTTGAAGAGCAAAATATGAGAAATCGATACCATAACAGAAAGCATGTTATTCTGGGGGGGGGAGTTATTAAGTAATACAATGAGAGTTAACAAATGTATTTTCATCTTGAGAATTTGGTACATTGTGAATATTTCTATGGAGGCTGAAGGGATCACTCTCAAAATTGCTATATAATCAGTCTCAATACACATACTCAATTTCTCCACTGAGCTTTCTTTATTTGGATACATTATTGTGAAAAACCTCTTTATATAGTCAGAAGGTAAAGAAAAAAGATTGATTGACATATACAAGTTACCTGTATAAATGTTGTTGTGTCCATAGTTGCTTTTACATTAAGCAACCAGTACCAGTTATATATAAATAATTTATTTCACTTATGTACTTACAGGCCTTCTTGTACTCAAGACAATTTGAGCTCTGTACATGAAAAAGTGCATTAGGATAATCCAGGAAAATAAGATTATACTTATATCTGTACTTATACTTGATATAGATATAGATATACTTATATCTATATTTGATTATGCTATACTTAGGTTATTGAGGCCATGGTTCTCAATAAGATATATATTGTTTTCCCAAATACATAATATTCCAAACTATTCCAAAATAATTTAAAAAATCACAGGATTAATATAAAGCAATCCTCATACAAAATCCTGTACTTGTGAAAACATTAAACTTCCAACTTTATCCCAAAACATCAGTTCAAAATATATCATGATAAATTTGTGGATGACTGTACTCTAGTTCACTATTAATTTATGAAATATATTTTGGTAATTCAGTGGCAAAATCATCTACCCGTGAGCTGCCTTTACCACATTTTCCTCTGTTGACTTTTCTGTATCACCAGTTGCCATAAAATTTGTGTCATCTTTAATCATGAACCTTTTTTACTTTTCCAAAAAGAAGTTGCAACTATTTGGGCTAAACATTTCAAAGGGTATTCAGTCTATTAGGGGCATACCTGCCTTTTGCTGGAGTGTTCATTATACTCCATATGCCAGATTATATTACAGGTGGTCCTTGATTTACAACAGTTCATTTAGTGACTGTTCAAAGTTACAACGACACTGAAAAAAGTGACTTAATGACCATTTTTCACACTTACGACTGTTGTAGCATCCTCATGGTTATATGATCAAAATTTAGATGCTTGGCAACTGACTCATATTTATGACAGCTGCATTGTCCGGGGGTCATGTAATCACCTTTTGTGACTTTGTGACAAGCAAAGTTAATGGGGAACCTGATTCACTTAACAACTGTGTTACTAACGTAACAAGTGCAGTAATTCACCTAACAACTGTAGCAAGCGAGGTCATAAAATGGAGCAAAACTCACTTTATAAATTACCAACAGAAATTTTGGGTTCACCTGTGGTTGTAAATTGATGACTACCTGTTATACAAATTTGGGAAATTATCATCCAAATTGATACCGGATCTGAGGGGCTCAGAGGCAAAAATTTATAGAATGATAACATTATTTTACCACAGATATTAGAAAATCTGTCAGTATGAAGGAAGACAGTCTGTAGAACCTCAAGCAGAAAGAATGGAGAGAGAGAGAGGAGACAGGAAAGCCAAGATTCTAATCTTGCATTTCTTTCTCCTACCTATGTATCATAAAGGGTTGAGATCCATTCATTTTTAAGGCAGAAATAGTGGTTGATGCCTATATAGTAGTTTCACCTCAGGTGCTTTGCTTCCAACTTTGCCTCACAAAAGTGTTTCACATCAAACCTGTCACAGTTGACTGAAATGCAGTTGTCCATGGCATTTTATTCTTCTCTATCTAGTCCATCTTTTGGGCAATTGTCTTAGGAACTATAAATGCATCATAAAAGAGTTTATTATATACCAGTTGGGAGCATAGCTGACAAAGGTGCATGTAAAGAAATTAAAATGTCCAGGTCTAGTTAGGGGTGTGTGTGTGTGTGTGTGTGTGTGTGTATCCTTTTATAGTCTTTGATAATTTTTGCTGTCACTTTCTATACAGCATTCTGAAGCTAATGTTGTATTCCAACTCATTCTATATACTTATTAGAAGCCTAACCCAAAGTACTTGAATTAAAGGGTTAAACAGCCACTTCTATATCATAGTAGCTTTGTTTTGCAATCCTTATTTGCTGTGCCAGCCAGGTTGAGTCAACATTAAGCAGATCTAATCCTAAATGTCTATTTGCTGCAGAAAGAGAGGCTTTGATATTTGGATTTTAGTTTTAAATAAACTTGTTTGGTTTTTTTTAAAAATTCTAAATGAAACCTGGAGGTAATCCCACTTACTGCTGTACTTAAGCAATTACAAAAAATAAAATAAAAAAATATCAGGTCTTTTTTCTAACCACATTTATTTTTGCTATATTTGCACAGCCAACATATTAGAATAGCAAGAAGAAAGTGTCAGTATTTGTTAGCCTTGTGTTTTATTGCCTGCTCTGTTGAGTATTGTATATTCATAAAGAGAAACAGCAGTTTAAAAAAAAACGCTTCCAGTTATTGCATGACCTCATTTCCCTGGTATGTAGTATCTGGAGACATTCAGCTGGTTTTGGTGCCTTGCAGGAAGGCGACGGCATAAATTATTCCTCCTGTCCCTCCCCTGTTTTGAGCAGAATCCTGTGTGGAAATGCTTTGTCTTTGTCACCAGCTTAATCTCCTTGTCTGTGATAAGTGAGCAGCTCATTTGCAAAGCTGTCTCTGTTAAAGGGTTAAGTGTGCATGTGATGCAGCCTGACTTGTTCTTTTTTCCACAATCAACATCCTGTGGTTCAGCTATTGCTGTGGCTAATGTGGAGCGTCTGAAACACAGAGCTGTGATTTCATTGGCTGATCTTAAAGAAGCGAGCCGGGTTTTTCTAACGGAAGCAGAATTGCTGCTAGCTTGTACTCCTTATGGCCTTTACTGATCTTGTGGTTTTCTCAGGAGCTGGCGGAGAAGATCAAAGGTTACCAAGAACAAATTGCATCTCTCAATTCAAAGTGCAAGATGCTAACCATGAAAGCCAAGCATGCTACTATGCTGCTGACCGTGACAGAGGTGGAGGGGCTGTCAGAGAGAATGGAGGAGTTGGATTCAGAAGACATGCTTCCTGCACATAGTGCTCATCCGTCTGTAGTGATGGTAAGCAATGAGCATGTAATTCACATTTATCTGTCGGGATCGTTATTTGCAATATCACTTCTCATGCTATTGTGAACAGGATTGCAGTCGTTTAGATTGTTTACTTGCTTTTAGGAGATGCCTGAATACTGTGGAGTAAAAGATAATAAACTCAGTTTATGCAAAACAGTAAGGTGAACAGAAAAGTGAAGAGAAATCAGTCAATTATCTTTGTCGGCTATCAGATGGGAGGGGTATAAGTCAACCTTTTAAAATATGTGTACTATATATCAGCACTAAAAACAGTAAATCGTTCACTCTAAATAACAGTAAGTTAGGTTGAGGCTTATACATCTAATAACTCATTTAAAAATTTTATAGCTTGTACGTCAAATGCAGATTGCATGTCTAAATGCAGAACTGAAGAAGAATTTAAAGTAAAATGTTATGTTACATATACATTATTTAAACATCTGCAGCAGTGGTAAATTGTTACAGAAGTTGATACTGCACTAAAAATATTTTATAGATAATGTTAACTATTAACAGTAAACAGAAGAGCATATTTAAAATCAAAACATTTTATTATGATCATAGAGCAGAAAATTAAATTTTAAAATATAAATTACAGTACAAAATTAAAAGTATTTGATGGGATCTTCCTCACTGCCTGGCAATAGGTAGCAATTTTCCTAGCTACGTCTTGGTTGATGTCTAATGATATGGTAATAGTTTAGTATTCAACTCATCTGTTTTTGCCTAGGAATTACTGGAGGATGTGCTATACGATACTTTTGGAAATCTCAATAATAACTCCAATAAAAGAGGACTTAACTGTTTCTATTTCTCCATTTTTGGTTGGTTCCTAGGTTCCTGTACTTACCCTCATATAAGATGCCCTCATTAAATGGGTGCTGGGGAAGTTTGGTGGAATATGGGCAGGGAGGAGGAAATAAAACAGTATTAGATGACTGAAACTCCACCTGAATGAGTTGAATGGAGCTAAATTATTGTTTTTAATTGTTTTATATATTTATATTTATTTTATTTATGTATGTATCATATGTAAAAACCACCTATTTTTACATATTGATCAGCTTCTTTTTATAGTATTGCTGAATTTCCAAGGATACAAAAAGGAGCTTAAGGATCCTATGCAACCTCAGTGTTGCAGGTTCAACTGAGGGAAAACTGCATTGTTTTTGGCTATATGCGCTAGTTGTTTTTCTCTGTAATTTTTTCCACGTAGTTTCCTTCTTGGTAGAATTAATACCTGTGTTTTATCATTATTGTGGCTGTGCTAATTTTTAAATAGAACCGTTACATAAATTTCTCAGAAGTTCATCCTTCATCAGCTTTACTAACATACTTTTGGTGAATACATAGTGATCATCAGGAGAAAGGGGAAAAAAAGTAAAAAGAAAAATTTGATTGTAGAAAAGAGATGTTGACAGGCACAGAGGTGGATAATGTTTTGCCTGCCAAAACCTACCTAGGTGCAAGGATTAAGTAGCATGAAGAGTAGAATTCATCTCCTTCTTTATAGTTAGTCTGTCTACAGGTTTGAGAAGGGACCATAGTCTCTTATAAACTATGTTCTGATGAAACTCCACATTTTTGAAGACATGAAATGCAAAGTCTTTCTGGTATCTGAATGATCTTCCTGTCCTTTGGGATGCATTTCCCATGGCAGATGACTGCTGGTCGCTGTCACACACTTCTGTCACCAGTTACTGAGGAATCTGGGGAAGAGGGAAGCAACAGTGAGATCTCTTCTCCTCCTGCCTGTCGCTCTCCTTCACCTGTGGCTAATGCTGATGCTTCTGTTAATCAGGTATCTGCCTCCCTCAGCATTCATTCATCTGTGCTGTCTGCAAACATCTGTGGTCCTCGTACAGTGTACAATATCTCGTTTGTTCAGTAATGCTGAGTGTAGATCATTCATGCTGTGAAAATATAGAAACCTTTATTTTATCATTAAGAAATCACCATTCATTCTCACTTTCAAAATTAGTTTAGCACATCAAAATTATAAAAGATCTTGAGAAAACAAAACTTTATGCTAACATGTTAGACGTATTTCATTATGTCTTTGTCTTGATTCTGTCACTAGATCATTGCAGAAAGAGATACAATATTTTCCATTGTTTTGTTTATGCGGGAATAATCCAATTTTTTTCATATGATTTCAGCTGTTTTCTTTGCCTCGGTTTCATTTCAATAGAAAAGTTCATTTAGTTTGCGTCTGCATATGTCTGTACATGCGGTGGCAGGCCTTCCATCCATCAAAAGTATTTCGGAATCATTTCGTATCATTCTTTTTACAATGAAAAGAAATATAAGATGGAATAAAACAGTGAACGTTGTAGATTCTGATGTCTCCTTGCATGTACTGTATACTTGAGATCTTCCTACAGATTTTCAATAATATTCAGCTTGTGGGACTGTGAAGGACAATCCAAAACTTTACCTTTCCTTTAAGTACTTCACAGGCATGTTTCAGAACATTACCTTGCTGAAATATACAGCCACTTTTTCAGCCTTCATTTTTTAATTAGGTTATTTGCTTGAAGGCTAGGAAAATCTAGATGTCCAAAACTAAGTTTTCATTGCAAAGGACATGCTGAAAAATTCAATGGATAGTCCACTGCAGCACAAAGTGTTTCATACAACAACGACCTTCATGGGAACTGCCAGAAGCAAATGTCATAATAAAAGGCATCATTTCAAGTATGCAAAATAAAATCTTGATAAACCTGAAATGTTTTGGAATAAAGTGCTTTTCAATGATGAAACAAAAATGGAACTCTAGAATCATAACCCTGCAAGTTACATTAGGAGAAAAATGGGTTACGCATTTGATGAAAGAAACACTTTGAATGCAGCCAGTAGCACAGAAAATATTATGTCTATGGCAGGAAAAATGGATGCAAAGGTAAATGCCATCACAATCTTAGGAGCAAATATCTTAGAGTCAGTGAAGAAACTGGATCTGATTGGCTGTTTTATCGAGATAATTCAAAGCTTACATCTAAAACAACAATGAAGTACTTAAAGGGAAAAAAGTTAAAATAGTTGTCAATGATACTTTAAGCTATATCAGAAACTTGTTTAGGAAACAAATCTTATTTGCAGTGCAACTAATGAAAAAAGTGGGTATCATAAATATATATGTAACATCTGAAATCAAATATTTATGTTATCTTTGTCATTGGCTTTATGTATATTTTAAATAGCATGTGATTGTTTAAAGTTAGTTCTTGTCTGGCTGTTTCCTGGAACACTGGGATGCAGTGCTATATGTTTATCATGTTAAATCAAAGATTGGCAAATTTATAATTCTTCAATGGCACATTTATAATTCTTCAGTTCTGTGTTTGCTTAAATCAGTCATAGCCATCTTCAAAGTTGTTCCATCTTGTGTCTGGTGGTGGTGGTGTTTTTTACATAAAAAGTACAAGCTAAAATGATGGGAATGCTGTTAAAATATCATAAATGGGAACTATAAAATATTAGTACTAAATTAGAATATATTCAAATTTCAAAAATAAGCTGAACTTTCAGCACTTTTGAAAATATAATATTTTACCTTATGCTCATAGGATATTGCTTATTATCAAGCCTTATCTGCTGAACAATTGCAGACAGAAGCATCCCAAATTCAACCTAGCGCTCCGATTGCTCAGGAATCCTATGAACCAAGATTAGAAGCCCTTTCCAGTACTAAACTGGATGATTTGCAACGTTCTTGGGAGACCCTGAAAAACGTGGTAAGTCTTTTGACATAAGAAGGAATGGAGCAAATATTACCATTAATGTGGATGGGGATTCATGCTTATGTCAATGTAAATACTTACAAGGACATATTATTTAGATCAGGGGTGAAATCCAGCAGGTTCTGGAGAACCGGTAGCGGAAATTTTGAGTAGTTCAGAGAACTGGCAAATACCACCTCTGGCCTGCCCCAGAGTGGGGTGGGAATGGAGATTTTGCAATATCCTTCCCCTGCCATGCCCACCAAGCCACACCACGCCCACCAAGCCATGCCCACAGAACCAGTAGTAAAAAAAATTGGATTTCACCACTGATTTAGATTGAAAATTAGCTTGCATTGGAACTGTGAGGAAATTTGCATATAGAAGGTTTCAAGGCCTAAAATAACATCTTCAACTTTAAATTCCAGAAATCACAAAACATTTTAAACAGTCAGATGTGGCCTGATCTGTTCACCTCTACAGGTCCTATTCCTACCCATAAACCAAGTATTAACATGCCTCCATAAAATATGAAGGAGATAAAGGAGGGCAAGGCTGCCAAAATGAGAGAGGGCTGATCATGTTTTTGGATATGGAATACTGACTTTTGAAAAACAAAAAATACAAGTTAATAAAAGTTTGATATAGCAGCTGATTAACTGGAATATTCAGAAGGAGCAATCCACAATGCAAATGCTGTTTCAGGTCATATTTGGAGCTTTAGCAATAGCAATAGAATTTAGACCTATATACTGCTTCACAGTGCTTTACAGCCCTCTCTAAGCGGTTTACAGAGTCAACATATTGCCCCCAACAATCTGGGTCCTCATTTTACCAACCTTGGAAGGATGGAAGGCTGAATCAACCTTGAACTAGTGAGAATTGAACTGCTGGCAGTTGGCAGAATTAGCCTGCAATATTGCATTCTAACCACTGCGCCACGACGGTTTTCTTTAGCTGTGGTTCCAGATGTGGATCCTGGATTATTATTGAGTATTGTGATTATACTATACAACACAAAACCAATTGCTCTGACACCCAGTCTTTAATCTTACTGTGAACCCTAAAGTCCATCAAGTTTAATATGTGAGAATATTGGGAGATCTGTTTGCTTTTTCATATTGGCCATTCATACATAAAGATCTTCATTAGGGGGTCTTTCTTTGAAATAATAAAGTTATAGCAAAAAGTTAAGTTATATTAAACTGATTTTTTTAAAAAAAGATTCACCAGGTATCCCTTGCTATATTTTTAATGTAAGATTGTTGGGTTTCTGTTGTGTTTTAGCTTGTGTTCATTTCATGTCACTATGTTAAAGGTTTTTTTTTTTTAATCAACTGCTTTGGAAATATATTTCAGATGTGGTTAAACAGTATTTGAAATTAGTAAATAGTTCAGGTACTTGTCAGATTCCAAAAAAGTGACTTCATGCCAACATGTGGATGTCTAGGAATAAAAGCAGTTCTATGCCCATTTTAAATTACCAACATCATGAATCCATATAATATAAAGAGGAGTTATGGCAAAAGAAATTATATGAAATACGAAAACATTAGATTTGTATCATTAAATTTATCAACTAGATTCTAGTTGATAGAGCTGTTTTGCAACTATTTGGCAACAAAAATTTCATGCAATAATATTTATGGGGGAAAAAAGCCTCTGCAGAAGTATGTCTTTTAAAAGCTTAAGGTAAAATCACTAAGCTGTAAGTTGTATATGTGTGTTAAAAAAAAAACCTATTTAATATATCTATATGCTTTCTTTTTCTTTTTAATGACATTTGTTAAAATTAAATTTTCCTTTTAGATTAGTGAAAAACAGCGCACACTTTATGAAGCCCTTGAACGGCAGCAGAAATATCAAGATTCTCTTCAGTCTATATCAACAAAAATGGAAGCTGTTGAGGTGAAATTAAATGACACTCTAGACAATAATAAGAGTCCAGAAAGCCAGATGGCTGGCCACCAGGTAAAATCAATCTATCAATAAACAAGCACATGGCTGTTTATTGTTTCTTGTTCAGTTTCAGGTGCCTGGTCTTCAGATTCCAACTGTATGGCAAAGTTATGTCAGACACATTTTCATTCTTTGCCTTCTTTTAGAAAGTGGTGAAAGGTTTTTTTTTTTTAGAAAATAAGTATTTTAAAAGGAAAATGGTATTACTTTAAAGGTATTATGTATTTGCCAAATGCTCATTCATTATGTTTGTTTTTACTATGGTAAAGTGCAGGTAAAGAAATGAATTGAACTTTTGATCTCATTCCAGATAGTCTGGGGAGGCCCATACAACCTTCAAACAAGTCTGTTTGAATAAATCATCAAGTAAAGCAAATCCTCTTCCATTAACAAAATGTGCATTAGCCTCTCTGTGTATTTATTTATTTATTTATTTATTTATTTATTTATTTATTTATTTATTTATTTATTTATTTATTTATTTAAATTTCTATACTGCCCTTTTCCCGAAGGACTCAGGGCGGTAAACAGCCAAAAGATAAAACACAGAGATACAAAATTTAAAATAGATTAAAACAGATTAAACAATTTGGCTAAATTTTAAAATATCCCATAATTAAATAAATTAAAATTAGTGTTTAAAATTTAAATTTTAAAATTTTAAAAGGGAGAAGATTTAGGCCAGGCCAGCTTGATGAAATAAAAACGTTTTAAGTGCGCGACGGAAGGTGCGCAGATCCGGGATCCGTATCTCCGGGGGGAGCTCGTTCCAGATTGTAGGTGCCCCCACAGAGAAGGCTCTCCCCCTAGGGGCCTCCAGTCGACATTGTTTGGCCGATGGCACCCGGAGGAGCCCCTCTCTATGGGAGCGTACTGGCTTGGTGTACTCCACCAAGCCTCCTATTTCATCACCATCCATCTTTATCCTTGCCAGTCCCTCAAAGGAGCCTGGAAAGAGGGAATGTCTTTTCCCTTTTTTATTTTTTTAAAAAAAGTTTTTTATTAATTTTACAATAACACAACACAACATACAAAACACAAACACACAATATGTGTTTCTTTTTACATATCAGTTTCATTCCTCTTACTTTCTACTTTCTACATTTCCCATTTTTTTCATCCTTTATTATCTTTATCGTCCCTTTATTTCCAGTTTTATTCATTTACAGTATTTTACACATTTGTCACATCATTTATTCATTTTTACTTTCCCTAATCTCGAGCCAATCGTACCACTCAGTCCATACTTGATAATATTCTGTATTTTCCTTTTCTTTTATTTCTTTTGTTAATTTATCCATCTCTGGACAGTCTAGGATTTTCTTAATTGTTTCTTCCTCTGTTGGTACCTTTTCGTTTTTCCAGGACTGTGCATAGACTATCCTTGCCGCTGTAATTATATGCAAAATCAAATATCTAACTTCTTTACTGTAAGTTCTGTTCAATATCCCCAGTAAAAACCTCTCTGGTTTCAAGTCCACATTGTAACCAATTATCTCTTCTATCCAACTTCTAATTTTAGCCCAATATTTTTTCCCTCTTTTTTTTATAAAAGGAAGGTTTTTCCCCCCACCCTTCCATTGGTTTAACAGAGAGTGCTCTGACTGGGTGCTACAGAGAATGGACCTTAAAGTAGAGGATACAGGAGCAATTGAGGACAAAGCCATTTCCAGGACTGGTCATTTATTTACGTGGAGGTGCCACAAGTCTGAATCTTAACTCATTGATTTTAAATAAATTAACATATTGTGGTTATAAACATCAATTCCTAATAGAGTGTTTTGGTCTGATTTTGTGATTGTTTAGTTCTGATGTGCCTAGATGCTTAAGTGAATATTTAAATAAAGCAATTAAATCTTGTATTCCTCTGTGGTACTATATATACACAGGATCCAATGGCATGTGCTACTCAGTTTATAATACAGGTAATCTTCGACTTATGACCACTGTTGAACCCAAACGTTATGATGCTAAGTAAGACATTTGTTAGTTGCGCCCCATTTTATGATCTTTTTTTGCCACAGTTGTTAAGTGAATCGCTGCAGTTGTTAAATTAGTAACATGGTTGGTAAGAGAATCAGGCTTCCGCATTGACTTTGCTTATCAGAAGGTCACAAAAAGTGATAATCTTATCTGGAGACACGGCAGCATTCATAAATAGGAACCAGTTGCTGAGCATCTAAATTTTGATCATATGACCATGGATATGCTGTAATGGTTGTAGGTGTGAAAACTGGTCATAAGTCACTTTTTCAGTGCCATTGTAACTTTGAACAGTCACTAAATGAACCGTTGTAAGCCGAGGACTACTTGTACTCACTGGAACTCAGCAGTTCAAACATATTAATCATTTTAAGACATGTTTTTTTCCCAGAAATAAAGTGATTAAGTTGGTCCTGTTTAACTTCTGTCTTTAATAGGCTTTGATGGATGAAATTCTGATGCTCCAAGAGGAAATAAGTGAGCTACAAACCTCATTAGCGGAGGAATTGGTATCTGAACCATTAGAGGCAGATGCTGCTGAGCAGTTGGCTCTGCAATCCACACTGACCGTGTTAGCAGAGAGAATGGCCACTATTAAGATGAAAGCTTCAGGAAAACAGCAGCTTCTTGAGGTACCAGGATGCTGAAAGAAAGTTTTAATTACACAGTTCAGTAAATAAATTAAATTTTTCAACGGGGACTGTGGATATGTTGATGGATTAAGCTGACACTATCCAACTCTATAATCCAACAACACCATGGCTGGATGGTTTTCATTGTACTAAGTCGTGACTCCTTCATGCTTCAGTTGCACAGTTTGCTGCACATGAGAAACTCCCCTTCTGCAATATTACTGCAGAAGCAACAGTGCTTCTCTTTATTTTTCCCGTAGGGCAGGGTCAACATCTCACACGGTGCAGCAATTACTAAATCCTGCATAGATTTAACTTAAGGTTATGTGTTAAGAATACATCTTATGGCCAGCAAAAGAATTAATATTATTCTCTCCTGGGAATTCTGCCTGGGATAAATTAATCTCTCAAACTGTTATCTTCTCCCTATGCATTGTGCTAACTCCTCTTTGGTGATCTCCTATTGCCGAGGAACATGCACATTTTCAGAAATCTGAAACTACTTTAATCCAATCCATGCTAGCCATTTTCTCCCTTTCCGTCTCTCAGGCTAACATTTCCCTTCTGTTAGCTCTTTAGCCCATTTCAACTTCTTTCCCATTCTTCTTGAGAAACTCAATGTGTGAAAAGCCCTTAGCTTTTTCTATCCTGACTATTTTTGCACCTTTCAGCTAGGACAGGGATATCAAACTCACGTTGTCATGGCGGTGTCACATAACATATCGGGACTTTTCCCCCTTCGTTAAACTAGGTGTGGGTGTGGCCAGCGCATGACGCATCTGGCCCGTGGGCCAGGAGTTTAACGTATCTGGCCCGTGGGCCAGGAGATCACCTAACAAGATGGCAGACATTTGAAAACAAATTCGTTACAAATAATAGTGTCTAATTCACAGGAGAAACTCAATGAGCAACTGGAAGAACAGCGGCAAGAGCAGGCATTGCAAAGGTATCGCTCTGAGGCAGATGAACTTGATCACTGGCTTCTGAACACACAAGCATCTCTAAATACTACATTGGTGACTGATGAGGAGCCTATGGATATGGATTCTCAGTTGGTTGACTGCCAGGTGGAAAAAATTATTCATATTTAAGTATTATTTCTAATATTTAATAAATTAACATTACTCACAACAGGAATGCTGTTTTTATTGATTATGTGCCATCAGATCAGTGTCAACTCTTAGCAGTTGGGCCAGTTTTAAGTGTGTCAAAATAAAATTAAATTACAGGGCATTATTTCAGGTAACAAGTTGGGTGGGTGGGTGATTTCTTCAGGCTTAAAATATCATACAATAAAGTCTAGTTATAATGCAAGTAATTTTAAAATGTTTCAATAGTGACAATTTTATGCTTTAAACCTTAAGAGTTATAAATAATTACTGAAGAGAAAAAATATTTTCTTAAATTGAAGAAGTTTAAACTCCGATTAAATTGTAGTTTGTTGAAACAAGTCAAGATCAGCCCATGATTTATGGTCATGGTTTGTGTAATAATCCATATATTCATAAAATAAACTGAACATAATAATAAACTACAGGTAGTTTTAAAGGGGAAGAGAGTCCTTCTAAACTCTAAATGATTGTCCTTTGGAGAAGAGGTTAGCAGGAGGCATAAAATTCAAGACTTTGTTTAAGCAAAGGCGAGGATTATCTGAAACACATCACTAAATTCTTGTGATCTGATTTACATGAGAAAGGAGAGATAATCTATGAAGAATCTAATAAAGTTGTGTTTATAGAAGCAGATAAGTGTTTAGTTGGAAGATCTTCTAGAAAGAGAATTAGCTTATCTGTTTCATTTTACCTGTTTATTCTTTGTAATGGGAGAGAGTAATGTGTCATGCCATCTTTGTATGCAGTGAGAAGGACTAGTTGTATCATGACACAAATACATAATTTGCACCATGTTAATTTCATTGTAATTTCTACCAGACAGCTATGCTTCATTATATAATTGCCTTTGGGTACAGTTTTAGACAAACTGCTAGCCTGCCTCGAATTTATGTAAACCTCAGAATTCTATAAAAATAAAAAAAGAGCAAATAATTTGACCCAGAAATCCTTAAACTTGTCGATATCAGAATATTTAGACTGCATGTAAATAAATTATCTGCATTTCAAAATAAATATGCCAGAGATTTGTCCCTTTAAGTCGCTCTAAGTGAAAGAAGATTATGCAGAGGATCTTAGGCCATTTTTGCACCAATCAGAAATATCCACTGTGAGAAGAAGCTTATCAATTCAAGAGAGCAATGAGGGAAGGAAGGGTGAGAAGTGCAGAAGTATACGAAGTAGAAAAATAAGACACAAGCTGTCGTAACTAAATGAGATCTGCCTATTGCAATAATCTACGGATGTCATTGTCTGCTAGATTACTGCACTAAAGAAATGGAACAGAAGCAAACATATAAGCAACAGTGACATCCAACATATATTTATCACTTATGTCTTTCTTTTCAAACAAAAAAAATTTTTTTTACAAATGAAATATCTTAAGCATGTTTCTGAGAACATTGAGTTTGAGAAAATACTCAGCAACAATGTGAATTTGTTTGCTTTTCTTCATTGAAGAAAGAGTGAGGTAGGTTTTTGATGGATGCTTCAGAATGTATGAATTTGCTTCGCTGTTTTTGCTGCTTCAGAATATGCTTGGGGAAATTGAGCAGAAGGTGGTGACTTTGTCTGAGCTGTCCGTACACAGTGAAAACCTCCTCATGGAAGGAAAAGCTCAAACCAAGGATGAGGCTGAGCAGCTGGCACTGAAACTCAGAACGCTGAAGGGAAGTCTTCTGGAACTACAGAGAATCCTTCATGACAAGCAGATCAACATCCAGGTAAGGAGCTCTTTTCAACTGGTTTTAAACGTATTTTTTGGGTTTATGTGTAGCAATTGAGAAATAGTATAATGTTTAATGTTAAGAATATATACTCTGGGATAACGTTTCCTCTTTTTTTTTTTTTTGTAATATTTGATATAATTAAATAACAAACTGTGTGAGCTGATTTACTAGCTCAGTTTTATTCCCCACTTTCTACTTTTGTCTCTGTGTATGTTTGTGGACACACCTTTGAGTCAGCCTTAAGTCTTGACAATTGCTTTGAGCAGTCCCTAAGATTCTCAGAAGTGGTTCGCCCTCACCTCCTTTCTAGGGCTAAAAGAGAATGGCTGGTCCAAAGTGATCCACTTGAAACTGGGACTGACATCCAGTCTCCTCTTTCTAGTCTGGTGCCTTAACCAGTATACCAAACTGTCTCTCCTCCTATTCTGATGAGTACTTTTTGTTTTAGGACAAATGTTCAAATATTGTAACCTTGATATAAAAATGAGCATTAATCAAGTCATAAATCAAATAAAATTACTAATTCATTGTTAATTGGTTAAAGTCAGAGAGAAAAGGCAAGTAGTATTTTGTTCTAATACACCATTTTTTGTTTACATGGATAAGAAACTAAATGAGGAAAGACCTGCTTTCATTAGTAGTGTTCTTTCACTAAATAAGGGTATACATTTTAATTCTAGAGCATTTATTTGATATAACAATTCCATATGGATGTTGTCTGTGATCATTATGGACACAATACATGCAGGGACTTGCCAATGCACATTAAGGCTTCTCATTTCTCAACATAGTTTTTGAATTAGGATATCATCTGCCAGGTTGGTTGGTTCGCTTATCAGAGTGAGATGGGCAGTATATGATTTTAATAAATAAATATTTCTATATAGAAAAGTTTGCATGCCAAATGAGCAGTTCATTCATACACAATACCATTTCAAACTTCTTTTTCAAATATTTAGAATATCTATCTTGTCATTTCTTTTCAACAAGGTGGTTTGTTCCAGATATCTGTGATCTTTTTGTAGGCGTGTGTGTCCTATTATTTATTTAATTCTTAGTTAAATGATAAAGCATATGATATTTTTGCTAATAACCAGAGACTTATATTTCTGATCATAGTAGAGGAATGGTAACTTTTGGTCAGTATGCCAAATCACATTGCCAAATAAAACAAAACATTAAAATTAGGAATGCCATTCTTTTTAAATTCCAGTTCTGATCTAAATTAGTGAATTAATTTCATGTATTAAACTTTAATAATAATATGGTGTGACATGTGGAAATAATTTAAGAAGCTGTTTTGAGTAATTTGATATAGATCTGACTCTGAATAGCATAAAATAGGCATCACTATAAGCAAGGTATGGTAAACAAATTTCCTACATTCCCAGATGAATTCGTCATATTTATAAAGAGATTCAATAGAGCTGTGTCTTGTAAAGATGAGATTCTCTCCATCACGATATCTCTTCTTGTCATGTCTTCCTCGTTTATATCCCTTTTTGCTTTGTCTTCTGAGTAAATTTTCTTTACAAAAACCATTTTAGAAGCCCTAAATCTATATATAAATCATCATGCTAAGAAGCCACAAAATTACACTTCAAATAGCAATCCTACTTCTATTGGTATTTCCTACTCACACTCCACCCCCTCCCTTCTTTTTCTTTATTAAAGCAGGGAGCTGTACAGGAAAAGGAAGAATATAAATCAGATCTGGTCACATCTCAAGATCCCAGTGTCCAGGAGTGGTTGGCTCAAGCACAAACAACCCGTTCACAACAACAGCTAAGCATCATACAAAGACAGAAAGTGAGCATTTTGCACATAAATGCAAATGTTATATATGTTTAGGGATTTTTATTGTGTTCATTTCAACACGGATATATGTAGATGATTTTTAAACTTGCTTCAGTCATAACCATAAAAGAGATCTGTGTAATTGAGGTACACTTTGTCTTATTTCATTAACAATATTCTCAATAGGGTGTAGCTTTTCTAGCCCTCTTCCTATTTTCATATAGAGAACATCATGGGTGGGTTCTACTTACCTTTACTACTGGTTCTCAATGGGGCTGCGCGCTCTTCTGCACATGCGCAGAAGCTTCTGCACATGCACAGCAGCGTTCTGATGATGTCAGGGTTGGTGGGCGGAGCCTCCCACTGGTTTTACTACGGTTCTAGGGGGGCAACCCACCACTGGAGGCAACCAGGGGCAACCACCACTGGAGAACATGAATATCTGCACTCAGTCTCCAGTCCAAACTGGAACCATTTTGTAATTTATAAATTGTCATAAAAGTAGGGGTCTGTGCATGCTGTTTTCAATTGTAAATATCTACAATAAATATATGGATGGACCAAATAAACCATACAATACTGAAGTGCAGCCTACAGTATATAGAGATTGCATAATAATGGAAGTTTATTATTAGATTAGCTCCATTAATATGCAATCTTAATCTTAGTGTGCAATAACAATTTTTGCTACTATAGTCTATAGATCAACCCAGCTCTCCTCCTACAATCCTTCCACAGTGGTTATTGTTCTGATGCATCCTATAATCGCTTCCATTTTCTAATAAGCAGCATTCCAACATCTGCTCTAAACATGTTGTTGTTATTTCTGTTGGAAGTAATAGAATAGTAATAAAATACAGACAAAGATCACCCAAGACATTTTTATAATATATATGGGTAGAGATGAAATAATCTTTCTGGAAATTATGACAGCTGCTGCTTAGCAAATCTTGTTACAAATGTGCTTCTTTTTCTTTACCGTGACAAATAGCAGTTACACGCTTAATTATATGCCTACTGCCTGAAACTGTAAAGCCTCTGAGAATGGATAGCAAAGGCGGCACTAACATTTGTCTCAGTGTGTTGGAAAGGCTATAGGAGAGGGGACATTCCAAAATTAGAACTTAACTGTAGTTCAAATAATTCTGTTAGTGGCTCTCTGAAAAAACTTACATACAGTGGCTATAGGAAAAAACGTACATACTTTGATTTCAGCTCATTTTTTTCTTTCTAGGTAAATATCTCCAAACAGTTATAAATCTAGTATTCTTTGTTAGAAATATGTATTTAAGGCAGTTGCTTTTGTTTTGTTTATTTTTTTTAGGAACTAGAGAAAGAACTAGCGGAGCAAAAGAACCTTCTTCGTTCAGTGGCAAGTCGTGGAGAAGAAATTTTAACTCAATCATTTTCAGATATGCCTTATTCTAGGTGAATATTTATGCTTAAATGCTTCATCTTCCATGATCATGTCTATATATTCCCTTGTAGGGAGATTGTACGGAAAAAAATAGTTTACATTTAAAATAAGAGGTTCAATTATGTGTCTGTCATCTACAGATTAAGTAAGTATTTGAGTATTTTTTCCTAACTAACCATTTTATGAGAATGTTTCAATAAGATGATATACATAAAATTGAATGAAACTGCTGATGGTAGGAAATATCAGAAACCATCAGATTCTCCCGTAGTGAGGATCTCTTCAGACAAACCTTCTCTGAATTGATGCACTGGAAATTCATGAAATTATAGTAACATTACATCTGATGGATAAAATTTCAGGAAAACTGTTTTTTACCTAAATCACACAGTCTGGGCTTTGCTTTTTATGAAAGACTCAAAATTAGCATATCTCAGCATAGTTTAGGATAAATTTATTACATCTAAAAATATTAGCCTTAGCAACTCATTAATATTTACTATATTTAATTTACAACTCCTCTTGAATTGTTAGATTAATTTAAAATGAATTTAGCTCATTTATATTATCATTATGAAAAATGGTTTCAAACAGTGATATGACAATATTATGGTCACACAGTGAGCCAGATATTTAGACTGAATTTGGCATTTTTATCCACTTATTGAGTCTTTCCTAAGAATTTGGGATAGGCAAATATTGTTATTTGATCCTGTTAAATGTAACGTTGCCAGGTGTAAGTTGTTCCAAGTAAAGCTGCCTTTTGCAATTGCCTAATGGTGATTTTGTCAATGCCAATGATGTAACTTCAATTTTAATTTAATTTAATTTAATTTCCAATTTATATACCGCCCTTCTCCCTGAGGACTCAGGGCGGTGTACAGCCAAGATAAAAAACATAGAATACAAATATTAAAACATTTAAAAATATATATAAATTTTGGCCCGAAAGTTAAGAATCACAGACTAATTAAAAGAATTTAAAAATTTTAAAAATTTCTTCTTAAGCCAACCCGGCTTGTTGAAAAAGATAGGTTTTCAGGGAATGACGGAAGGCATTGAGGTCCTGGATTCTTCTTATCTCCGGGGGCAACTGATTCCAGAGGGTAGGTGCCCCCACAGAGAAGGCCCTCCCCCTGGGGGCCACCAGCCTACATTGTTTGGCTGATGGCACCCTGAGGAGGCCCTCTCTGTGGGAGCGCACGGGTCGATGGGAGGACATCGGTAGCAGCAGGCGGTCTCGGAGATAGCTAGGCCCAATTTACTTCAAGTGGACTCCAAATTCAAATCTTATTTTTAATGGCACAATTAAGGATCCACCCTAATCTGCATGATTTGAGAAGTCATTAAAACTCTGGTATCTTATCATATGAGATGCTAACTGAAAAATCACAGTAATTCCATTCTCATGATTTGTATTTATATTTTATATGATAGCAAAAAGCCAGATAAACTAACAGAAGAACTGAATTTAGAAGGAGAAAAGCCCCCAGGCGAAGATCAGATGAAAATGAAATGGGAAAGTCTCAATCAAGAATTCAGCATTAAGCACAGACTTCTACAGAATGCTCTGGAACAAGAACAAGAGCAGTCAGTAAGTAACCTTTCAGAATTGTTTTTGTCATTCTTCATATGAACAATGTTAAAGGTTAGCTTAGCAATGTTTCATATGCAGATGGAAAAGGACCTAAATAGGGACTACAGGTAATCCTCAACTTTCGACCACAATTGAGCCCAAAATTTCTGTTGCTAAGACAGACATTTGTTATGTGAATTTTGCCCCATTTTAGGACCTTTCTTGCCACAGTTGTTTAGTGAATCACCACAGTTGTTAAGTTGGTGACCTGGTTGTTAAGTGAATCTGGCTTCCCCATTGACTTTGCTTGTCAGAAGGTTGCCAAAAGTGATCCCATGACTCTGGGACACTGCAACTGTCATAAATATGAATCAGTTGCCAAGCGTCTGAATTTTGATCACGTGACCATGGGGATGCTGCAATGATCATAAGTGTGAAAAATGGTCATAATTTACTTCTTTTAGTGCTTTTGTAACTTTGAACAGTCACTAAATTAACTGTTGTAAGTCAAGGACTACCTGTACTGAAGCTCACTTTATATGGTGAAGACACTCAGAAGTACTTGCTGGTGCAGAATGCATCAGGGAGACTAGAAGCAAGAGCAACCTACTGTTCTAGAATTACTCCTATCTTGCAGTTGCTGCAATTGATGCATCATTTCAAGATGCTGGTTATTACCCATAACCAGGGGTGAAATGCTCCCGGTTCGGACAGGATCACCCGATCCGGTAGCGATGGAGGCAGGTGGTTTGGAGAACCGGTAGCAAAAATCCCTGCTCCCCCCCCCCCCCCCCCATGCCCAGCTGAGCCGCACAATCATCAGAGGCTTTATCTTTTAATTTTTAAATGCATTTTTTCTACAACCACTTCGGCCGAAAAAATGCTTTTAAAAGTTAAAAAAAAAGCCTCTGACGATCGCGTGGCTCAGCTGGGATTGTCAAAGGGATCGTCAGCTGACAATCCCAGCTGAGTTGCCTGATCGGCAGAGGCTTTTTTTCTTTTAAAAGCCTCTCTGACGATCCAAGCTGAGTTGCCTGATTGGCAGAGGTTTTTTTTCTTTTAAATGCCTCTGATGATCCAAGCTGAGTTGCCTGATCGGCAGAGGTTTTTTTTCTTTTAAAAGCCTCTGCCGATCAGGCAACTCATCTTGGATCATCAGAGCCTTTTGAAAGCATTTTTTTACAACCTCTTTGCCAAAGAGGTTGTAGAAAAAAATGGTTTTAAAAGAAAAAAAATTGGCCACGCCCACCTAGTCACATTACCCACCACCACCAAGCCACCCACACAGAACCGGTAGTAACAAATTTTAGATTTCACCACTGCTCATAACCATATATGATGTGGCATTTGGTTATTTTAGTGACTCCTTTCCTGAGCATGATTATATCCATCTGGTCCAATTACTGAAAAAAAGCCTGCTACAATTTCTACTCCCTTATGTGATAATGAAAGGTTGTGAAACAGAAGGCTGGAGTCAAGCTTTTGACATTCAGTTTTCCTGGAGTTTCATTTAATAAGGTTTATTGTAAAGGTATGAAGCCATCTCAGCAGCTGGATTTTTTTCCCACTTTAAAAACCAATTTATCTCTCCACTTTTAAAGACAGAAACTTTTTCCATTTTTTAAAACCTCTCTGTAAATGGCAAGGAGCTAATAGATGGAGCAGAGCAGATAGTGAGCACATGAATCTCTCTTAGGTTCTGAATGTAGCATTGCAGGAGGCCAACTCAGTAAAAGCCCCCAGATTATGTGAGAAGATAACTCCCGATGAAGACTGGGAGTTAGTATCTGGGAGACTAACAATCTTCTAGAACAGAGGCCCCCAACTTTTGGGGCACCAGGGTCCGGTTCCGTGGAGAAAGGTTTTTCCAGGGACCACAGGGGGCATGGTTTCACATGTTGCCTGCATATCACAGATGGGGCTTGCCTTGTTTGTACAGCCTGGTTTCTGGCATGCTGCAGCCCGGTGCCAGTCCATGGGCCAGGGGTTGGAGACAGTGGTGGAATTCAATTTTTTTTACTACCAGTTCTGTGGGCGTGGCTTGGTGGGCGTGGTGTGGCTTGGTGGGCGTGGCTTGGTGGGCATGGCAGGGGAAGGATACTGCAAAATCTCCATTCCCACCCCACTCTGGGGCCAACCAGAGATGGTATTTGCCAGTTCTCCGAACTGCTCAAAATTTCCTCTACCGGTTCTCCAGAACCTGTCAGAACCTGCTGGATTTCACCCCTGGGTCAGTCTATAAGTATTGTTAAATAAATAAACATCTAAAACAATCGTAACAGGGTAAGGAGAAGGAAAAAAAAGTTTCATTTATTTTTCTCATATGTCTGAAATATTTTAATTATTATTTCCCCCCCCCCCAACAGGTTTACAGTAGACCAAACCGGCTTATGCCTGGCATGCACAAAGAAGAAGGGAAGTCTCAAGATAAAGCATCAGTTAAATCTTTACTGGTTGGTTTGAATGAGGCTTTCAAAAGTGTTCCTTCCCAGGTAGAATATTTTAATTTTAATCACTTAAAAAATCTTAGCTGTTTTGTAGAATAAGTTAAACAATATTTTAATTGATTTTTAAAAAAATTATTTGCAAAGATAAAATTTTGCCCCTCTGTCTCTCTCCAGATATATAACTCCTTTTAAATGATTTTTTTTTCCAGGCTAGAGGTGCTGAAAAGGAGAATCTGCAGTTTGAGCAAAAGCTATACAGAGGTGTTTCAGCTACCTCATCTTGGCTAGATGGGGTGGAAGAACATTTGTTTGTTGCCACGGCCCTATTACCTGAAGTGACAGAAACGTGCCTTGATAATCAAGAAGTAAGACAATCATTAACCTATGAGTTAAATTTGACCTCTTTTCAGTTAACAGGTATTGGTTACCACCTTTAGAGCGCTCCATGGCTTAGGACCCGGGTACTTACAAGACTGTCTTCTGCCACAGGTAGCCTCCCACCGACCAGTACGCTCCCACAGAGAGGGCCTCCTCAGGGTGCCGTCGGCCAGACAATGCTGGCTGGCGGCCCCCAGGGGGAGAGCATTCTCTGGGGGGCACCTACCTTCTGGAACGAGTTGCCCCCAGAGATCCCTGACCTTCGTGCTTTTCGAACTGCCCTAAAGACGTTTTTGTTTCATCAAGCCGGGCTGGCCTGACCTACTCTTTTTAAAAAGAATTGTTTTAAAAAATTAGGGTTTTAATACAGGGTTTTTAACTATGGCCAAATTGATTTAATTGGATTTTAATATTGTTTTAAATTTTGTATCTGTGTATTTTATTTGCTGGCTGTTCACCGCCCCGAGTCCCTCGGGACAGGGGACGGTATATAAATATAATAAACTAACTAACTAACTAACTGGAAGAGAAGGCTATACAAGATATGTTTATTAGCATTAATTGTGGAAGAAGCGATGCAAAAAAAAAAAAAACCTTTGTGTCTTTATAGCAGAAAAGCATATTTCATTTGCATTAAAGTAAGTCCCTGAAGTGTTCTATAATGTTTATGGAACTAACTTCTGGGTGGATGTGGCAGGCCTCTGCTAAAACAAATTTGTTAGGGAAAAGGTTAGTGCTACCCTTTCATTCCTAGAAAGTAAATCAGAACAGATCAAGTAATTTCTACAGATATGCACAAAATTGGCTTCTTGGACTGTAGCATACATATAGTGCTTATCCAAAATAAACTAAATAATAACAGGACACTGGTAAAACCACTGCTTGGGAAATAAATGAACAGCCTATATGAATTCCTTGAAACTGTGATCTGTATCCTCAAGAGAGAAGTGAGAGTTTGTGATAATCCTTCTCACCTCTATTTGCCATAAGCTTTTAGAACCATTGGATTTGGATACTGTAAATATGTTTAGATTTGAGATATAATTCTTGTTGCTATTCCTATTGCTAACATTAGTCAAGGAACACATACCAATAAACCTTGAGTTATGATGGTCATTGGGACTGGAAATCCCATCACTAAACAGTGCAATTGTAAAATGCAAGTCACATGACCACATTACTTTGCGACAACAGATGCAGTTGATGTTAAAAGTAAACTGTCCCTCCTCCAGGACTTCACTGATTGTTAAAATGGAAGAGGTGGGAATCCCAGTCAAGGAGTGCAGGGGTTACATAGGTACCATGGGGTGTGTGTGCCGTGAACAGGCACCATGGACTACAAGGGGTGTGCTGATGCCATAGCCAGTAGATGCTACGGACTACAGGCAGATGGTC
Source organism: Pantherophis guttatus (assembly GCF_059756535.1). Taxonomy (NCBI): domain Eukaryota; kingdom Metazoa; phylum Chordata; class Lepidosauria; order Squamata; family Colubridae; genus Pantherophis; species Pantherophis guttatus. The sequence goes on along the minus strand of NC_142063.1, from coordinate 265,726,180 downwards.
AGTGAGGCTGTGGGCAGAAGGTGCTGCGGGCATGGATGGAGGGGGTGCTGTGGAGTACGAGATCCCTGGGATCTAATTTTCCATATTGGAGATCCTCAAAGAAACAGCATTGGGGGTGACTTATACAAGTAACTCACAACCTTCTGAGCTTGCTTTGCTTGTAGCAGAAAGGTCACAACTGGCAATCAATTGACTGCGAGATTGTCATTGTAAGCCAATTGTCAAGTGCCCAAAACACAATCACTTATGTATAGAGCTGCTGTGACAAATATATCTTGAGGATCCATCCTAAGTATCACTCATTCAATGCCATGGTAGCTTGAACAATCTCTGAATGAATGGTCATAACCTGAGCACTACCTATATAATATTGTTTTTCACAATCATCTATGGTTTTGTATCTGTTTTGTTTTGCAAAGTTTTAATTTTAAAAGCATGTTGTTTTTATTTGAATCCACTTTAGTCTCTTGCTAAAGATATCAAGGAAATGACAGAAAAAATGGATAAGAGCAAGGATTTATTTTCTCATGTGTTTCCTGAGAGTGCTGATAACCGAGATGTTATAGGAGACACTTTGGACAGTTTGTTACAGAGATTAACATTACTAGATACACTAGTAAATCAAAGATGCCAGCATATGAAAGAGAGACTTCAGCAGATACTGAATTTTCAGGTAAATTTTGTCCTATTCTCTTAAGAATTTCTACTGTACTGTTAAAGGTTTAAAAAGTGGGTAATGTAATTATATTTTTCTAAGCTGGTTTTGTATAGTGGTTAAGGCACCAGGTTAGAAATGAAGAGGTTATTAGTTCTAGTCCCACTTAAGGTATAAAAACAGTCAGATGATTTGGGATCAATAACTCTCTAACAAAGCACTTCCAAAAAATCTTGCCAAAAAACCTTTGTCAGGAGTCAAAACTGATTCAAAAGTGCACAAAGCCACACAAAATATATTTCTATAGATTCTTTCTTGCTATCAGAACCTTATATAAAAATATAATGGTAAAAAGACCCTGTTTCTGCTTGTAGCATGCTAATTGCTATGTCTGCAATATGTTCAGTCTCTAAATAATGTGGTATTTAGGATTGGGCTCAGTATAAAAGTTACTCCCAAAGGTGCTCTTTTCAAAAAGCAACTGGATTTTGTTTTTCAAAGTCCAGTTGCCTTTTGAAAAGAGCACCTTTGGGACAATCATGACCTGGATGCCTGAGAATCTGCATAGGTACAAAGGTCACTAATTTTACCAAAGCATATTGAATAGAAATGATCAAATAAATAGAGATGCCAAAAATTGCAGGATTATTTTATCAACCCCAGACAAAACTCCAAAGTAACCTGATAGCCCTTGCATTGACACAGCGTGGATTTCATTTGTAAAGACATACTAAATACCAAAGCAATAAATAACTACATTGTTTTAAAAGTTAAACCAATATTAAGCAGCTGTTTGGTAAATGAAAACCACTTCTGCAAACCTTGCCAAGAAAATTGTAGGGATTTGTCCAGGCAGCCATCAGGAGTCAAAAACTGACTGAAAGGGTCACACACATCCAAACGTGGCTTTTTTGTATACAAATTAAGATATTAGTTCATGAAGTAATTAACTAAATGAAAGAATAGCCTCCCACTTAATGCCATCTCTAAGGAAGGATGACTGATGCCTTTACCAGACAATGAAAGACACCAATTCTGAGGAAACTAGTTCAGTTCAGTTCATCATATACAGATAACTAAGGATGGCAAGAGCTATCAGCACAGCCAATGTATAGTACAAGTTGAATGATGCTAGTCACTCAGTAATTGTACAGGAATTGGGAGTTCTTCTGGCTTATAATAGTCTCTTCTGAAGATCTGAGTCAATCTCAAAGTTTTATTACCTGCAAACTGCCTGTTATCACAAGCCACAAGGAAAAATGTTGCACAATAGAAAACTTGGACAATAATGACAATAACGTTCTGTTATTTCCATATATTAACTTTTTTTTTTCAATTACCAACAGAATGACCTGAAGTTGATGTTTACTTTATTAGCTGATAATAAATATATTGCACTGCAGAAACTAGCAGAAGCAGTTGAACGCCCTGAAACAGAACAAATACAGGTACTATTGATTGAACATTTTTATATTCTTAAGGATTGAGAAAGATATGGTATGATGAACATCAACAAGTTACTTAGAAGGTAGTATCAGATTACAGGCAGTGCCCATCAGTATTTATTCTAATGAATAAATAATGCCTGAAATACTTTTTGTATGGGAGTAAATAGACATGCCTTTGAAAAAGAATTCTGCTTGGCAGTGTTATAAATTTCAACAATAATTTAGTTTTCTTTTCTTACATTTTGTCAGATTACTTAACCTGACTGGGCAGCTCTACAGCAGAAAGTATATATAAAATTAACTTGGTGAATTTTTAGAACTTCAATTTTACTTGGCAAATTAGAGAAACATTTAAAAGTCAACAAGAATAATGAACACGCTCCTGAAGAACCCAAAATATTCTTTGTGCCTAATAACCCACAGATGATTAAAAACTTTTGAGTCTTTCTTTTGTCTTTGACAAATGGCATGCAATCAGAATTGTAGTGTAGTGTAGTGTAGTGTCATATCATATATCATATCATATTCTTATAAGTATTTCTCACCAAGAGACTTGGTTTGATTTTAACACTTAATCAGACTACCATCTGGAATGTTGCTTATTCCTAGGTTTATCTCATGTAGGTATCATCTCTACTGAATTTCCATTTGTTACATCAAGGCTCCTTGAAATTTAGGTTTTTTGACATTACAGTGAATTGTTCTTCTTTAATAGGCTATTGAGCAAGTAGAACAAGGACTGAAAGACTTAGATGCAGGTATCACTGAATTAAAGAAACGTGGAGATAAACTGCAAATGGATCAATCTTTCATGCAAGAATTATCCAAACTTCAGGTAATAAAACTATTAGAAACAACTTTTTACAATTATCAGCATAGTAGTTGTTTTCCTTTTTTGCTGATGAACTATCTATTTATTATTTATTATCTATTTATAGATAAGAAATTCATTTTACATGAAACAGATATAAAATAACTTCAGAAGATTGCAAAAATCATTGCATTTGCTTCATTTGTCAACTGACATCAAAAAATAAAATTTTGATGGAAATGTAATGATCATAAGGATTAATGTAGCTCATATAGCTCCCTTATCCTGATTGCCATTACTGGCCCTAAGTAATTGAACTTGTATTCTAATTTCTTTTTCTTCTGTGATTATAATGTAATTTCTTTTCTTTTTCTTTTCATCTATCAGGATATGTATGATGAGTTAATCATGATCATAGGATCACGGCGCAGTGGATTGAATCAAAATCTGGCACTGAAGGGTCAATATGACCAAGCTTTGCAGGATCTGGCAGACCTGATTGAAACTGGGAAAGAAAAGATGGCAGGTGATCACAAACTGATTGTTGTCTCCAAAAAGGAAATCCAACAGCTTCTTAACAAGCATAAGGTAAAAACAATTCTTAAATTTATAATTTACTCTTGCTGCCATTTAACAGAGCCCTTTGTAATTCTCTTCTTTCCCAATCTGGAAAGAGAGTAGTTATTTCAATGTGCTTAAATGCCATTTGGAATAATTGTAAAGCTAATGATGGCTAAAAGAAATTTTATTTATTTATGCAAATATTTACCTCAAAAGACTCATATAATAAATGACTCTTGTACAATAATAAATGGACTACACAAAATGCAGAGGTGATGAAAATAACTGTCAAAATGCCAAACTATGAAAAGCAGACTACTAAGGGCTGCCTTCACAGTTTGGCATTTTGTCGATTATTGCTTAATAAAATGCCAAACCATGAAAAGCAGTTCCTGTCCCACATTTGTGTCAAAAAAACCTATCAGAATAAAATGCTTTTGACTGCAAAAAGTAAACAAGGCAGTGGTTCCATGTACTTCAAGGTGACAAAATATTCCCTGGGTTATTTTTGGGTTGTCACTTCTTTAATGTTACGTGAGGTAGAGATTCTCAGCAGCCATTCTCAAGACAGAACAGGTTAAGTCATGTAGAATTGTATAAATTAAAACCAGTCACCTTGCATTTGACCTAGAAACCTATTTGTTTGTTTAGTACAATTTAGAGTCTACCAAGAGCCAAATACCTCTGGGCAACTTGTACTTTTTAAAAAATAATATGAGAGATCCAGAAGGCAAATTCTCTATGACAAACAAAGCATCCTGTAGGGACTCAACCTCCATTCTATCCCAATACTTGGGAAAACAGTCAAATTTCAATGGCTTTATGAATGTGAGCAGGGTGGGAATCAGTGATGGAATTCAACTTTTTTTACTACTGGTTCTGTGGGCATGGCTTGGTGGACGTGGCAGGGGAAGGATACTGCAAAATCTCCATTCCCACTCTACTCCAGGGGAAGGATACTGCAAAATACCCATTCTTCCCCACTCCTGGGGGAATGATATTGCAAAATCTCCATTCTCATCCCACTCCAGGGGAAGAATACTGCAAAATCCCCATTCCCTCACCACTCCAGGGGAAGGTTACTGCAAAATCCCCATTCCCTCCCCACTCCAGGGGAAGGATACTGCAAAATCCCCATTCCATCCCCACTCCTGGGGGAAGGATACTGCAAAATCTCCATTCCCACCCCACTCTGGGGCCAGCCAGAGGTGATATTTGCTGATTCTCCGAACTACTCAAAATTTCCACTACCGGTTCTCTAGAACCTGTCAGAACCTGTTAAATAGCACCCCTGGTGGGAACTTTACAAATCTCTTAGCAATCATTGCTATAACTGAAGGACAGGTGTAATTCTCTTAAATTTAATCATCTGTTTGTAATGGAGCCACTACATTTTGTTCCAGTTGTGCCTTTTGAGTTGTTTTAAAAAGTAGCTCCATATAAAGTGAATTGGAGTAGTCTAAATGCAAGATGATTAAGGCTTGAGTCATAATGGAAAAGATTTCCCCGCCCCAATTCCATAATGGAATAGATTTCCCCCTCCTTAAGGAGTAGACATGTTTTGACAATATAGTAACCAGAATTTATAGGGATATTTCATATAATTATGTTTCAAAATTGTGTTATAATCTTGGGTGTATTTGCATAAATACTGCTATTTTGTTTTGGGATGCAAAATTAGTTTAAATGCAAAACCACATTATTTAAAAATGTCAAAGATGCTTGCTTCTGACCTGCAGTTGAAAAAAAAAAAAAACATTCTGATTCCTAATATGCATGTGAGGAAGGAATGTAAACTCAATCTTCTCTGAAAGGTAGAAAGTTTTTTTTAGCTAAGCAAGATGCATACTCTGAATAGATTCTGCAGCAAAATCTGTTCCATTGCTCAGAATGTAAATGAGACACAAACTATGGGGAAATCAGGAAATTAAAATTTTAGATTGTTTGTACAACAGCAGAATATTAATGAAATATTATAGTTAATAACAAATAATTATAATTTTCTCAGGAATATTTCCAAGGACTAGAGGCACACACGATCCTAACAGAAACTCTTTTTAGAAAAATAAGCAGCTTTGCTCTTGTGAAGGAAACTCAAATCCACGTAGATCTTATGGCACAAGGCTCTGCAGTGTTAAAACAAGCTCATAAAAAAGGAGTGGAGCTGGAATATATTCTAGAGGTAAAGTTTTCTTTTTTTCTTTTGCTTTAAATTTTAACTTTTCATTAAGTTTGCCTGTGGCATAAAAAGTTTCTTAAGAAAAGTTATGCAAATGTTTGAGGAGAGGCACAATTTGTCTCCTGAAAACATCAAATCAAAAGTTCAGAATCATTTGACCAATCCCAAAATCATTTTGCCACCTGGGCAGTATGGAAATTGTATAACTTCATTTTCATCCCATATATTATATATTATATTATATTTATATTGTTTATTAATTTATTTGGCCAAATAAATTAATTTGGGCCTGGTGACTCAGCAGACTGATAGCATTGTGATTAACACCAGCTGTCTGCAATTACTGTAAGTTCGAATCTCACCAAGCTCAAGGTTAACTCAGCCTTCCATCCTTTCTAAGGTAGGTAAATTGAGGACCCAGTTTGTGGGGGCAATAAGCTGACTTTATATAAATATACAAAAGTATGAAGGCTATTGCTTAATGCATTGTAAACCGCCCTGAGTCTCCGGAAAAGGGCGGCATATAAATCAAATTTTAAAAAAAAATCTCAAAAATTGGTAGCAATTTTTGCATATACTTCTTGTAATACAGGTAATCCTTGATTTATGACTACAACTGAGCCAACAATTTCTGTTGCTAAGCAAGGCACGTTGAGCAAAACAGTTGTTAAGTGAATTTCGCCGAATTTTACAATCTTTCTTGTCATAAATACATGCCAGTTGTCAAGCATCCAAATTTTGTTTCTGTGACCATAGGCATGCTGCAACGGTCCTAAATGTGAAAAAGTGGTCATAAATCTTTTTTTTTTCAGTGCCATTGTAACTTTGAATGGTTACTAAATGAATGGTTGTAAATTGAGGACTACATTTATACACATTCTTGTATCCAGTTTTCTAAAATTGTTTTTGCAATGAATATTCCCTAATCTTCACACATATTTTTCCTTAATCTACATATTTTTATCCCTCCTGGTTTATTTTTTGTTGTTGTTATTGCTAGATAAATGAACTTAAAATATTAGGAAAGTACCATTAAAGGTTGGTAAAGGAAGAGTAGGCACTTAATCTTTTTTCTTTTCTGATTACTTCAGTTTAAATATTTATCCTTGTTTAATGTCTCAATAGACAATAAAGTATAGGCTCCTGTAACCTGTTTTGTTTTTTTGAGAGCTATTTGGAATTTCTCTGCAAATTCCATTGCAGAATTTCTCTGCAAATCATGCAACTTAAATAAAACTTGAAACTGAAGCAGTGATAACTTTCTGAACTGAATGACTGCAGACTGCTTTCCTTTTTAAAGGCAAAATGAGCTGCATTTTGGTGTACTTCACTTGAGACTGCTCAAGTCAACAGAGTGTATTGCATATATAGAGAATAACCAACTAGCAAAATAAAATAAAAAGGGTCTTTTGAAATGTTTTTGGAATTTTAACATAAATGTTTTTAGGATGCAAACAGTAGCAATAGCACTGTTACAGCCTTTTCTAAGCTGTTTACAGAGCCAGTTTATTGCCCCAACAATTTGGGTCTTCATTTTATCAGCCTCGGAAGGATGGCAGGCTGAGTCAACTTTGAGCCAGTGAGAACTGAACTCTTGGCAGTTGTCAGAATTAGCCTGCAATATTGCATTCTAACCACTGCGCCACCACGGCTCTTGCAGCATGATTCTGCTCTCATTTTAAAAAAATGTTAGGACCAAGAAAGTACCAAAATAAGTTTGAGGGAAAAAAGGGAACCCAAATAGCTAATAGCAGTTCTCAGAAAATTTGGAACATTTGGAATACTGTAGTTCCTATTAAAATCAATTCAATGTGTAAGAGTTTTCTGTTAGAGATATATTTGAAAAACACTGAGAAATTATTTGGCAATTATTTGGTTCACAGACTTGGATGCATTTAGAAGAAGAATATCAGGAACTCACACAGCAGTTGGAGGCTGTTGAAACCAACATTCCTAGTGTTGGCTTGGTAGAGGAAACTGAGGAAAGGCTTACTGATCGGATTTCACTTTATCAGGTAATGGCAGTAATTTGTCCATCTGCATTCCTGCACATTTCATACACACAAACGTTTTAGGGGTGACATTGCAGCCCCTGGCTACAGTTAAGAACAGAAGAGACGTATGGATCAGACCAGATGTGTTTCTAGCTGAGGTAACAACACTGAACAAATGCTTGAAGGAGAATACAAGCAGGACATTATATCAGATATCTTTTGGATTTTGTGCATTTACACTAAAAATCAAAGTAGTCATTTATTTGATAAAATGATAAGATGTATATGTTTAACCCAATGCAAATGTGTGCATATTTTTTCTACTTAATTATGCATACATGAGAGGGATTGATTCTCTTCAAGTAGTACATGGGTTTATTTACTTTTCCCCCCAGAGATCTGTTATAACCTGGAATATAACTACTTAGAGACAAGAATAGAGAAGACAACTGTGATTATATATAATTTTGGGTGACTTTGGGGTTGTTATGGGGTTTTGGGTTTTTTTGCATTAATTAGATAAATTAGTTAGACATAAACTAAGTAAGTTGCATATATTGCAGCACAGAACTAAGATAATTTTTTCTAGGAACTTGTACATGAAGAGAAAAGGCTTATCTCTTCTTTTTCTAGCAAGACCTTGCATATAAATGTATGAACTACTAAGCTCTAGACAGGAATAGTTCTTGTGCATCCCAGTGGAAACTTTTTTCATAAGTATTCAAGCCCCATTTGCAGTTACATTTTGCTAGTGATTGTTCTAAGGAGGGGAAAGGGAAAGAAAAAAATCCACAATAACCTTGTGTTATAGGTTTGGATGACTCTCTTTACATCTGTCATTTATTTAAAAAAGAAAATCATGACTGGATATTATATATTGGAAATTAATTTTCCTAGATCACAGTCATTGTTAAGTATTAGTTTTTTCTTTGCAAATATCATCCGAGCCTGTATCCGTATTATTTCCTGTGGCAATTATTTCTAACTTAGTTTAGGCTAAAGATCAAGCCATACGGTTGCAACATTATGCAGGATGTAAGTGTATGATATGTAGAATATTTGAATGTGCATGTATGGCATGCATGTATATGAGCATGTGTGTATTTGAGTATGCATGTATGGAAAGTTAGAGTATCTGGGTAAACTAAAAGCAAAGAATTCATTAACCATGAACAAGGTTTAATGTATACTTAATACATTAAATTGTTACCGAAATGTATGTTTTCACATCAACAGGGAACATTTTAATGGTAAAGTTGTAGGTTCCTTTTTACTTATGGATTATAGTAAAGAAAGAAATCATTGCAGTTTCATATTGTCTCTTATTGTCTTTTGTTATCAAAGCACCTGAAATCTAGCCTTACTCAACACCAACCCAAACTTTACCAAGTGCTGGATGATGGGAAAAAACTACTGTTCTCTGTGACATGTTCAGAATTGGAAACTCAGCTGAACCAGATAGGGGAGCATTGGTTAAATACTACCAACAAAGTTACTAAGGAAATGCACAGACTGGAAACTATCCTTAAACTCTGGACAAGGTAATGCAAATGACATGAAAAAACAATAGGTTTGGATTCTTTATCATTTTGTATTTCATCAATACAGTTACCTGTATAATATCTTTTATTACGTTTTGAAATTTGAGAGAATTCCAAGAAAACAATGGTAGAGTTCAACTTTCAACCCTAGCTAACTATTATTGGCATCCAACCTGGGGAAGAGTTGAATTATTACAGTATTTCCAGGGATTTATATACTTTTGGTTTATTGTTGTGGTTGCTTTATAATTTAACTGTGTTGGATATAACTCATCCATAATGAGTTGGGTAGGCTATAAAAACTGTAAAATGAATGAATGAGTGATGAATGAATGAATGAATTATAAAGAACAAATTAAGTATCATTCAAAGAGTCCAAAGCAGCCTAAATTAATTATATTTTCCCTCCATTGCCAAAGCAGATAATCTGGCTTGCAGAAGCATTATTTACTTTAGAAATATCATATATCTAAATGAAAAACACTAAGAAAGTGTGAAATCTAAGACACACTAGAAAGAAACTATAAAATACCTTCCAGGAAGGAAAAGAGTTGAATTTTATGGTTCATTGTGTAATGCTCAGTGTATGTACTGTCATGGCTCTTGACTGCCATTTCCTTTTTCAAATAAGGGAGTCTTTGCAAATCACAAAATCTATCTGCTCCTACCAAGGGAAGAATTGAAATTGGTTGGTATATATATATGTATTAAATTGTTGCTTATGACAGTGTACAATTTTACATAAAAATAATCAATGGAATTTAAATGAATGTGAATATTCAAGATAAAATATTTTATCAGGGACTTCCGGTCTGGCTTCCGTCGCCACCAGATGGTCCTCCGTGACCGCCAGCCCCGTTGCCTGTAAAGAGCCGCCTTTACATCTGAAAGGCGGCTCGAAAAACTCCATTTCCTGATGGAAATGTGAGCCAGAGCAGGCGAGGGCAGGTAGAGCCCTCTGCGAAGTCCCCAGAGTTTTTTTTTTACTCTTGGGGACAAGCAGAGCGGGGCTCCCTATTTTCGCTCGCCGCTGCTCCGGGCTTCGGGAGGACTCCGCCTTTTTGCAGAGCTAGGCGCCGGGACCGGACCAACTAATAAAATAACAGATGGTTCAGTTAAAGAGAGCGAGATTTGTACCTGGGACCCTAAACCGCAAGTATTTTTAATGATTTTACAAGTGTTTCTAACTGAACGGAAAAAATAAATTTAAAATGGCGACTGCTGAGGCTTGAGAAGAAAGCCGAAAGTGAAAGTCCTTCCGTAATAAGCTACACAGTAGCGAAATATACAGTGCTGGCTAGACTAGAAGGAAAATATCCATTATAAGTTTCTTTTTTTTGGAGATCTGTATTTGATCTTGTTTGGGGAGAAGTTTTCTATTAAAAAAAAAAAGAGCTTTTTTGTGTGGCAGGATGGCTGACAAACAAGCAGTGAGGGGGTGTTCCCCCATCCACAATTAGCTGAACAAGCTCTGAGCCTACAGACTTTGCAGAATGGTTTTAATTTAAAAGAATTTCTTCAGGAGGAAATGGTAAAATATCATGAGACTATGAACCAGAAATTTGAGAAATTAAGGCAGGAAATTAAAGAAATGATACAACTAAAGTATGATAATCTGCAACGAAAGATTGTAACAGTGACTAATGCTTTTTCAGAAGTTGTTATAAAGATGGATACAAATATCAAATTATTAGAGTCTAAAATGGAGGAAGTTGATGATAAGATTTATAATTTGGACAATAAAATACAAAGAATTGAAAATGATTTGATAAATATTCAAGACAATAGTTTAGAAGTAAAGTCTAAAAAGGAAGCTGGTCACGAGACTTACAATGCAGAAGATATAAAGCAAGGGATTGAAAGAGAAGTTGTAATGATGCAATACAGGCTCACAGAATTTGCGGTCAGAATGAGAGGATTACAGGAAAATAATAGAGATGATCTAAGAAAAATATCTGCTCAAGTTCTGGCTGGGATTTTAAAGGTTCATCCTGAGGAGGTATCTTGCAAGATTGACAAGGCCTATAGAGTAAATTCTTGGATTGCAAAGCAAAGGCAACTGCCTAGAGATGTGGTGATTTACTTTACAGATAAAGAAATAAGAAATGATATTGTGCAAAAATCCTTTAATTCTACTCCACAATTGTATGGAAGAAAGATCTGGATATATAAAGAATTGCCGCCTAAGTTGTTAAAAGATAGAAAGAAATTTGGACTTTTGGTGACTGAGCTAAAAAAACAAAATATTTCATTCAGGTGGGATGCTCCAGTTGGTATAATATTGAGATATCAAGGAGAAAGATATCAGCTAAATACTGTTGAAAAAGTGGAAGAATTTTACTACAAGGTCCTCAAAAAGCAAAATCAACAAGAGATAGAAATTCAAGAAAAGCAGAAGGAGGTGGAAGTAATGAAGAAACAACAAGTTACAGAGGTCTCTACAGATGAGCCGCTTTTGGATTCTCTTTCAGAGGTCTCAGCTGGACCATTTAATACAAGAGAGGTGGCTCTGGATTCTAATGTAATGACTTATCAAGTCACAAACCAGCATGGAAATCAATCAGTTGATATACAATTTATAGAACCAGAATGGAGATTTAAGCCACAAAAGCGAAACCAACAAGATCAAGTTATAGATCAGCTTGAAAACCAAATAGCTGATACACAATCTACAGAAAGGAATTCAGGATGGAGATCCAACCCACAAAAAGTTAAGAAAAGAAGAAGCAGGTCTCACAAAAACAAAAACTTTTAAACTAAACAACAGTGTAATGCCAGTTATTTAAGAGATGATTGAATATATGAAAAGATAGCTGAGGCAAAGTATTGGTTTATATTATCCTGAGGAGAGTGACAGACTTCTGCAGTGCTGTACTTTTGGGATGTGAAAAGGGCCTTAAACTGAATGGACTGGAACTATCTTTTTTTTTTTTTTGGATTCTTTGATAAATATATTACTTTTATGCTAAGTTACAAGGCAAGAAAGTTATGGGATTGGGGCACGCAGAAGATCTGGTTGTTACCCTATTACGGTGATTGGAATTAATAATTTGGATAAAAGACACCTCTACAGACACTATATGGAATACAAATACAAAGTCACTCGGGTGGTTGTTTTTTGTTGTTTTTTTTATTATGAAGATATTTGCTATTGATGGCGGCAGATGGTAATTGAAGATACCGAACATACTGTTGGAATTAGGATGTGATGTTACCCTAATATAGGTGATGGAGTTTATAATCTAGTTGAAAGACATTACAGAAGATATTATATGGATTACAAGCCTAAAGTCTTTTTAAGAGGATTTTATTTACATAAGAGAATATTTTTTAGTGGAGTGGGCAGAAGAATAAAGATATTAAGAATTATTAAGTATGGTAGTCTTGTAGGAAAGTGGGTGGAGACAGGTTAGCTTATTGATTGTTTAGTTTAAGAAAAGGGATATTATGTTTAGATATGAATATATGTAAAAGATTTGAGTTAAGAGATATAACGATGGGGGTGAAGGAAATGGGTAGATTATGAACTGAATAAATGTTAAATTAGGATTTATTATATAGTTTTATAGCGGAAGGTTGTTTTTAAATGATAGATTAATATACATAAAAGATTTGATTTATTATTATGCTAAATTAGGAGTTATTATATAATGTTATAGTAGAAAGTCATTTTGAAATGTATAGTATAAAGGGGATATGATAATCTTATTAGAAAGAAAGGGTCAGCATATGGGGATGGAGTAAGGGGATGGTAAAGTATTATATAATCTGTTATGAATTTGGGTTTTATTATGAAGAAGTCACAGGGGGGGGAGGGGGGGTTAGGGAGGATGGGGGGAAAAAGGGGGGGAAATTTTGTATTTGAAAAACTTTTTCAATAAAAAAAAATATTTTATCAGGAACCTTTTAAATGATCAGAGAATGACTTAATGAAAGTGAATGTCTGTGCCTTAATGTGAAATAAATTTGTCCTTCACCATCTTTATAGATATCAGAGTGACTCGGCTGAGCTGATTCATTGGCTCCAGTCAGCAATGGACCGTCTGAAATATTGGACCCAGCAATCTATCACAGTTCCTCAAGAACTAGAAATGATTCGAGATCATCTGAATGCATTTTTGGTAGGTATGAATAAAAAAAAATAGAGCCATTGACATTTCACGATCTAATTGTTTAGTAACATAATTGTTTCAGCTGCAGAATAAAATTTGTAAAGCAACACATAATGGCAATATCCAGAACTATTGTATATTTCGGGGCTAAATAATCATGCATATATATATATTGCAGTGCTGTGCACTCTTAATTATCAGTTCAAAATAAAGCATTTCCATTCTATTCATACTCCAAATTTATTGATAAAACTGCTGAAACCTGCTAGTTATGCCAAATTACAATTATTTCAGGAATTTTCCAAAGAAGTTGATGCAAAGTCATCCCAAAAATCTACTGTTCTGAGCACTGGAAATCATCTTCTCCGGCTGAAGAAGGTGGATACTGCATCGTTGAGGGCTGGGCTGTCACAAATTGATAATCAGTGGACAGAACTGCTCGTACAGATTCCAGTAGTGCAGGAAAAACTTCATCAGGTAGGGCAAATTCAGTTCACTACATATGATTTCATTCAATGCACAGACAAATATGTATTAGTACTTTTTCTGGCAATCTTCTATTCGGGCATTGCTCATACATTTCTTCTTTCCAGAAACTCAACCTTGTTTTCAGGAAATAGATGGCTGCAAAAGCTTCAAAGACATGACCCAACTGGATAAATTCTTTTAACATAAATAAAAAAAATAGTCATATATATTCAAATGTCTGCATACTGAACGATATAGGAATAAAACCCTGTGCATTTGTCAGCCTTTTTTGAATTAAAAGTTTTTAGTCCATTCTTTTCCTAGAGGTGTACTATTTATTTATTTATTTATTTATTTATTATTTATTCATTTATTTATTCATTTATTTATTCATTTATTCATTCATCCTTTGCAAAGTGTGCTAGCATGAGCAAAGACTCTCTGCTTAAAGTAGCTGCATGAGTAGTTGCATGAGCCTTCAAAAGGCTCATGCAACTACTTCAAAGGCTATGCTCAGTTGTATATGTGCATGGTACATGTCTATGCACACACAATATTTCCATGTTGGGACCGTCAGTAAAACAAAGCAGCTGTGCTTGCACACAAAGGTAGACATCTGAAGACAGATTTTGAAGCAGAGGTGGGAATCTTTCAGATGTGACTGCTGTAAAAAGAAGAAACGGTCCATATATATTAATATTCTTTGCGAAGCACATTTTTTTCCAATTCAAATTCCAGTACTTTGCAGTGTTCATACTAGCAGTGATCCAGTGATTCTTCCACTCAGGAAAGAAAAAAGAGAGATGGATTTGACAAAACCTTTTGAGACTATAATGGCTAATAATGCAAAATACAAATGTTCTCAAATTAGTGCTTACAGTTGAGTTGTATGTGATATTTTGGCAATGATTTTTTGATATGATATGGAATGTAGATAATTAGTTGGCAATTATTACAAGGAAGTAATTGATTAAGCAGCAGTACTGTAATAAACGTATGACAGGGTACAGTGGAGTTCATTCACACGTTTTCAAATTCAATTCTGGAGAAGATGAGACTGGTATTTTTCCAACTTACAGCGATTCTGTTTATAGATGTTATGAACACAAGGTGTTGGAAACATACACCACATCCTTTTACTAACACATGGATTGAACTAAATAAATAATACTAATATAATTCAAAATTTTAATTCTAGGCAATTTACTTTGAATTAAATTGTATTGATATAAATGTGATTTATATATACATATAAATGCAATTGTTGGTACCAGTACTGAAAGGCAAAGTATCTTTAAAGTACTGGCTGTTATATTTTGTATGTGTGTGTGTATACTGTATATATATTCTCTGTCTGTCTGTCTGTCTCTCTCTCTCTCTCTCTCTCTCACACACACACACACACACACATACACATAGAAAGGGAGAGATATTATAATATATATAATTTAATATCTTTATTATATCTTTTATTTCTTTTTGGTTATGTTGAATGTTTTCAAATTAAAAGTTGGTTTCATATCTGAACATATATTCTCCATCGTAATATATACACAATGATATACTTACAAACAAAGTATGTACTGGCTCTTAGTTTTCATTTGATTTACTTTTTTGCAGCTCCAAATGGATAAGCTTCCTTCTCGCCATGCCATCACAGAAATCATGAGTTGGATTACTTTGATGGAAAATGCTATTTCTAAGGATGAGGAAAACATAAAAAATATAGTGGGACACAAAGCTGTCCAGGAATACCTCCAGAAATATAAGGTATTTAAAGAGGGAATAGTTGGAAAATCGCTTTACATTGATATCTGCTACGTAATTGCATTGGAACTGGTTTTAGACTTAACTTGTGGAGTTGCATTTGAAGGTTGTAATACCCCATTGATTTAGGATGTAAGTTTCTAATTACTGGACTTTTGCCTGCAATTACCCTGTGGAAATGCTTCAGTGGTTCATCTCCTATCTCTGGGTTGGTTCCAGCTAGTTTTGGTAGTGGGAAAGAGATCAAGCCTGAGACAATTTCTTTGTGTGGTTCTCAGAACAAGGTGTTCTCTCTCCACTTCTGTTTAACATCAATATGAGGGCATAGGGGAGATCATATAGGAGCAAAGGGTCAGATATCATCAATATGGTGATGATAACTAGTTATACACGCTGACAGGGCTGAACAGATATTAACGTTATTAATGTTCTGGATATCAATATTCCATCTTCATGCCTGGAACCTATTGGGGTATGGATTGGAAGGAACAAGCTCAGGCATAGCCCTAGCAAGACCATGTCTTGGATATAAGGACTTTCTTTTTCCAAAGATTTTCAACATTGATTTTTAATAGGAAATAATTGTCTACAGGATTATTTTTTGAATTATCTCTTTTCAAAAGAAATACTATAAGAGATAGCAGAACCATTTCCTGCCATCATCATCAAATAAGCAGCTTACTATGTAGAATGCTGAGAACAATTTACAATTTTCCTTTCCTCCTCAATGAATTAAAGAAAAAGGATAGCATAAAGGTGAACAGTACAGCAGAAGTTTTGGCGAAGTTTGATGTAAGTCGAAACACAGCATGTGCTAGGATACGTATTGTACTATATGAGAGCTTCTCTTCTGTCTATTTTTCACAAGGGCTTTAAGATTGATGTAAGCTGTAAGCAGTTAACCGTGGACTTCGTCAACCAATCAGTGTTACAGATTAGTAGTCAGGATGTGGAAAGCAAGCGTAGTGACAAGACGGATTTTGCCGAACAACTTGGAATGATGAATAGGCGGTGGCAGATTTTGCAGAGTCTGATAATGGAAAAGGTAATGAAATAAACTTGATATGTGTGAACATAGCTTATCTGAAACTTTATATGCTGCTAAAACGCTGCCTTCTGAAGGAAGAATTAATTTTGTGTCTTCCACAGATAGTAATTTGTAAACCAACTGCAGTATGGGCACATTTCTTCTGATGGTATCAAATGCTATCCATCAACAAAGCCAGATTGATGCAGTCTTATATACTGTATACCCTGTTTCCCCCAAAATAAGACATCCCCTGATAATAAACCCAATCGGGCTTTTGAGTGCATGGCAATAAGGCCAAGCGCTTATTTCAGGGTTCAAAAAAATATAAGACAGGGTCTTATTTTCGGGAAAACACGGTATCTATCTTTCCAGAGAGCACCAATGACATCCCGCCTGTATAATGCTACAAAAAAACACCAAACCCCTAGTACGGTTCAGTTGTTAGTAATAATACTGTGTTTAATTTAGTAAATAATACCATATTTAAAACCAGTATTTTTGTTGCTTTATGGTCTAACCTTATTTGTCATGCTGTAGTGTTTACTTTTTCACTGTGTTCTTAGCATCTCTTTCTTAGTTAGAAAATTGCAAATATGTTGAACATTCACTTCCTGTTTGTTATAACAAACCTTTTGCTGAGATACAACAAGGGGGGGCTGATGGCATTGATTCTAACAATGGGTTAGTTGAAATACATTTCACAACATTTGTAGAAATTTTGGCTTGCTGTAAGAAATTATAACTAACAATTTAATTTCAGGATCATACTAAATTGCATAAAGCACTGAAGTAAAATCTTCTCATCTTCAGCTAGGTTGAATTCAGTCATTCCAATATCAGTCATTCCAATGAATTTGATTGATTGCTTTTGCTGGACTGAAACTTGAAAGTATGCAGTGGATTTTGATTCTATTTCAAATTCATGATAAAATAACTTGTTTTGTAAAAAAAACAGTTTTACAAACAACTTGATTGTAAAAAAGATAGGATCAATACCCATGTATTTTTTCCAGTGAAATGTTTCTTTATTTAACTTAGTGAGAATTAAGAAATATGTGATCTTTCTTTCTTTCTTTCTTTCTTTCTTTCTTTCTTTCTTTCTTTCTTTCTTTCTTTCTTTCTTTCTTTCTTTCTTTCTTTCTTTCTTTCTTTTAGATTCAGTTGTTGGAAGGTTTCCTTGAATCATGGACAGAATATGAAAATAACATCCAGAGCCTAAAAACATGGTTTGAAACTCAAGAGGCAAAACTGAAGGAACAACAGAGAATTGGAGATCAAGCTTCAGTTCAAAATATCCTAAAAGACTGTCAGGTAAAAACAACTTTGCCATTAATTATGGATCAAATCTGTTTTATTATTTTATTGAAAAGAAGAACAGAATGCTAGTTAATATCATTGAAATGCATATCTGGACAGATGTAAATCCCACTTAGTCAATACAATAATATTATTAATATAATTAGTAAGGTATGTTAATAAATGATATATGAATATTCCCTATTTGGTAGAACTCTTTTATTTATTGGTAAATAAATTGGTAAAAGAGTTGGTGATGTTTAATCTTTGGAGAGATTATTGGTGCCTCTTTTCTTCCTTTTGTTATAGGATTTGCTTTCTCTGTCAGTTCTGTTCCTTTGTTTGTGTTGTTTTTGTTTTGTATTGTTCTTTGTTTTAAAATATGTTTATAAATTTGTAAACCACCCAGTGCAAGATGGGATAGGAATTTAATTTATTATTATATATACAACAATGTAAAATCATAGCTTCTACTTCTTTAGCTGGTTTTGGCCTTCATACACATCAATTTCTTCCCAAGAACCTAAGATATTGTAATTTATCAGCCTGGTATATATGTGGGTCCAAGCAATGTGGCCTTTTGTAATTGACAGATGGAAGTTTTATCAATGTGCAATAGATTTATCAATTTTCCAATGTGCCAATGGAGCCACCATGGCCAAATATGCCACAATCTTTCAACTTCAATTTTCAGATCTTTATGATCTTCCCCAATTCATTGTTTTCTGTTCTACTATCTCCTGACACAGATATTCTTTACTTTTAAATAAACTAGTACAAATATAATAGATATTTCTTATTGATAGTACAGTTCATTCTTTGTTGTACTGAATTTGAAAATTCTAATCACAAGTTGTTAGTAATTAGTGATTTTACAGAAGCCTTATGCAGTTAAAACACAATATGACAATTTTTTATTTCCTTCAGGAACTTGAAGATCAATTAAAAACAAAAGAGATAGAACTTGAAAAAATTGAACAGACTGGCTTTTCCTTAATACAAAATAAAAAAGAAGAAGTCTGTGCTGCTGTTATGGATACCCTCCAGAAGCTAAATAATTCTTGGGCAAATTTGGACCACCAGGTAAGTAAGAAGGAATGCAAGAAAAAGTACCTTCCTTAAACCAGTCGGGTTTCAAACCACTGATATCAGGAAAGAAGCTACATATATTCTGAATGATAAAAGTAAAAATCACTTTCAATCAAGAGCTGTGCCTCCATGTTCCTCTTCTCCCAACCCAATCCAGATGTCGAAGATGATTCAAAAGCTAGAAATACAAGAGCTAGAATTATTGATTGATTAATAAAACCCTTATGCTGTGCATCAAATAATTATACATTAGATTCCTGAAATCTTTCTACTATTTGTTTCCACTAATCATTGATTGATTGTTTGATTGATTGATTATGTGCCATCATCATTTTCGACTCTAAAACCACATGAGTAGATTCTCCTGGGTAGATTTTCTCAATGACTTTATGTACCCTAACCTGTTATTTCAAGTTCCCAATGATGCACTAATCACAGTTAATAGTAACTACATTTCTTAACATGACATAGATGTTCAGATGGCAGAGAAACTTTCAGCTAATCTAAAATAGAAGCGAAATTTCCCATACAATTCAAAAAGGGAAAGAAAAAACATATCAGAGCCTAGATCTGTTTTATCTTTTATATCTGAATTGCAGTAGAAGAGAATCTGTGTAGCTCAGGGTTGAACTGTGAAGTCCTTGATGCTTTCTAAGATTGTGTGTTTTTTTTTTTTTGCCTGCAGACATTTCATTTCTTGACAGGGATGCTAGTGAGTGTGTGGTTTGCTCCCTGCTTTTATATAGTAGCCTGCCTTAGAAGTGTTGAGGGTGTGGTTTTCTCCTTGATTAAGGAGAAACTTCCTAACAGTGAGGACAATTAACCAGTGGAACAGTTTGCCTCCAGAAATTGTGGCCGCTCCATCACAGGATGTTTTTAAGAAGAGTCTAGATAGTCACTTATCTAAAATAGTACAGGTTCTCTTGTTTGAACAGGGGGCCAGACTAGAAGACCTCCAAGGTACCTTCCAGCTTATTCTATTCTAAGTCTAGGGCATTATAAAATTGATACCCCATCTGCTTATATATCCACGACCTATTCACACAGTGTTCACACAAAAGACATTGCAGAAATTTTGGTCTCCAAATAGCAATAGCACTTAGACTTATATACCGCTTCACAGTGCTCTCTAAGCGGTTTACAGAGTCAACATATTGCCCCCAACAATCTGGGCCCTCATTTTACCCACCTTGGAAGGATGGACGGCTGAGTCAACCTTGAGTAGTACCCTATGTCTAGTCGTGCCTAGTATGTCTAGTTATTCTGTCACTATATCAGCCTTATTCCTTCCTCAATCTTCTCCATCTACCCTAATTGAATATTCTGAAGTATGTCAGTATGTGGAGTATGTCTTTAGCTAAAAGAGGCTATTCATTACAGATGTGTATTCCCTGCATAGATAAAGTGACAAGAGGAAGCCAAGAGTAACATACTCCTGTACCATTGGTGTTCTTGGTTTTCAGCCTTCATTTAAGTGTTGTTAGTTTTAATGCTTTTATATTTATTATTTTATGAAATTTTAAGCCACACAGAATTGCTTTGGTTAACGAGTGGGATGGATGGATGGATGGATGGATGGATGGATGGATGGATGGATGGATAGATATTGCTATCTTGCTTGAAGTGAGGTTTTGTCTCTCTTCCTTCTCTGTTTCCATTTCAACTCCGCTTTCAATATTCGTACCTTACTCCCATTTGCTTCTTTTCCTTTAAAGCTGTTTTCTATGCAAATGTAAGAAAACCTTATCTTCTATTCAGACCTCATCTCTCTTCCCCCCCCCTCTCTCTCTCTTTCTCCCCCCTCTCTCTCAATATTATCTTTCTTTCAAAGTAAAAATATTGATTTGATTATCTTCAGCAAAGTAAGCAGTTGTACATAGCTTGTAAATAAGAATTAGGGAAGGGACAGAAAATAACTGCAATAATTACTGCACTCTTAGCTAAATAGTCATCGTTTGTTAAAAAACAATTCTACTATAGACAAAATATGTCGTAGTAAAATATGACAATTCTTTTTTTCAATTCAAACTTATTTCAGTAAATACATTGATAATTTTAATATTTATTGTATTTCTTGTTTCATTGGCCAGGTCAGTCAGCTGAAAACATTGCTACAATCTGTCCTTCATCAGTGGAGAGTTTACAAAGCATCTTACGAAGAACTTAACAGCTACATGATGGAAGCAAGGTATTCTCTGTCTCGCTTTCATCTTCTTACTGGCTCTTTGGAAGCAGTGAAAGTCCAAGTAGATAATCTTCAGGTAAGCCATAAGAACAAACACATTTATTATATTAAGCAAGATCATGGAATTTTGCCAGAAGGTTAAGAAAATAAACAATTGCCACTCTAAATGTAATTATAAAATAAATTTAAAATTAGTCCATGACAACTCATACCAATCTTTATTCAATAATGTTTCAGGATTTCATTACTTCTTTGCTCCCATCATTTTAGCACCTGCTATAATAATTACCCACCAATTGTGATTTTGAAAATGAGATTTTTTTAAAAAAATTGCTATCTTTTACAATTAAAAAAACCCTGCATATTTCTGTTTGCTTGAATCTTATTTTTCTTTGTTTAGAACTTGCTAGATGAATTGCAAAAGCAAGACCATCGCTTACAAAAATTTGGGTCAGTGACCAATGCACTATTGAAAGAATGCCATCCACCAGTTACAGAGGCACTGAATAATACTTTGAAAGAAATGAACTTAAGGTATGAAAATACTGGTGTTGTTTTAAGTAAAATCTACAATTTGTACCTACTGGCAGATTGGAAATCTAGTGTAATGTAGATTCCCCTTTGGCAAATATTTTTCAAATATGTAGTAATTAATTGAGAAAGTAGATAAAAAAATTCTAGAAGCTAGACTAAGATTAGAAACCTTATATGGACTTTTGGTTGAAGAAAGAAGAGGATGACTAGAGGGTTCATGGATTTGGGGATTAAAAAGTGTTCAAGTAAAAGGGGAAAGTTAAAATGGCAATTACTAGATGAAAAGAAGGGCAGAAGTCATAATTCTATGTTTTCCTTTTTTCTTTTTCTTATTTTCTATCTCTTTTCTTTAATTTTTAAAACATTTATTGTGTTGAAAATTTCTAAAGAAATAAAGGGGAAATAGTAAGTTTTGGAGGTATGTTTTGAATTACTTACTGTACCTCTTTAAATGTAATTCAAAACAAAGTTCCATTTTTTAGCTGAAATCATTTTTTTGTGAATATATATGTATGTGTATGAATAGGTTGATAGATAGATAGATAGATAGATAGATAGATAGATAGATAGATAGATAGATAGATAGATAGGTAGGTAGGTAGATAGATAGATAGATAGATAGATAGATAGATAGATAGATATAGAAGAGGCGATAGACATCACAATCTCCGGAACATTTAAAAGTTTAAAATTTTTTATTTTAAAACTTGTGCTAAGCTTTCGTCGGCCCCTACCGACTTCATCAGAGTGTAAAATCCCCATTGAGGAGCTGCTTCTGTATGTGGTGCCTTTTATGTACAGGAGGAGGGCTTTGCCATTTTCTTGTTCTCTGTCTTGGATTTTAGTGGGGGTTTCTTTTTGGATTAGGTTGGTGATCTTATTTCTTTGGAATCCATTGGATGTTAGTACGTTAGTGAGAGTGTATAGTTGGACAGAATCAGCAAGATCCTCCACAAACACAACATCAAGACAGCATTCTGCACAAACCGAAAAATATCCACCATCCTAAGAAACCCCAAAGACAAAATTGAGTTAGAAAATCAAGGAGTATATGAAATCCCTTGCACCACCTGCCCCACCACATACATCGGAGAAACCAACAGAAGAATAAGTGCACGCATTGAAGAACACAAGAACTCAGTTAGAAAAGAGGAACCAACTTCTTCCCTGGTCCAACACCTCAAAGCCACAGGACATGATATTGACTTTAAAAAGACCAGAACTATCACCAAAACACTTTAACAACAGAATAATCAGAGAAGCCATCAAGATAGAAAAATGTCCACACAGCATGAATAAACGAGATGATACCTCCCGCCTGCCAGCCATTTGGAAACCCGCCCTTATTGACAAACGAGTCCCTAACACAAAGAATGACACCAGACCCACACTCACGAGAGCCACACAGGATGTAACCACCACACATCCACGCAGGAAGCAGACTCAAACCCACACTGATGGTCAGGCACGACCACGGACCAGAAGCCAGACCAAAGCTACATCATTAGCCACTTTAAACCCCTCCAATCCATACATGAAGCAGACTGACACCCAACATGAAGAGATGGCACGGCCACAAACACGAAGCCAAACAACAGCAACACAGCTCACCAGCTCAAATCCCCCTGCTACTCAGACTAACCCGAGCACAACCAAGCCCCCACCTAAACAGAACACACACCCATCCAATCAGAGCACAGCCAACCCCCCATCCAATCAGAGCACAGCCAAACCCCCAGCCAATCAGAACACACCTCCACCCAATCAGAACACAGCCAAGCTCCCACCCAATCAGTTCACACCCCCACTTTGTTTCTTTTTTTAATTTGGAATCCGTCTCTCCCTACCATGCAGCCAAAGGTAGTTGCATTTTTGTTTCAGATAACATTGTAATAATAGAAAAGATTTCATATGTCCTTGGTATAGTTTTGCTCTTCCAGAAATAGTATAATAACAAAAATACTTAATTTTGGAAGAACAGATAGCAAAATCTAGCCAACCTTTACCGAGCCTATAAAACACCAACCAAATTAAGCTTCATTGTTATTAAACAGAAGACTACCGTGAAGAATAATTCAATTTCAGTATTTTCTCCTTTGTCTTCCAACTTCTTTAATTCTTTCTTCCAGATTCTCTTAACTGAAGACTACTTATGGTATCCTGACTGTAAATGTTTAGTACTTTTATCCTTCTATTTTTTAAAATAAATAATACTAAAATCCTATATTTCTACAAAGTATAGCGAACTATCTTTGTACATGGCATCTGTTATAAGGCTACTTTATGCCATGTATTCAAAAGATTTTTCTCTTCCACCATCCATTATTTGGAGGATGTTCATATATTATGTAACTTTTGCACTATTATCAATTTCTTTCATTTTCCAGATGGAACAATCTTCTAGAAGAAATTGCAGAGCATTTACATTCCAGTAAAGGTCTGCTTCATCTCTGGCAGAAGTATAAAAACTATTACTTGCAATGTTCTTCTACTGTCCGGCAATATGAGGACCGAACAAATGAACTTTTGAAGGCTGAACTCAATAAGGACACTGTTGATGATGAAGTCACTGCTTGGATTCATGACTGCAATGTATGTTTAATAAGCTTGTGGTGTAAACTGTTATTCTGGCTAATACAGTCCTGTACTGAGACACCATCAAGTAAATAAGTATATTAAACTAGTATAGATTATTACAAATAAGGAAGACGCTGATAATGAAAAGAAAATATCTAGCTTTCCCTCTATTATTTGTCTCACAAAGCCTACTACCTCATTGCGTCTTGCAAAACAAGTTTATCTGCTTTTCCATATTTTTGATTAGGATCACATTATTAAATTTTTCTCCAGGCCATAAGAAATAAAGGAGTATTTCGGGTCAACCAACAAATGCATGTGAGTTGAGCAGAGAATACAGTAAACCCAGTTAATTTGGGGGATGGTAACCATGCTGTTCCATCTCCAGAATCTTGGAAACTGTGGCTTTCTTCTACTACCTGACAGTATCCAGTGATAAGCTGAACAATTTTGCTTCTTCAGGAACCTTGTTCATAAGTCTAATCTTTTAGTCAGTTTCTTCTATTTTGTTTGAGAGAGAGAGAGAGAGAGGAAGGGAGGGAGATTAAAGCAATATATCTTGAAGGGTGAAGTAATCTCTCCTCATGTGACAGGGATGAAATGCTCCCAGTTCGGACCGGATCACCCGATCTGGTAGCAATGGCAGCAGCTGGTTCGGAGAACCAGTAGCAAAAATCCCTGCACCCCGCCCCCCCATGCCCAGCTGAGCCGCATGATCATCAGAGCCTTTTTTTTTAACTTTTAAAAGCATTTTTTCTACAACCTCTTCCGACAAAAAAATGCTTTTAAAAGTAAAAAAAAAGCCTCTGATGATCGCGCAGTTTAGCTGGGATCGTCAGAGGCTTTTCAAAGCATTTTTTAAAAAGCATCTCTAACGATCCCAGCTGAGTTGCCTGATAGGCAGAGGCTTTTCAAAGCATTAAAAAAAAATGCTTTGAAAAGTATATAAAAAAAAAGTTGGCCATGCCCACCCAGTCACATTACCCCCCACCACCAAGCCACGCCCACAGAACTGGTAGTAACAAATTTTATATTTCACCCCTGTCATGTGATTATTAAAACACTAGTTTTGTTAGATAGATTAAGTGGAAATAAAAAGAGACTGTCCTAAAGTCACTCAGGGAACTGCACAGTTATGTAGATATGTGAATCCAAGTCTTATTATCAGGTTTTTGTAAGGACTGGACATAGTTGTGCCAGGATGACATACTGTCATTGTGCCAAGTGCTCGTGTTCAAGCACATGCATAAAGATTGGCAAGAGCCTTGGTGGTGCAGTGGTTAGAATGCAGTACTGCAGGGCTACCTCACTGCTCACTCCAGGAGTTCAATTCTAAGCGGCTCAAGGTTGACTCAGCCTTCCATCCTTCTGAGGTTGGGAGGACCCAGATTGTTGGGGGCAATATGCTGACTCTGTAAACTGCTTAGAGAGGGTTGTAAAGCACTATGAAGCAGTATATAAATCTAAATACTATTGCTATATTCAGGCCCCATATATTTACTAAAATGAATTTTAACATTACAGTTGCCATCTTCAACTTTACATTTGCTGTGATTTCCACAGGATCTACTTAAAGGCATGAAGACAATGCAAGATTCTCTATCTGTTCTGCACGAACTCGGGGAACAGCTGAAGCAGCAAGTGGATTCTTCTGCTGCAGCAGCTATCCAATCCGGCCAGCTCTTACTAAATCAGAATTTAGCTTCTTTAGAGCAGGGACTCAACAGACAGCAGTCAATATTACAGGTAGGGAAATGTTCCTTGACATGTCAGAAAAAGTAGTCTCTTATTGTACTTTCAACTAGTCACATGGCTATCATTTATGTGCTGTCATAATATCATGCTTAGGACATAGAGATGTAAGCAATCAGAGAAGAAACAGTTCTCCTCAAAGGATTTTTTTGTTCAGACACAATATTTGAGAACGTGGTGGCTCAGTGGCTAAGACACTGAGCTTGTCGATTGAAAGGTCAGCAATTCAGCGGTTTGAATCCCTAGTGCCGCATAACGGGGTGAGCTCCCGTTACTTGTCCCAGCTTCTGCCAACCTAGCAGTTCGAAAGCAAGTAAAAAATGCAAGTAGAAAAATAGGGACCACCTTTGGTGGGAAGGTAACAGCATTCTGTGCGCCTTTGGCGTTTAGTCATGCCGGCCACATGACCATGGAGATGTCTTTGGAGAGCGCTGGTTCTTCGGCTTTGAAACGGAGATGAGCACCAACCCCTAGAGTCGGGAACGACTAGCACATATCTGCGAGGGGAACCTTTGCCTTTACCTATACAGACTGATTTTTTTTTTTTGTTCAGTCACTATCTCATGTCTGAGTCTTCTGAAGAGACTTTACTCTTCTGAGTAAATATAAAAAACAACCCCCTGGACCATAGCATGCTAAGCTCCCCTGTCTTCCCCTATCTCCCTGAATCTACCCAAACTCATGTCCATTTTGTCGATGACACTATTTAATCATCTCATCCTCTGTGGTCCCCTTCTCCTTTTGCCTTCAGTCTTTCCCAACATCAGGGTCTTTTTCAATGAACCCTCTCTTCCCACTAGGTGGCCAGAGTAGTTGAGCTTCAGCATCAGTATTTTATGCAGTGGTGAAATCTGAACCAGTTTGCTACCAGTTTGCTGGCCACACATGCGCGCTGCAAGCCAAGCGCATGCTGCCTGTGCATGCACAGTACACAACAAACGTGTTCTGCATTGCATGCACAGTGCACACCAAACATGCGCTGCATGTGCGTGCATGCGCAATACGGCCCAAAAGGAGGCTTGGGAAGGTAAGTAGAACAGCAAGGGGGAATCAGCTATGCCGCGCGGTTTAGCTTTGCTAGAAAGCAGGGTTTCCTGATTTTTAGCAAAGCTAAACCGCATGGCACAGCTGATCGTCAGAAATTCTAGTTCAAAGGAACCGGTAGCTTTTTTAAACTACCAGTTCAACGAAACTGGTAGCTTTTTTTTTACTACCGGTTTGCCCAAACTGGTAGTTTTTATCACTACCAGTTTGCCTGAACCGGAGCAAACTGGTAGCATTTCACCCCTGATCTTATGCCCTTCCAGTCAGGTTTGTTTTCCTTTAAGACCAAAGAATAGTTAGGGTTGAGTTCCTTTATACCGACTGATAGTACAGCATTTCTTTATGTTCCTAGTTGAACGCAAAATCATTAGATTTAAATCTTAGCATTTCACCTTTTTTTTCTAAAGCAAACAACCTATAAATGAATGTCCACATTCCTTTGGCAACAGAGCTTTTAGGCCACAACTTGAATTATGACCTTAATCGGCATAAGGTACAACTTTACTTATAATTGTTCCAGCTTCATATCATTCAAACACCACCTTTTTTTAATTTAGAAATATAATGTTCCTTTTTTATATTGGATTTCATGCCATTGTAAGATGAAAAAAAAAAAAACCTGTATTAATGAACCGCCCCATTTTTAAAAATTTAAGGCAGGAGTTCAAGACTACCAGACCTTTAATCTCAGTCTGGCAGGGCTGGAGCAGTGGACAAAGCAAGCGGAAGAGATGCTGAAAATGCAAGATCCAAGCCACTCATCGGACTCATCCATCATACGGAACAGAATGGAAGAGCTTAAAGTGAGTTTTTGAAAATGCTTTTTTTTTTTACTTTCAAAAGCATTTTATTTATAGTTATTGGGTATTTATTTATTTATAAATTTATGTTTACTTTAAAAACCTAAACGGAAAACGAAAACTATGTATTTGAGAATAATAAAGTGGATTAAAAGAATGAGCGAGATTAAATACCAGGTAAAAAAGGTTCATATCAAAGAAGATAGAACAAAGTGTTCTTATGTATGTATGTATATAAACAGCCACTAGCTTTGTGTTTAACTTGTATGTAAGTATTCTCATAGAATAACAAGATCTGTTGCAATAAACAGTGCTCACTGCTGACTTCCTCAACAGAAGTATGTAGTTCTACTTTTTTCCCACCTATTCCCAACAATCATAACATTGAAGCCTTATTAACACAGTTAAGAGCTCAAAACTTTTTTTAGAGTATATTCCAAGGAATAGTTTCATATTTGTTGCACTGAGCTCCTTGGAGAGAGAGCAGATGTATTATTAATTTTAAAAAATACATTAACATTCTCCCTGTAGTGTGTAAGTCGTATTGGGCACTTTAATCAATCTTCTAAAAAAGGAAATGTTATTGTTAGTTTTTTCTCCTAAATAGAACTTTGCTTGTGAGCTGTCCAAGGTAATAGTTGCAATATGGGTAACTGTATAACCCGAAAATAAAGTATGTTTTATTATTGTAACATAAAGCATCTAAAATTGTACTCTAGTATAAAATACGTATTTTGCAGTAATGTACCCGGATTACAACTATGGCAATTAAAACTATTTATAAACCTTGTTTCCTGTCACTTTATAGTGCCAGATGCTAAAATTCAGCAGCATGGCACCAGATTTGGATCGTCTAAATGAGCTGGGATATAGGTTGCTCTTGAATGATAAAGAAATCAAAAGGATGCAAAATCTGAATAGATACTGGTCAGTGATTTCTTCACAAACTACTGAAAGATTCAGGTAAGTCAGATATTTACAAAACAGTGTGATTTACACAGATTGGAGTTTTAATAAAGCAGAGTTGTCAGGCCAATAGTTCTAATCCTAATCCTAAAAAACTAATTCTAGAATTGCATAAGGTTCGGAAAGATGTAAAAATTTACTTCATTCTGTTATATGGTTTAAAGCAAGATTCTTTCTACTATGGGTCAAAAGAGGTCCAGAAGTGAAACTAAAAATATATTAAGTCTATCTTGCCAGAACTTTATTAAAATCTAAATTTATCTACTTCACTGGCTGAAAGATTGCTTGTGTATACCTACTTTACAAAAACCAGTTGGCCTTCCCAAGGCAATTAGATGACACAAGTAAAGCAAATTAGATATAAAATGTCAGAAAATGCAAACAAAAGAGTGGCAGCCCTCGAAAAATTTCATTCGGGTGACAGTTACTAGGTTCTTATTTGCAGAATCATCTCTAATCAAGAAGCCAAAAGGATATTTCATGATTCTTCAGATTCTGTTCTCATTAAAATTTCTTGCTGTCTGTTTTTCTGGCCTTAATTGATACTCTGTGACCTATGGATCACTAATAATGAAAAATAATTGCCGTAAGAAAATTACATGCAACAGAATAAGGCGTTCAGGGTGTGAACATTAGAGGGAGAAACAACATTATCATGTTTTGCTTCAGATATGCTAATTAGCTAACCCCATTCCTTGATCTGTCAAATATTTTATAAGTTCATTTGGTGTGTATATATGAGGAATGAAGAATTACTGTTTTTTGGGGTTTTTTTGAGTATAAGACGCACTTCCCTCTCCCCCCCCCCAAAAAAAAGAGGGTGAAAATTTGGGTGCATCTTATACACCGAAGGTAGCCAAAAATGTGAGGCACGGAGACTGCAATGGTCTGTGGCAATCCCTGCAGCCTGAAACAGCTGATTGGGGGTATTCCGGGAGGCCAGTCCACCCGCCAATCAGCTGCTCGTGCTGAATCAGACTGCAATAATGTGCTGAAGCTGATCTGGCTGTTTGCTATTTGCTGCAAGGACTCAGAGTTTACAGCAGCAATCACATCCAGAAGTATGTAACTGATTTAGCAGGATTCAATAACTTCTCTTTATATAGAATATAACACATGAAGTAAATATACAATACCAAAAGCAGGTTTTCAATGTGGTAGTAAATACAAGCAAAACACAAGCAGAGGAGAGGAGTTTCAGTTTTGAGCAGCAGACTAGTTTACAGCTCAGCACAGACACAGAACTGCAGAGCTAAGCCATGCCCAGGCTCCTTGCTGTCTCCTTCCTTGTTGCTCACACAGCAAATACTGTTTCAGTTTCCAAACATCCCTCAACTTTCTCACACACTGACAGAACGCTAGCCAGATGAATACCAATGGATGCTGGTAGGCAGAGACATTTTTTTTCTTATTTTCCTCCCCAAAAACTAAGGTGCGTCCTATACTCCAGAACATCTTATACTTCGAAAAGCCTTTGGATCTACCTTCTCTTATGTGAAAAGAATTCCAGTGAAAAATGAACTAACCTTTTTGAACTGCCCCTTCTAATTATGTCACCATGTTCCTGCTGTGCCTTTAAACAGACAAACAAACAAAAAAGTGGGAACCATGTCAAAAAAAAATTTTCTAGTCTGAACACTCAATTATGGTTTCTTTTAAAAGATTATACTGGAAAAATCACAGTTAGGTGCTAAACCCAAGACAAACAAACTGCATTGTGGCTTAACATAATGCATGAACCCAAACAAAGGGAGAGAGGAAGAAAAAGCTGATAAAAAATAAGGCTTATAGAAGTAACAGATTAAAATGTATGTTGGATTATTACTGCCTTTTTAATTTCTCTGCAGAGAAGACTCTTAATAATCTATTATTAAAACAGAGTGTGCTTAGAAAAATAAAAGTACTTATGAGCTTTTTTTCTTTAGGAATTAAAATAAAGTTTTAAGTGAGACAAACAGGTTCACTAACTTCAAATTTAAGAAATGGCCATTAAGAAATTAACATTAAGAAATGTTTGTGCTTATATCCAGTTTGTTTCCTTTATTTCCTTTTTCATCAGCATGTTTTTAAGAATCCAAGATGAAGTCAGTAATGTTGTTTGGGTAATCCAGTAATGTTTTAATTTTTATTTTTTTAAAAAGAAACATAGGTTTGTTTTTTAGACTCGGATGTACATTGAGTCCTTCTTTATCCTTGCAGTAAGCTACAGTCCTTCTTGCTGCAGCAACAAACCTTCCTAGAAAAATGTGAGACTTGGATGGAATTCTTGGTTCAAACTGAGCAGAAACTGGCTGCAGAAATTTCAGGAAACTACCAGCTTCTTTTAGAACAGCAGAGGGCGCACGAGGCAAGTTATAATGAAAGAATTCTTGAACTACTGTATTAACTTCTTTTATTAATTGTTAATGAACTTGAACTGTAGTAATAAGGATTGATTTGTTCAAACATATTTTGTTCTCTGTTCATGATCATAGAGCATGACAGCTGGATTATATAGGAGATGGACAGACACTGACATCAGATGGTATAAAAATGAAAAACAAAATGTTAAAAAGTTATGATATTTATGTAGGTACATACCAAGCTCATCTAAATTATATTAAAGTAACCAAAATATCTTTACAATCCCCAAGGCATGTCACAACTTTTGAGCACCCCTATATGTTTGGAAATTGAAAGTTGAAAAATTTGGCACTTCCTAAATTATTATCTGTGGCTGTAGAGATGGCTGTTTTTGAGATCCGTTAGTTGTGAGATCAAATGCAACCAATAATAGTAGGCTAGATAAGCAAGAAATAACCCTGTAAAAATCAGTGTCTTGTTCAAAACTAAAAAAAAAAAAAAATAATTACCTCCCTCACCTGCAAATAGGGGGAAAATAAATCACTGCTTCAGCCTGATATGAATGTAAACAACTAGAAGAAAGAGATTGATGGAGAGTTTCAATCTACAAAAGAGTTAGACTTGGCCCACAGTCACCAACTCATATATCAGGGCTAAGAGGCAGGTGTTCTTCCACAAACTTAATTTTATTATAGAAGATTTAAGACTTTTCAGTGTAATCGAGCAACATTTAGCTAAACAGATGAACTGCAAAACGTATGATAGGTAAGGTAAAGGTTCCCCCACACATGTGTGCTAGTCATTTCCAGCTCTAAGGGCAGTCTTCATCTCCGTTTCTAAGCCGAAGAGCCAGCGCTGTCCAAAGACATCTCCATGGTCATGTGGCCAGCATGACTCGACACTGAAGGCGCACGGAGCACTGTTACCTTCCCACCAAAGTGGTTCCTATTTTTCTACTTGTATTTTTTACGTGCTTTCAAACTGCTAGGTTGGCAGAAGCTAGGACAAGTAATGGGAGCTCACTCCGTTACATGGCACTAGGGATTCAAACCGCTGAACTGCTGAACTTCTGCTAGACAAGCTCAGCGTCTTAGCCACTGAGCCACCATGTCCCCTAAAACATACGATAGCACAATCTAAAACTAAGTTGGGAGATTCGGTGATTAATTGAATACAAGAATCCTCCTAATTTGGAAAGATTAAATTTGGTTTCTTTATGAATAATAAATATAGTGCAGTAGACTTCAAAGGCTGGACACCAGACCCATTCTGACATTCATCTCAACATGTGGACTTGACAAAAAAAAAAAGAATAGGGGCCATTCACGTGCAGAAAAAGACTATTATTGTAAATACATTCGTCTTCTCTGTCTGGATTTTTATCTAGCTTACAAGAGTAAATGAAGCTTATTGCCAACAGAAGTTCTAGAGAGCATGCATGAAATATATCTATGAATGTTCAGCCATGTAGAAAATTAGGGGAAAAAATATATTGTTCATAAATTACAAGCTTTTTTTCCTTTGATATTATTACTTGATTTTTTTTCTGAATGTGTAAACAATTATATGTCTTCAATTTGATAAAGAAAAAGGGGAACATTACATATTTGTAAATTACACATTTGCATATGTATTACCTATGTGTCATATTTGCAAGATAAAATTTAACATGAATATAGACAGTGATATAAAAGCCATTAAAATGGACCACTTTCTTTATGGCTATTAATTTTTTAAAACTATACTGTAAACCAAATCAACCTATAATTTGCTTTTTTTTAAAAAAAGTCTAATTACTTATCCATTTAAAAATATCATATATCCTAAGTATATTAGAAAGGTTAAACTTTTATTTTGGAATCAGATTATGTTTTGTTTAGCTCATTTGGAATTCACTTTTAAATACTTTTTGTTCTTTAGCTGTTCCAAGCAGAGATGTTTAGTCGGCAACAGATTTTACATTCTATCATCATGGATGGCCACAACCTTCTTGAGCAAGGGCAGGTAGATGACAGGTAAAACGTGTATTGTAAAAAAAAATCTGATTTCCAACTGTTTCATGTTTGAAAGCTTTGCCTTTTTATCTAATATGCATTTATTTTCCTCAAACTATTGGCACATTATAATAATGGACTACTACTATTTGTGAGATTGCACTTTACATGACTGATATAGTGCATTTGCTTTCTATTACATATTCTGTTTGTTCACTTCCAATCAATATAGATTTTAGCTGTAACTGTGGTTCCTTGTTGCCTTTATTTCATACATAAGAATTTGGATTGGCAGTGCTGTTTTCCACAGGAAAAAAATGTAACTATGCCAAACTTTTCATCTGACTATTACAAAGTTAGTTTTAGAAGTTCTCAGTGGGAGTATTTCAAAGGCAAATGGATTCTACAATACAGTAATAGAAATCAACGTATCATAGTTGTTAGCCATTCTGGCTGCTTTTGTTTGGCTCACTTTGTTTCTATACTAAACACTTACGTTGTGTTTTTCCTTTTTTTAAGGGATGAATTCAATTTGAAACTGGCATTGCTCAGTAATCAGTGGCAAGGGGTAATTCGTAGAGCCCAGCAGAGAAGGGGCATCATTGACAGTCAGATTCGTCAGTGGCAACGATACAGAGAAATGGCAGAGAAATTGCGCAAGTGGCTGGTGGAAGTGACTTGTCAATCAGCAAGTGGGCTGGGCAGTGTTCCTATCCCACTGCAGAGAGCTAGAGCCCTGTTGGATGAAATGCAGGTAACTATTGGCAGACCATTTTCAATCTAAATAGATTCTGGTATCACTTAATGGAACAAATTAAATATTTCACTGTACTTATTTAGTCAGGTATAACAGCAGTTATTAAACAAAGTGAAGACTTTCTTAACAGAGCTTAACTCCGAATAGCTACACAATAGGCATGTCTAGGTTGTCTCCATGGCTCAAAGAGTATAAGACGCACCAGAATATAAGACGCACATTAGTTTTTGCGGAGGAAAATAGGAAAAAAAAATTCTGCCTACCAGATATTCATCTGGCTAGCGTCCTTAGTCTGGTCAGCTTCAGCACATTAGTTCGCTGGTTTTGAGCGCGCTCGTGCCGGGTTGGGGATAAAAAACAGCTTCTAAGCACAGCTGATCATTGGAGAGAGAAGCAATGAGAAAAGCAGGCGAAGCGCAGAAGATAGCTTCACTCTCTAGCGCCTTGTTAGGGCTGAAAAAAAGCTTCAAAAAAGCTACATTCGGAGTATAAGACGCACCCAAATTTTCAGCCTCTTTTAGGGGGAAAAAAGTGTGTCTTATATTCCGAAAAATACTGTATTTATGAAATGTGTGTTGGTCTTTCCCAGGGACACTTTAATATAGCATCCTCAGTATACAACAATGTTTGGATTTCTTAGACTGAATATGATCCTGGAAAAATTCCTTCATATCTTATGTTGCAGCATAATTAAATTCTTACAAAGACCTGGTTTTTATATAATATAACATTGAAGCAGGGGTGAAATCTAAATTTTTTTGCTACCGGTTCTGTGGGTGTGGCTTAATTAGTGGGCGGGGCTTGGTAGTAAGGTGACTGGGTGGGCGTGGCCAAGTCAATGTCACTTCTTTGCCCCTTTTTAACCTACAAAACACAACACAACACAACTGGCTCACCCACAATGTAAAAGCAGCTGTGCTAGACTCAAAATGGCCCCGCAACAAGCAGGAACCTCACACAGCCTCAAAAAGCCCAAAAAAACAACTCTCACACTTTACACACACACAACACAACACAACACAAGTGGCTCACCCACAATGTAAAAGTAGTTGTGCTAGACCCAAAATGGTCCCTGAAACAAGCAGGAACCTCACACAGCCACAAAAAGCCCAAAAAACCAACTTTCACACTTTACACACACAAAATTCCACATACAGCTTTGTGAGATTTTGTATGTTTGTGTAGTTAGAGTGAAACACTACAGAAACACACTAAATCTCAGAAAGCTGCACAAATATTATTTTATTTTAATTTATTTTTATTTTTGTATAAAAGCAGCTAAATTTAAAACTTCCTAAACTTTAAATGGCTAGGTCTAAAAAAAGAACAATTAAAAAAACCCCAATTAACTATTTTTTTTAAAGCTCCCAAAGGGGAAAACTTACCCAATAGAACAGGGGTCTCCAACCTTGGCAACTTTAAGACTTGTGGACTTCAACTCCCAGAATTCCTCAGCCAGCTTTGCTGGGAGTTGAAGTCCACAAGTCTAGGCAGGAAGGCAGGCAGGCAGAAAGAGCTGCTCACTGATGAGCTTGATTGCAGGCAGGGAGATTCAGTTGCTGATGCATGGATTGTGATCGTCATGCGATCAGCAGCTAAGGTAAGCAAGCTGGAGACTGGGAGTGTGCGGGGGGAGAAAAAAAGAAACTTTTTTTCTTTTACATGGCTCTGGCAATCCAAGCTGAGTTGCCTGATTAGCAGGCAACTCAGCTGGGATCTCAGAGCTTGGCTGGTCAGAGCCATTTAAAAGGAAAAAAAGGCTCTGATGATCGCGGGACTCAGCTGGGCATGGGGGGCGGGGACAGGGATTTTTGCTACCAGTTCTCCGAACTGCCCGCCACCATCGCTACCTACTCGCCCGAGCCGGTCCAAACCGGGAGCATTTCACCCCTGCATTGAAGGGCTTTTTCTACCAAAAACCTCAGTTTTTGAACCTTCTGAACAGATAGTGGGGAAATTACAAAAAGATCATAGGGAAGAGTTCATTAAGCAAGAGAGTGGGGGAAAGAAAGGAAACAAAACAAACGAGGAAAAATAAAGTACAATAACAGCTGATGAAATACTTACTGCAAAGTTTCATTATGAAATGTCTTTGAATATTAGTAGTTCAGGTTGGTAGTTATGTTGTTGGTTTGAGCTCCGAGCTTGGCAATTTCGTTACAAATGTTTCATCCCCATTCAAAGAGACATCTTCAGTGCGCTTTGGATTGTTTCATTATACTACCAGCTTTTTATGCAGAAGTGATTACAATGACAAAGTTTAAAAGTCCTCCTTGGAGGAAAAACACTCATCCTGTGATTTAGGATGTTACTGACTGACTTATCTGACAATGTTATGAAATTAGAGTGATGTTTCTGGAATGTCTTTGGTCTTCCCAGCTCAAAGAGAAAGTGCTTCTTCGCCAACAAGGGAGCTACATTTTAACAGTGGAAGGTGGAAAACAGCTGTTACTCTGTGCTGATGGTGAGACAGAAGCATCTCTACAGAAGGAACTTACAGAAATCCAAGAGTGCTGGAAATTAGCAAACCTCAGACTTGAAGAACAGAAAAAGCAGCTCGCCTTACTATTAAAAGTAGGTTCATTTAAATTAATCTTTAAAAATCAGATAAGATTACTTCTTTGAAAAGCTCAATTGCTAGGACATTGACCTTGCTTGTTGTTGCTATGTGTTACATGTAAATAGATAAAATTCTTAGATTGATTTTGTGGAATCTTATATGTCTTACCTATAGCAACGTTCCCTAACCTACTGTCTTCTGAATGTGTTGGTCTACAAGATAGATTTAGAAAGTTGCAGAAGGCTGACCTGTGGCACCACAAATCATGCTTTCTGTATACTGTTTGTGTTTCTTTAGTATAAAGTACATGAGTTGTCTGTGTTATTATTATCTGATTTTTGAACCACATCCTAGAACACTGATGGCTAACCTTTTCCGTGCCCAAAATGCAAGGCGCGTGTGGCCACACACATTCACTTCCCCCCCAATATGGGCCCCCTCCCTGAGCCCCCATGAATGCATGCACATCCCCACGCGCCGCCCCATATGCACTCACGCACGGCCCCCTGCACACCTTCTGCCCTCCACATATGCACAAGCGAGCCCCCGCACGCATCACCCCCCCTGCATGCGCGGCAGAGATCCAACGACCAGCTGGCTGGCAGGAGGCGAGTGCGCATGCGCAGCAGAGCTGAACTGGGGCAACGGCTCACATGCTCACAGAGAGGGCGCTGCGTGCCACCTGTGGCACGATGATGTGCCATAGGTTTGCCATCACGGTCATAGAACTTATACTTTAAAATTAGCCTACGGAAGCCAGGTTTATGTAGAAATATATTCTGCATAATATATCCCTATATTTTATTATTTATGCACTATTACTTTTTTACTGTTGATACTTTATAGGTACACCAACACTGCAGTACATTAATGTGTACATTAAGTCCTGCCCTTAAAAACATTATTCCACAATCTTTGTTTTAACTTGTTAGTCCAAGCAATTTACAAACCAGAAAACAGAATGTGTCAGTTAGTTTACAAGACAAGAAATAAAATTATGGAAAGTAAAGGATTTCAGAGTGTAGAAATGGCACCTCATGTAAATTAGAGATCTTTCAAGGACCAGGAATTAACATTTGGGCTCACAAAGAAAGAAAGAAAGGAGTATTATTATTATTGTTATTATTATGATAATTTCTTCTTTTTTATATTGGGCAGTAGTAAGTGCAGTGGAGGTATAAACAAATGGAAGAAACAAATGCAGTCTTTACTATTGTTGTGTATATTTATTCATGCCTTCCTAATTTAGCAACCCTTCAGAATACTTTTTAAAAACACTTTTATATTGACAGTCCCAATCCATTTGGATACTACAATGTGCATCCATTGTTTCAGCCATTGTTTCAAAGTTACAGCAGTGCTGAAAAAATGACTAGTCCTCAAAGTTCTGGTCATTGCAGCATCCTTGCAGTCATGTGATCACAATCTTGACACATGGGTGTGTAATTCACATATGTGAACGATGCAGTGAGCCACATCATGTGATCATCATTTGTGATCTTCCTTGCCAACCTCCCACAAGCAAATTCAATGGGAAAGCCAGCAGGCAACATTACAAGTCACCCCAATAAGTACTAGTCCTTCATAGCATAATTCTCATTTACTGTATGTATATACCTGTTAATTATAGGGAATCCAAAATATTGTGATTCATGCCCTAATAAACTATCCCTGTGATTAAAGTTGTCAGTTACAATATTTGTTTGTATTACATTCAACTTTCCCCTTTCCTTTATGCCTTTTACTTTTCTGACTGGAAATTAATACAGTGTTAACTGTTTTTGTAAATTCAGGATATGACTTACAAAATAGTAGCCCTCAAATCTTATTAGATTTGAGTCACTTGTCCCAAAGGTGCTTTTATAAAAGGCAACTGGACTTTTCTTTGAAGTTGTCCAAGAAGTCTCTTCAGCTGTGACATCTTAGTGAATAATCCTTGTGCCTTCTATAGCCACAGATTCAATTTATATATTGTCATGGTTTCATCAAATCTATTGTGTAATGTAATGGTTAAGATGTTGGATATAGGTTCAAATCCACCCTCGGTCATTGAAGTTTACTGAGTAACTTAGAGCCACTCACTCTTTCTTGCCCCAACAAAGTTCACTGAAAAGCTAGATGAAAATGTATACCTTGCTTTGTGCTGCTGGAGGAAACATAAGTAATTAGGACCCTAAAGTGTTAGGTTTGAGAACCCATTTTCTCTGTTCTTCCTTTGCTTCAATTGAGAGGCATTAAATTTATATTCCACCATTCAGGACTGGGAAAAATGTGAAAAAGGCATATCCAATTCCTTGGAAAAGCTAAAATCCCTGAAGAAGAAGCTTTCACAACCATTGCCAGACCATCATGATGAGCTCCATGCAGAGCAGATTCGCTACAAGGTAATGCACATTGCAGTCTGATTCTAAAGAGAGATAATATATCATAGAACATAGCAATCAGGACAGATCATTTCCATTTTATTGTATTATGCATGGAGCAACAGGTGACTTACAGACAAATATATTTTCATTGAAATAGTTGATTCTGTCAAGCTTGGAATAATTTTTAAAAAATGAAGAGCAAGATCATTCTTAGCCTTGCCTCTATCATAGTTTAATACTGTATAAGTTATTAAAAATACAGATCTTTTAAGTTTTCTTTAAAGTAGTTGTCTGGATATTGCCAGGTTTGAACAGAGAGGAGCAGGAATATGGGGGGGGGGGCTGTTTAAAATCATGTTTTTCTGTTAAAATTTCTTATGAAGCTATTATTTTTCCTTATCCTTACAGGTGGGTGAATATACATCCAAAATAAATGTTTCTTTCCTAAACTCCAACTTGGATCACAGGCAACTTACCAAACCATGTAATTTAAAACTGTATCATATAATACACTGCAGATATATACAGTATAGCAGGGCCCACAGAAAAAGGAAATTCTGATATTCTCTTAAGTGGAAGCATTTAAGAGTAAGGTGCTTTTGAAGTAGACCAAAACACCAAGTATTCTTTTTAAAATAAGTCTGGAAACTGCTTTTGTTCATCATAATTATTCCTTTTGATATTTTTATTTTTTGCTCTGCAGTACTGTACAATTTTTAAAAAAAAATATTTACTTCTATATACTTTAAAGAGTTTCTTTCTCCACAATAGGAACTAGAGAGTGCCGCTGAGGGATGGACCAACGATCTTTCTCATTTGAACTTCTTAAAGGAGACCCTGTCCACTTTCATTAGTGCAGAGGACATTTCGGTACTCAACGAACGTATTGAATTATTGCACAGACAATGGGAAGAACTATGTCACCAGGTACAATAATATAACCTGCCAAAATAAATAAATAAATAAAATAACACTTTTCCTGTTAGGCCAGACTGGTTTGTGCAGACTACCAGGCAATTGCTGAGTTTCAGCATAGTTTAATGTCTGAAATATTGGATTTAAATATGATAAGCCTGGATTTGGAATGCTCAATTAATTAGTTATATATAATTCTTTAATCTTCTTAGATGCAATTCGGGATATAAGTAATAAATACAGGATCAGAATGCCATTCCTACTAGCTTGCTGCATAAGTATAAAAAATCTTAATATCACAAGTTACAAGTCAACTGATAAAATATTTCCTAAGTGCCAACTCTCCTCACCCAAAAACCTGCCCCAATGTATCTTGGTTTGTTTTCTTAGCAGAAGAAAATATGCCTTCCTGGGTATATGAAAAGAAAATGGACCTTCTTTCAGCCTTTTTTTCACCTTTCCACCCACTTGATTTCACTTTAAAAACATTGATATACTCCAGATGGATAGATAGTAAAAGAGAGTGATAGATGCCTATCTTTTGCTGATGCCAAAATTCTAAGCAAGCAAATCAAGTCCTTGCTTTCTATTAAGGTTGCTTTCTTTACTTATAAATATTTAGCTGCTGCTTTGAAAAGATGTTTCAGCTCAACAAAAGTATAAATACCCTCTCAAAGCTGTTTCATGATGCTATGTTATTCTTCTGCACTCTGAAAGCAAAGAGAAACTCCCCGTTTGCATGAGATTTCACCTAGTGTATTTAACAATGGAATATTACTGTTGGCTGGATTTTTGGATCTAGAAGAAGTAGCATTGAAACAAGGGATGAAATCTACTTACTTTCCCTACCGGTTCGGAAGTGCACGCACCACCCTCGTGCTCTCTGCTCGTGCACGCAGATCACGTGTGCGCTTAGACCCTCTGCGCATGCACAAACCCTTTTGCGCATGCACAGAGGATAAAAAACAGGTTACTTCCTGGTTAAAACCAAGAAGTAATGACAACAGGGTGGGTGGGCGGAGCCTTGTACTGCCGTCGCTACCAGTTCTCCGGACCACCCACTGCCATCGCTACCAGTTCAGCTGATCCGGTCCTAATTGGTAGCATTTCACCCTGGTTGAAACCTTTAAGAAGGATAATAGATATATTCGATTGTTCAAAACAAAGCTAAGACACTTAAAAGCAAAACATCTGAAAATTCTCAAGGAAGGCAGCTGTAGTAATTAAAAAAACCAACTGTAAGAAAGAAGTGCAGGAAGAGCCCTAAGTTTCAGCCGTTCATACGTGTTAAGAAATGAAAGATAGAAGATACATATATAAACACAAAAAAATTGATAAATCAGGTAAACATCCTGGATGCTTATTTTATTTTATTATTTTATGCCAAACAAATTGAATAATATGTGAACTGAGTCCATTCAATTGTTCTTTCAGTTTGGTGTCTAAAGTCAGGGATGGGCTAGTCAGTCATTTTTAGGCCTTTTCACTTTCTAAGATTCACAAATCTACCTTTCGACCAGTAGGTAGCAGCAAAGAATTAAAATGTTTATATTTCTTGGCTGTTTGTTCAACTGCATGTCAGTATATGGATCAGTTAGATGAAAAGACAAGCAGACAAACACATGGCAACTCATAGAACCTAAGTTTTTGTTCCAGAGCATTCAGAAAACCTGGGAAGCATAGTTAATATCAGGGACATTTGCTTTGCTCATTGGTCAGATGACTGCTTGATGAATCCTTCTACAAAGAAAAAAGAAAAAAAAGTTTCGGGCACCAGGAACCTAAGCCCCATTACAGTCAACCGTTGACTAAAGGGAGGACAAGAAGATCAGCTACCAGCAGAAGGGGAAGATCCCAAGGAAACTGTCAGAATCTATTAGAATGGCAAGATTGCTGATACAGAGCATGTCATTCCAGACCACCTCCCTGTCACTCCCATGCAATAGCTTGATGCAGAACATTAGAGAAAACCCTGAGCATGAAACCTTAAGCCATCCTTAGACCGAAGAAAGACACTGACATACAGGCAGAGAGGCATGTGGAGATGTGCTTGAGCTATCCTTGCACCAGCCCAAGGAGGAAATTAGGAAGTATTTGTTTTTCACCACAGTAAATTAGACAAATACTGATTTCAGGCAGTTGTGGCATTGCTTTTTAATTGTATTAATTGTATTAACAAGATAGCTCTGATTCCTTGTGATTAGGGAGGCTGTTATAATTCCTACATTTTAAAAAGGAGCAAAAGATTATCATGGTAATTAGACATGATAAACTTGTTGAATGTTGTAAATAAAAGATTGTGCCATATTTATATTGGAAATGCAGGTGGTCCTCATTTAATGACCACTTGTTCAATGACCGTTCGAGTTTACCACAATGCTGAGGGAATGGTACTTATGACTGATCTTTGCACTTATGCCAGTCACTCTTTATCTCTGCAGTCATGTAATCATGATCTGGGCACTTGGTTCCCTACTCACAGTTACAGTACTAAAGCATCTTGCAGTCACCTGCTCATCATTTGCATCCTTCTTTGCCCTCATTTAATAATTGGATAGGGTTCACTTAATGATGGCAACCAGAAGTATGTGAATTTCTTTTGCAAAGCAGTATAGTCACATGACATTGTGCTTTATGACCACATTGCTTAGTGACTGAAATTCCGGTCCCAATTACCATAAATAAATGAGGACTACCCATAAGAAATGCCCTTACTCTGACTGGTTAAAGAATGACAGAAGGTTTGATTCTTTTATTATTTCTCTTTATTTGTTTCTGAACTTCAGTATCTTACTATCTTGATTTTATCATGCCCTGTTCAAAGTCTGTTTGGACTGGGGTGTGCTATAAAAGTTTGGAAACAAATAAATATACAAATGCTTTAGCTTTTGTATAAACACCTTCACCAAGAATTTAGATGCCATGCTCTATCATCTACTTGGATTGGCCAAGAAGAGCATCCCAGTACTGTTACATGTTCATTGCACAAACCTTAATTGGTGTCAGAAAAGAATTCAAATTTTTTGAACAGGGAACACTTGCAAATAAACTTATTTGGTTGGATTTATTCTTTGAAGGCTCAAGAGACAGAATGCATGCTGGCTGTGTTGGAAGGTGGAGGAGGGGGACAGAGATAAATAATTTTTTTATGCTGCACACACTGAACAACTAGTTCCTTATTTCGGATCTTGAGGCATTGGCAAATTTGCATTTTTACCTGACTAGTTGTTCTCCATGCAATAGAGGAGTTTAGTTCCACAGAGAAGACTTAAAATAGTTCCTTGATACTGGGGTGAAAAACACAAAAGGAAATTAGAATCATTTGTATCTTGTTTTACATATCTAAATATGGACTGTGGTGAGTCTTTTAAGTGTTTCCTTTCTCAGTAAAGGAAATAAGCTGAGAAGGAACTACATTTATAGAAAAGAAGAAACAGGTGCAGTAAGTAAAGCTTAGAATGTTGAAAAAATATAAAAATATATAGTTTTTTTCTCTAGATCTGGTTTGCTTCTGCTTAATCTTCTTTTGACCTACATTTTAAGATTTAAGAAATCATGTTATACATTT
The DNA here is from genome assembly GCF_059756535.1 of Pantherophis guttatus. NCBI lineage: Eukaryota > Metazoa > Chordata > Lepidosauria > Squamata > Colubridae > Pantherophis > Pantherophis guttatus. The sequence continues at coordinate 265,682,868 of NC_142063.1, read as the reverse complement.
ATTCTGAGGACGTTTTGTTGTCATTCTTCTATTTCCTTTTCAATTTCATGTCAGATCTGATGGGATCAGATTGGAACCATCAGAGACCGTAAATCTTTCTTTATTACAAGCCATCCTTCTGGGCTTGCAGGATGCTCTCTGGATGGCCTTCCTCAAATGGCCTTCTAGAAGTTGGTAAATACTTAATTCTTCTGAAGGCCATAGTAGACTGATAGAGTAATTAGGGGTGACAGTAACCTAATCTGTTCTTGTAATTTGTAATTCATTTAACATGTCATTCCTATTTTCTGTGGGGTTTTTTATTTAGGTTATCTGTATCCACCTTCTCGATCACTTAACAAACTGAGATAGGGCTAAATCGCATAAACAAACCAACATATAAATATGAAATAAATTCATCAATATCTGAGTCATTTATAGGAGATATCACTGGATGCAAGCTGTTTAAATACTATTGCAGTAATATTTTTTTTATCAGTGGAGGCTACATTTTTAATTCAGTTGCCTACCATGTTTGTATGTTTAGCATTTTTTTGGACTATAGTAGAACAAATTAACAATATGAATAGCAACAGGATCAAGAAATCTGATCTCATAGTCTTAGAATTTATTGCATTGGGAAAACTACTTCAAAAACTCGCTTTTTTTCTTTTCAACGGCATAGTTGTTAAAATATGTCTTTGTGAGTAGTTGCAGCGCTATATTTAAAAGTAATCTCTATATTTATGTATAATCTGAGACATAAGCATAGTTGTCTAGGCCAGGAGTCTCCAACCTTGGCAAATTTAAGGCTGAAGGATTTCAACTCCCAGAATTCCCCAGCCAGCAAAGCTTTGCTGGCTGAGGAATTCTGGGAGTTGAAGTCCTCCAGCCTTAAAGTTGCTAAGGTTGGAGACCCCTGGTCTAGGTTGTAGATATATCTACCTGACTGTCATTATATGAGCTACACCTTTATCTGTAATTGATAAGCCTGAATTCCTTTATCTTCCTCTGAAACCTAATTGTGTATCGGGTAACTTTTTGTATTTGTGTACACATGTCTTTCTCATTACAATTTGGCCAGAAGTAACCTAAGATTAATAACAATTGTTAAGCTGTTAAAGAAATCACATATTGTTGAAGCTTTATCTCTCTTTTAACTTTAGCAATCATTTTAGTGCAGGGTGAACATTATGCCTAACTTTTCTTGTTATCATAATCTAGCTTTCTTCCTGCATATCTTTTAAAGGTTTCCTTGAGGAGGCAGCAGGTGAGTGAGAGACTGAATGAATGGGCAGTCTTCAGCGAGAAGAACAAAGATCTCTGTGAATGGTTGACACAAATGGAAAGTAAAGTTTCCCAGAATGGAGATATCCTCATTGAAGAAATGATTGAAAAACTCAAAAAGGTACAGGGCTCCTGCTTTACTATTGCAGACGATTCCGTAAATATTCTTAGCTTATCAGAACTGCAACATGCTATATCCCAGGAAGCTTTCAGTAAAATCTTGGCTATGATCCTGTATGCTATTTTATAATCTGGTGCTCTTATAAGGGCCATGTTGGCTGGAAAATCTGGGTTTTATATTTCAACACACCTGAGTGTCACTAATTTGGCTAAATTGAACAATTTGCAAACTTTTGGGGATTTTATTTTCCTGTTGTCTGTTAGATTATTATCTCTTATAAACACTTTCAGAATTATAGAACAGGATGTTTAGCTAGTATTTAGAGAAGAGCAACTATCTAGAGAAGAGCAACTAAGCAACCGTTTGTTGCTCTAAGCGAGAAGATTTTCTTAAGATGCTTACTGTGTTTTGGTTTTTTTATGTTCTTCTGTCATTCAGGATTATCAAGATGAAATTTCAGTTGCCCAAGAGAATAAAATGCAGCTTCAGGAAATGGGAGAACGGCTTGCTAAAGCAAGCCACAAAAACAAAGCTCTGGAGATTGAGTATAAACTTGGCAAGGTCAATGACAGGTGGCAACATCTTTTAGATCTCATTGCAGCCAGGTATGTGTGCTATGTGTGTCTGTATGCCTGCATGTGTTTCATGGTACTTCTGATCTTGGTGGATTGCAAGTGGGATATAAACACAAATACTAACAAAATAAATAAAAACAAAACAAAACAGCCTAACTTTCATGTTAAGACCCAGTCAGAAATAAAGATTTACAGTGAACTGTTTACAGAGATTGCACTTCGGCATTTATAATATCCTATTTTTGCAAAATGCCCTGCCTCTCACCTCTAGAACAGGATCAATCCTTTATTCTGCTACCATAACACCACTCGCACATCAGTATGTTACCTATTTTTCAATGGTACTTAGCCATTTGGTTTCCATTTAATTATTTTGTAATTTTCTGTGATTCATTGGTACCTAATATTTTGTTGTGGCAGAATAAACCCTCTTCTATAAAAGGTTTTCATGTCAAGGTTGGCTGCAAGGGCCATTCAAATAGATTCGTTAAAGCAGAAATTGTTATTTTTTGTGGTACTAGATAGTTCCTCAGGATGTGGGTTTTCAAGCAACTAATACCATGAAGATAGAAAAACTAAAGCAGTGGTATTTAGACAACATGTTTTTATCAGCCTGCTGTGACTGAAAGGAAAATTATACTTAAGACACATTTATAGCTTTCCATTTTTCAGCCATTTAAAATTATAATGGAATGCCTTCAATATAAATAAATATTAACTTTTTCATCAAGAAGTTAACACCAGTTAAATTTAAATACAGTATACTTAAGTATACTATTTTAATATGGTTTTATTAAATAAATGCTAAAATTAACTTGTTTAAAGTTTATTGATCTGAAAAAAAAAACCAGTATGAATGATAGACTGTTATTTTTACTCTACTATTTCCCTTCAGTTTTGTACCTTTTGTCAAAGTTCAGTCATTTTAGATGGTTCAAAAATCCCTTTCCTTGCTACTTTAAATGCCTTTGGTGATGCCTTCTAACAGTTGGAAAGATTCATAAAAATTATAAAACAGGAACAGGAAGTCCATATAGCACCCAGCAAAGGAACAAACCAAACAAATATCCCACTTTTTATTTTTATTTGAATACATCAGTCAGACGCATTTTTTCCTGGATTGCCTTTTTGGACAGGTTAGTCCACAGCTGCTCAGAATTTATAGTGGATGCTTTTTTACCCTTCCCCTCCTCCATTCATGGCCTACATTCCTGAAGATCACCCTGACACATGTTGATGAATGTAAGTTTTATTTAGAAACATGACCACTTGTCACGCAGCTTAGTCTCATGTTATCAGGCAGTGACTTACCAACTTTTGTTTGGAGGGTGAGCACTGTTTGCACAGTACTGTAAAGTACACAGTTTCCAGTAATAATTGGATTGAATGCTCTTAATTATTATCCTGGAAAGTTTAATGCTGGTGGATTTACATGCCCTGAAAATGGCAGATGATCACAGTGTGGATTCAGATCTTCCTGACTGCAATTGTGATGTGTCAAGGCAAGCAAAGTTTTGAATCTTTTATTATTATGCTTTGTTTTATTGCTGTTCCTAATAAAGGGTTCCTAGTAATGAAGAGATCCATGAAAAATGGGCATGGAAAATAATGGGCTCCATGAAAAAAAAAATCTTTCTACAATTAAAATATGCAAGATACAACACACAGGAAGATACATAGAAAATGCATTTGAATGTCATACTTTTTTTCCGCTATAAATGTGGCATGGAAAAAGGATTATGTCCAGAATGGTTTTATAGAAGTATTTCAAATTAGAAAAAAAAAAAAATTAACGTAAAAAAATTGAAAAAGAGTTTCAGAAAGTATTTCAAAATTTTACTCAGATTAAACAACCAAGGACTTTTCAAACATCCATATTTTTTGACATTAAGAACAATAATTTTGGGGGTTGCTTTCTGTTTATTTCATTAAGCAGTGTGACTGCAATTTTTGAAATCACCTTTCTTGCTCCTTTTTAAAGAAGGTTATTATTAGCAAACAGCTGTCTTATTTATTCATAGTTGTGACTTCATGGTGCATTATAGTGCAGTTGGGTCATAATATATCTTTTCAATTATTAATTGAATTAATCAATGTATTAATTTAAAGTTAAGAATATTTATCCAACAATAAAGATACTTCTAAATAATTGCAACAATGTCAAACTGTAGCACATATTTAAAAAGTTCAGCAGATTTACTGTAGCTATAGATAAGCTTGCTAAATTTAGATCCGTCATGTGCTGATTTCAACCTGCTCTTTTTGGATGTTGGGTAATTTTTTAGCAGGAAAAGAAATCCTCCCCAGCTTCTTGAAGCAATGTGGTGGGAGATGTTACACTTTGCTAAGAAAGTTAGCTTCCATAAATATTGTTGCAGTTTTATCTCAGAGAGCAGATTGCTTTTGCTTACAATTATTTTTTACAGCGTTTGCATGATTGTATATCTTTTCAGTTGAAATGGATGCATGCTGTAGTGAAACTGTAGTCTTCCAAAATAACACACACACAAGTACAGTAAACTTTTGGCGAGAGTATGCAAGATGAGTATGTGACTAAGACTCAAAAGATGTTGTTACACTAACGTGTTCATTTCATGAATAAAGGACTGTTGACAGTTCTGTTACGATAGGTATTTAGTTTTTCAAAACCAGACGTATGCTGAAGTAAACCACAAACTTTGACACTTTGACACTAAGCAAAGAGAATTACAATAGGATATTAGATTGAATTACTATAGTTAATTTCTGGGGTGGGGAGTGGGTTGTCAGAAAGAGAAGAAACACCTTGCAGAAGTGTGCACAGGAAGAAGCATTGCTTCCCTTGTATTAATTTTGGCTCAAGCATACAAAAGAGAGAGAGAGAGAGCTTATTTTCACACACTGAACGATATTTTTGAACGATGGACCTGTAATTAATTTTAATATTGTTTGTACATCTATATAAAAAAGGGACGCGATGGCTCAGTGGCTAAGATGCTGAGCTTGTCGATCGAAAAGTTGGAAGTTCAACGGTTCGAATCCCTAGTGCCGCATAACAGGGTGAGCTCCCATTACTTGTCCCAGCTTCTGCCAACCTAGCAGTTCGAAAGCATCTAAAAAATGCAAGTAGAAAAATAGGTGGAAAAATTACCTTTGGTGGGAAGGTAACAGCGTTCCATGTGCCATTGGCGTTTAGTCATGCCGGCAACATGACCATGGAGACGTCTTCGGACAGCGCTGGCTCTTTGGCTTTGAAACAGAGATGAGCACTGCCCCCTAGAGTCGGGAATGACTAGCACATATGTGCTAGGGGAACCTTTACCTTTACCTTTACATCTATATAAAGTCTGTGACTACAAGATGTTATAAAAGAGGAGGAAATTCTTCATGACAAGATTGAGATTGAATTGGAAGTGGATTAAAAAATCAATAGGCTGCAAGATGACATGGAAAAAGATGTTACACTAGACATACAAAAGAAACTATCTGATAACTTAATAATTAAAAGGGATATACAAACAACAAAATGAGAGTGACCTGGACAATTTTTCTCTATGGGGTTTATAAAAGAGGCTTGTGAAAAGTTTTGAAAAATTTTGTGAGAAGGGTTAAAGGAAAAAAAATGAAAAGAAATCAAGTTTGACATCATTATTTGAAAGGACTAAACTAAAGAGTAAGGTTGATAGAAGTAAAAGGAAGGAATATAAAGTTGGTTTATTTGATCATTGTTAAACTAAATAATTTTTTATCTCTGGTAACATTTAATTGTTTTTTGCTGATGTCAGAACTCAATTGTTTATACATCTGTGTATAAATAAGAGATGGGACATGGCAGGAGGGTAAAAAGAGATCATTTATTGTATTTTAAGAGAAGGTGATAAGTTACTAAAATTGTTTACATTATGTTGAAAATATGAAGATACTTTATAATATAGTTCTTTTTATTTACTATATTCTTATTGAGGCGGCTTCAGGAAACTTAAAATAGCCATAAACAGTTGAACATAGCAGGCACAAACATTTCTGACTCCATGTTGGGGAAAACTCAGGTCTTCAAACCCTTTTGAAAGACAGGCAGGAGCTGGGTCCATTCGAATCTGAGAGGTAATGCTGAAGTGATGGACTCATTCTGTCATATCTTAACTGCATTTTGTACCAGCTGTCAAAGTAGTTTGAACCCATTCTTCCCCATCCAGTGCTACAGCCACCAGACCCTGAGACAGAACCTTAAAACATGGCTTAACTAGCTAAAGGTTGAGATACACAGTTTGGTATCATCAGCACAAAGATTATCTCTAACTCCATTGTGACAGTTGATCTGATCCTGTTGCCCAATGTAAATGCTAAGCAAGAGCTGAGCCTGCCACAAAGCAAGGGCCAGATCTCTACCCACAATCAACCGCGACTGAATCCATTTCTAGTGGAAGGAGAATTACTACAATACTGTACCTCCAACCTTTGAAATCAGAAGAATCAGTTGTATCAAAGCTGCTCAATGATCAAAGAGAACCACTCCCAAGTCTGTCATAGGTCATCCATAAATATGATTAGTGCCATTTCTGTACTATGCCCAGGCCTGCAACTCAACTGAAAAAGTTTCAGATAATCAGTTTTCTTTAGAGTCTTCCGGAGCTGCAATCCAATTACTTTCTCAACAAACTTCCCCAAGAAGGAAAAACTGAAGAGGGGATAAAAGTTTTCCAACGCTGTTTAGTCCAACAGTGGCTTATTGAAAATGGGGCAAACCACCACCACCTCAACACAGATTGAATCCATCATCCCATCTCTTAAGGATGAACTCGTAACTGCTTGAATCACCTCAAGATCATCTCTTGGGAGGCCTTAATCAACTAGGGAAGGACATTAACTTAAAATGACAAATCCAAGGACCCCTGTCCAATCCCTCAGAACTAACAAGCACAAACTCTTCCTAGGTGTCAGACCATATGTCAATCAACTTTATATGTCCTGCACAGCTGGAGTGATAATTCCAATCTGCTTTTCCAGCAGATACCTAACCCCCCTCCCCATTTATTTATTTATCACATTTAAATGGCTGCCCATCTGACAGTAGCAACTCTGGGCAGTATTAACCTTTCAGATGGTTTTCTTACTCATCTCTTCCTAAGGACTAGGCAACCTTAAACAAGACCGACAGAAGACACTCAAAAAATAAAATTAAAGTGGAAAATGATGCTGTTTTATCACTTTTATTGCTACTGTGTAATCCTTATTAAATATTATTTCTATTATCAGAGTTGCTCTTTGTCCTTCTCCAGAGATGCTGTTGGTACAATATTTCTTTTGTCACCATCTTGAAATTTTATTTGAGAATTGGAAGAGCTTTTGTGATGTACACAAGGCACACAAACTTAATCAAGACCAACCTCTCTTCCCAAGAAGTGGCTAGGGCTTAGTCAAACTGCACACTCTCCAGTGCCTTCTGAAAACTAAAAAGATCAATTAGGCAACATGTATATCCTAAGCACGATTTAAGACCTATTTTGGTTCTGATCCTCGCCCTCAGCAATTTGTCAAGTAGATTGGACTGAGACAGATTGACTGGCCCAAAGTCACCCAGTCAGTTTGCATGGCTGAGAGTAAAATAGATCTACAGTTCCCATTCTGAGTGCAATTCTTAACTGCTACACCACACTGATTCTTCTGTTCACTGGAAATATTGAACCTGAAGCACTCATTGCTAAATGAAAAAAAGCCTTTTCCTATTTTCATGATCTAAAAGTAATTATTGTGAACAATGTATTTTTAAAAATACCCTTTAATAGTTATCAATATTATTTGCACTTTTATCTATATTTTATTGCCTGCAGATGAACATACTGGGTTATGTTATTCATATCCATTCTAAAAATCAAGACTATATCGATACTAAAAATTGTTAAAATATGTCAGTTAAAAAGGGAGATATCTAGAGCTCCTGAGTAAATATGTTCATGGTGTTGTCTGTGACTTTTAACAGGATGAAGAAACTGAAGGAGACCTTGGTGGCAATCCAGCAATTGGATAAGAACATGAGCATCTTGAGATCTTGGCTCGCCCACATTGAATCAGAGTTATCCAAAGCCATTGTCTATGAAACTTGCGATTCCGAGGAGATTCAAAGGAAACTAAATGAACAGCAGGTAAAACAAAAACGTGAGGTAGAAGAGCAATCAAAACAAAACAAAAAATGCCCCAAAATGAAATACCCACATTTCCAATTGCATAATGGTGAAGGTGATCCAAGTGTGGAGCAGGTTTGGTTCTGCTGTTTCCTGTGGTACAAGAGGGCAGCAAGGAAGATGCCCTTAAATTTCAAGGCAAGTGATGCTTTTAGCATTATTCTGGTAGAATCTTCTCCTGGCTTGACATCCAGTCTACATGGAACCGCTCACTGAGCCTGCCAACCAGAGGTAAGGCACTACCATATTATGTACAGAATGTTAGCTTCTGGTGTAATTGGCTTTTTATTGTGTAGAAGTGAAATGTGAGGTACTGTTAACTGCCCTATATACAAATGAAATCTTTGTGTTAGTATTTCACAACTTTATAAGTCGGTGAGATGAAAACGAATGTTGCATTTGGGAAGGCCAAATTATTCTTCCTCCCTTGGCTATTTCTAGGTTATTGTTGTTTTTATTATTTTCCATGCAGAGTTCAATTACCTACACAAATTTGGGTATACTATCATTGAAGTTAAGAAAGTAATCCATAAGTCTAATACTCTAATATTTATACAATGCTTGTATAAAATCAAAAATAACTGATTTAAATCCCTACCCAAGAACAGAATATTCTCTATCTATATCCACTGTTTTGTTGGATCTTACGAAAAGAATAACATGTGCTAAATGAGATCTTGGAAATATATTCTTAAGCTAAGTATTTGTCAGGTGCAAACAATCAGGACCATACATTAAGTTGCAGTTCAAAAGATTGATTGCTCAGGCCTATACACAAGAATCTAATCAACTATAAGTTCAGTACCATGTTTCCCCGAAAATACGAACTATCCCAAAAATAAGCCCCAGCCTGTTTTTATGTGTGTGCCTAATATAAGCCCTACCCAAAAATATGCCCTGGTGAAGGGGGTGGGCATGCCAGCATAGGAGGTGGTGAGAGCCTGTGAGCCAACGGTGTTTGGCAGTAGCTACAGCCCACACAGCATAGGTGAGTTGAGTACCTGTGCAAGTAGCAGGCGGAAGCAGGCGATCCACACATGCCGCATGGATCACAGGAAAGCCAAATGTTAATGGGGTGGAGTGACAGGCAGCTGCAGGAGACTGATCTTCATGCAGCAACACCGGCAAAAGACAGAGGCAGAGGCACAGGGGGGAGGGAGGCGATCCGGATGCACCACCCAGGCCACTGGAAAGCCGAGCAGCAGTGGGGCAGAGCATGGGGCGGCCACAGGAGGCTCATCTTCGCATCTCTCAACTTGTCTGCGGCCTGCTCCATGTGTAGTGATCACCTGCCTTCCGCTCCATGCATCGGTATCGACTGCCTTCCGCTCCATGCTTTCTGCTCTGCACAGCCCCAGAGTGTGCCGACCAAGGGACCAGTGGGCTGCAGCTGCTGCCGGATACCGTTGGTCCCCACATGCTTGCTGGCTCTTGTTTGTGCACTGGAGGGGGGGGCGCCCAGCTAGGCTGATCACCCTGAAATTGTGTTTCCCCGAAAATAAGCCCTAGTGCTTATTTTGGGGCCCAAAAGAAAATAAGACGGGTCTTATTTTCGGGAAAACAGTACTAAATTGTGACAGATAAGGGTTAATTGAATTCAAGAGGGGTTGGATGTGGACCATTTGTGGGAACATAACAACTCTAAGTTAATGACACACTTAACTCCATCCTTCAGCTTTTCTACTGCATTACTTCTTTCATTGGCTATAGTTAATGTTATAAATTATGGGTCTTTTATGCAATGGAGTTGGAAGGCTGTATAAATTTGTGTAATACATAAGTAAAATCCATGTTTTTGATAAATTCATTTGAGTGTTCAGAATTGATTTTCATTTATACTCTCAAATAAACCTATGCAATAAAGGCTTTTCATATACCTAAAAACATATAGAAGGAGTCCTTTTTTTGCAAAAATGAAATATATTCAGCATCTGATAGAGCTAGATATATTCCAGAGAATTTGGTTGATTGTGCCTATAATTAATGTAAGATGTTTCATCAGTAATTTAAGTATAATTTATAATTTGTGTTTAATAATGAAATAGAGGTATATGAAGTAATACCCTGTGAATATTTTTCCTAGCTTTAAAAGAAGTATAGATTTATATTTAGATTAATAATGAATCTAACTATCAAATGTGTTGTGTTGAAACACAGGGAATTCTAATTTATCTAATTCTTAATGTCTTTTGATGTTAGATTTCTAGAAGTACATGATTCTTTAAGGAATGTTAGAATCTAGTATTACTAATTATTTGACTTCTAAAATCTTGTATTGATTTCACAAATCACATATTCCTGACTTGTTTTGCTAATTAATTAATTACATTTCTACTTCCACACAGTCTAAAGAAGGTTGAAGAATGTGGGATTAAATTTACTTGCTAAAAATTTAGAGTACTTGTTATCAAATTTAAAATGTTATACCTTTGAATATAGAGGCTCTTTTAAAATTTTATCATCTTCTAGAATTCGGTTCTTTTCAATTCTAGCTGTTTATAGACTTTTGAGAAATCTGTTTTATTATGTTTTGCTAACAAATCTTTCACTTTTAAATCTAATTTGATAAAGATTTTTTCCTTTTAAATTTTACTCCTCTGTATAATACAATTCCTCTCTTATCACAACTTTCACTGCTTCCCATTTTATACCAAAGTTTGGTTCACATTATTTCTTTTGAAAAACATATTCAAGGAGTAAGATTCTTTCATTGTATCATCCAAACCTTTAACATTTACATATATCATAAAATATCATTTCTGTTACCTTGTGTCCTATAAAACAAATTATTCTGGGTTAAAAATATAAATATTTTGTTGCCTGCACCAGAAACAAAATTTTACCTTTCTGCTTTTCCCTTCTTAAGAAGAGACTAGACAGCCACTTATCTGAAATAGTATAGGTTCTTCTGCTTGAGCAGGGGGCTGGACTAGAAGACCTCCAAGGTCCCTTCCAGCTCTTCTATTCTGTTCTGTTCTGTTCTGTTCTGTTAAGTTCCTAGCCTTGCCATATAGTCCTTACCTCAAATCATTCCCCTCTGATGAGCCAAATATTTTTATCACCCCCATTTCCCTCCCTGTCCACCCTCTCCTCCTGCATTCAATTGCAGACCAACAATAAATCTACAGAGTTTCATAAGGATCGTTTTTGAGCCCCTCCCTAACAGGGATTTTTTTTTTTTTTTGGCCACTCTGTCATCCCTTTATCACCCAATTAATTCAGTTAAAATGATGAGCTTGTCAGCTGGAAATCTGACAGCCTAGGTTTGAGATCTGAGTGCTGTGCAATGGGGTGAGCTCCCATTCCTTGCTCTAGCTACTGCCCACCTAGCAGTTCGAAAGCATGCAAACACGAATAGATAAATAGGTACCACTTCAATGGGAAGGCAACAGTATTCCATGCTCTTCGGTATTTAGTCATGCTAGCCACCTGACCACGGAAATGTCTTTAGATAACGCTGGCTTCCTTGGATAAGAAACAGAGATGAGCACCGCCCCCTAGAGTTAGACACGATTGGACGTCCTTATAATTTTATTTTTATGTGTTTTCTTATATTAATTTTCTGCATCCCTCTTCCTAAATAATTTTTATCTCACCCATTTATATCTTAATTCTAATCTGAGCTAATATTTTAATCCCATACAAGAACTTTTAGTCTAAAGGGTTCATTTTGTATTTTTCCCCATTTTGCTCATATTTGTGTCCGAATCCTCTTCCAGCTGGGAGCTTCATTTTGCAGCTGTTTCTTCTTGGCTTCATCTCCAAGGTCATTCCTTGTCCAAGTACCATCAGAGGGAATCTTCTTCAACTCAGCCAGTTTTATTCATAACCCGAATAATATAAATTGTTTCTATTCCTTGTGGTTTCAATCTACTATGTTTAAATGGAAATTCCCATTTATACTGAATTCCCATTTTTTATCAGCAATCCTGTAAGAAGCTTAAATGTCATCATGTTTTTAAGGCTAATATTGATAAAACAAAAAATTATGTTTTCCTTAGTTAATTTCCTCCTCCAGCTTGTGACAAAATAATCTTTTCTCTATGAATGTCTCTTAATGGACAAATATGATCTGTAAGAAATAAATTTTGCCTTAAAGAATTTTTGTTCACTAAGAAATTTAATTATAATATTCCTTGGTTTATTCAGCTTCACAATCTTGGTATTTCGAATTCTGTGTGCATGTACTATGTCAGTTTCAGAAAAGTGTAATTCTGGGAGGAAATTGTTAAGTCTTCTTACTGTGTAATCCATCAATTTGCCATTCTCAGCCTTTCACTAATACCTCTGATAGAAAGGTTGCTTCATCTATTATGATGATTAATGCCTGCCAAAAATATTTGATATCCTTCTCAATCTTTTTTTACACTGGAGGCATTTTTAATACTTGAGCTCTTAGTTTAATTATCTTCTTGAGCAATGTCTTGTATTTGACTTAGGGTCAAATAATTGATAGATATTTATTTTGGAGTTTAGTGTTGGTTAGTTTGAAAAGGACTATGTGAAACTGCTACTTAAGAATATTTTAAGATGCTTAACTTCAGCCAGTATACCCAAATACTTAAGCCTTGATAGCAATATTTCACAAGAGAAGCAATGAATGATAATTATTTGAATTTTAAGCCTTTTTCCAGACTATCACTGCAACATTACAATAAAGGTCAATTAGAAACAGTACTTAAATATTAAATCCCCACGATAGAAAGTGTCAGCTAGACAGAATGAACATAAATTTAGCTTGAAGCTAGCAGATTAACATGCTAAGAGTCTCTGTAACAAACATTACTGAAGAAATATATACCCATCGAAATGACTTACATAGCTGTAGGTGACTTGTTACTAGTAGTGTATAATTGAGGAACAAAACTAATAATGAATAAGAGCTGTAGACTTCAGTCTCTTGTCCAGTATTACTCTACAGACCTGAATCATTCACATTAGCAATTATTACTCTACAGACCTGAATCATTCACATTAGCGATTATTCCTGAAAGTCAATAATGTGCTGTAAGATTCATTGTGATCATATGAAAATGCCAGGAAGAAGCCAATCTGTTGGGTGCTGTGCTCATGATTCAGGACTTGAAGCTTTGAAATTATTTGAATCTTGAGTTTCAGTTTGCATGTCATCAAAGAGAAGCTCATAAACTTTGTCTTCATAGACTCTTCTTTCTTCTTCCTTCAAAGAGATTGACACCATTCTTAATTGATTTAGACCAGGGGTGTCAAACTCAATTTCATTGAGGGCCACATCAGGGTTGTGTTTGATCTTGGGGGGGCAGCTCAACATGCGTTTTCAGCCACGGCGGCCTCCTGCAGTCCTCTGCCAGCGAAAATGGAGTTGGGGGGGGCACGTGCAGCCTCCCTGAGCTCCATTTTCCCTGGCAGAGGCACCGTGGGCCAGTCCTTCGCTGTTTCCAGGCTGGCCCCACAGGCTAGGTCTAAGCACCCCGTGGGCCAGATCCAGCCTGCAGTCCTTGAGTTTGACACCCCTGATTTTGACTATTATTTCCCACTTTCAAATATGTATAATCTCAGGTCACCTCTACATAATTTCCCCCCCCCCTTGCATATTTTTGTTCAGAGATTCTCAACCTTGGCCATTTTAAGATGGTTAGACTTCTATACCAGAATTCCTCAGCCAACCATGCTGGCTGGGGAATTCTGGAAGTTGAAGTCCATCCATCTTAAAGGCCAAGGTTAAGAAACATTGTTTTTTGTTCATTATGCAAAAGGATACATTCAGTCATTTCTTCCTTTCCTTCCTTCCCCTAGTTCTTTCCTACTAGGGACTCTTATCCACCCAAGAATACAAATATATTCTTTGTATATGTACAGCCAATTGGACTTTAAGCAAATATTCCTTAGATTGGAATACCCAGAATCCTTCTGGCAGCTTCCATTGCTCTCTCATTCCCACTGATCACCTAGCATATTCACATGATACATAATAGTGGACATTGTAAGATAACAAGAACCAGTATTTTCAGAAGCATAAGTGCTATGATGTGAAACCTGTTTAGGCAACTTTTTTTTAAAAAAAATGGAAATATTTTAACTTCCCCATTTTTACATACTTGGTATGCAGAAACAGATAGAATTGACTAAGGAAAAGCCCCTCATTTGATTTTTAATTACCAATTAAAGTGGGTCATCATTTACAATAATAATTTAGAACTGTGTACAATCTTGTCATGCCAATAGATTATAAACAAGAGGCATAATGTCAGGTTTCCTGGTCCCGCTTGTTTGCAGACATGGCTACAATGGTTCTGTCTTGGTTTGTTTATCATGTTATACAATTAGGAACACAGTTATTTTGAAATTAGCTAATTTTGAAAGCTTTTTCTAAAGTTTTGGTTTATTGGTCCAGTTACACAATAGTAATTTCCTTCTAAGTAAAATGTGTATTAGATCATGCTGCCTGGCACGGAATGATCAGAAACTGGAACAGAGATATTTTGTATGCTTATTTGGTAAATTTATAGCTGCACATATAGCATTCAAAAAACTCCCTGTCAGCATCAGAAAGTCATAAACATTTAAATCATGTGCTTACAATCAATTGTGATTTGACCCAAAATGTAGATGGGCCACCTAGATTTCACTGGTTGATGTACAGGAGACAGGATAAATTTTTATTTGTTATGTTTATTCATAATGACAACTGGTAAAGTGGTTAGGGCAGGGGTGTTGAACTCAAGGCCTGGGGGCCAGATCCAACCCATGGGGTGCTTAGATCTGGTCCGCAGTGCTGCCTGGAAACAGCAAAGGACTGGCCCATGGTGCGGCCCTCACGAGCTCCATTTTCAGTGGCAGAGGAGTGCAGGATGCCATCGCAGCCAAAAATAGAGCTTGGCAGCCTGTTTTCACTGGCAGAGTGCTCAGGCCACCACGGGTGCCCCCAACACGAGTGACGTTGAGCTGGCCACACCGACCCTGGACACACTCATCCTGCCCCTCCCCAAGGTCAAACACAACCCTGACGTGGCCCTCAATGAAATCGAGTTTGACACCCCTGGGTTAGGGTATCAGACTAGAGATCTAGGCCATGCCTTAGGTATGAAGCCAATTAGGTATGAAGCCTTGGGCCAGTCATTCTCTTTCAGCCCTAGGAAACAAACAAACTCTGAAATCTTGCCAAGAAACTTGCAGGGACTTGCCCAGGCAATCACCAGGAGTCAACAATGACTCAAAGGTGCACATATACACATGTGTGCATGCACACACACAAACACACACCTTTATTCATTATACAAAATTCTTTCCAAGGAAAATTTTGTCAATATTTCTTAAAATAGGGTTGTAAACTGTATTCAGCATGTTTGATATTCAGACTTGATCAGTCTATATGCCAGACAGGCATAGGCATAGAATCCATAGAGTGTTCTTTGTCATATATTGAATCACATTAGCTCAAGCCTCTGCCCCGGTAGAGATAGTTTGTATTTTAAAAACAAAGCTTAGTTGAGCAGAATTTGTACATAGAGTTAGGGGATTAAAAAAATATTTCCATGTTTCCTATGCCTAAGAATTAATTTATTGGAATCTACAATTCCAAGGAAAAAGTATGCAGAAGAACAGGTGCTTTGTGTAGTGTTACTTTTGAACAATGGATCACCAGTCTACCTAGGAATCTGCATTTCTTCTTCTTTTTTCCTCTATGTGGTGTTAAATGTCTTCATTTTTCTGAACAAATTATAAATATTAATTGTCTTTATCTTATTCCTGTGTTAATTTGACTTCTGTTCCAAATGCAAGAAATTAAGTTATATATAAGGCAATACATCTAATCCCAATTCTACGTTAAATCACATTGAAATGCAAATGTATTTGAATTAGTGCTATTAAAAGACTGGTCTCTGATGAAGACTACTTCATTAGATGAAGCATAGAATTATATTCAGTGCATTTTCAATTTTACAACTGTAGTTAAATCTCACATTGCTGGCAAAGTCAGGAAGCATGAATGACGTAGACTTCAACAGCATTTTTAATGCTGTAAATTAAAAATACATTATTGAAACTGTTCCAAGTGATTTATAATAAACTAATTAAGGTAGATGGTTTTTTTCCTCCAAATGTGGTTCTCACCTCTTAGTGAGTTTGCTCCTGAATTCTTTTGCCCCTGGCTGATATCCACAGTTTCTCACAATTGGAAACTTAATTTTTAACACTCTGAAATAGCCAGTAAAATAGTTGCTGTTTTTTCTTTCAAACATCTTTTGTTTTCTGGCTTCCTGTCACCATCCCCCCTCCTTTTATCAATAACCTATGAGCTATACTGTCAGGAGGGCATTTTTCCAAGCAAATTATTCCTGATGAAATATTGGACTAAATAGTATCCATCGGAGAAGGAAATGTCACCTACTGAAGTAAATCTAGAAAAATGAAACTGGAGAATGAGGCCTCCAAGCAAGAAGGTATTCAAACAGTTGCTGGGGAAAGCAGAGAGCAAATAGACATAACACATATGCACATGACACATCTGGATTAAAGGTGAAAAGATGTCCATTGTTGATTCACTCACAGGCAAAAGCAAAATGAAAATTTCATGCTATAAACAGTTGATCAGGGAATGTCAAAGCAATGAACCAAGTCAACCTTGATGTTATCAGAATAGCAGTGTCAAGAGTGGACACCGACCTTCTGGGAATTAGCAAACTGGATGGATGATTTCATAGCAAAGCAAAGCAAACTATATAAGAAATAGCAGAGCCGCTTTATAAACAAAAAAATGTTAAAATAATTTATGGATCTATTGATTGTTTAAGTGCCATCAAGTTGGTGTTGATTCTTAGCAACCACATTGATAGATGTTCTCCATGATAATCTGTCCCTAACCTCTTCTTCTGCTGGCGCTACTGTAACTGACTCTATTACATTGCTGTGATTGTCCTCTGTTTCTCTTTCCTTCCACCTTTCCCAGCATTTTATGGTTACACAAAGCATATGGTTGGAAACATGACAAAATGTGAGTTAACTGCACACAATTTGAAGAAATACAATATGACAAAGAGCTTAATAGTAAAGCGCTATCTCCACTAACACTCCAGCAAATGATAGAATAATCTCATTTGAAGTGCAGGACAAGACAATCAGTATCATAGGGATTCAAGGAAATGGGAATTGAACAGTTCTATGATGATTTGCAACACCTCATTGATACATAACCAGCAACATGTCATATTCATTATAGATGACTGGAAGACTAAACTGAAATAAAAATTTAAAGTTTGAACCCGGAATAATGGAAACATTTTATCTTCGTATACAGATGAAGTAGGAAACAGACAAATAGCTGTAACAAATTCAGTCATAATATTGTTGCACATCTTTTTCTCAAGCAATTCTAAAATGCAATTCTACATGGACATTGCTGGGTAAACAACACTGAAATCAAATTGACTGTATGATCTGCAATCAAGTGGGTGTAGTTCTGTTCAATCAACAAAAACAAGACCTAATGCTTACTGAAGCTTGGTCCTGAACTTCTTGTAAAATTTCAGCTTAATAAATCAAGTGATTGACACGCTACAATTTCAGTAATATTCCTTCTGCTTTTGTTGTTGTAAAGATAGAGAACTGAAATGCATCTGATAAAGTGTATGTCTGAAGAATTCTAGACTGAAATTCATTCAAATCATTAAATGAAGTAAACATAAGTATTACAAAATGCAATGTTCATAAGAAGACAAAATGCCTATTGATAGATTGAAAATTGACCAAGAAAGGCAGAAAGGAAAAGACAACACATAGAAAAGAAAATTCCTGAAACTAAAACTCTCCTATGACCAAGAGTCAAGGAAATCTATTTACACAAGCAAGGAAAAGAAAATGAAGATGACAATCAAATAAAAAGAACAGTACATTTCTTTAAAGTAATTACAGAAATCCAGGGAATCTTTCCTGCCAAGATAAGCATGATAACAGACAAGGCAAAGTTCTACTGGAAAAGAAGGAACAAAGAAGAATTAATTAAAATATGAAGCAAAACTGTCCAATCACCTTAAATATCTAGATATTATCACTGAAAGAGACTGATGAACATCATAGCCATCCATGGCAGACATTTTGTGAATTAATGTGTCCACTAAGCTCTTGGAATTCAAAATTTGTTCTTGCACCAAAGACTACCTATCCCACCTGGGAATGCCAAGTGTACAACAACATTCTTGACATTTTTAAGAGAACCATTGCAGGAACACTTCTCACTCTGTGTTCACATACTCCAGTTACTATGTTTTCATAAAAAAAGAAATTATCTATTTTTTCCTGCTTTTTGCTCCACCTGATTTAGTGACGCAAAAGAAATAAAGCATATAGTTGGAAAATGACAAAATGTGGAGTTAGCTGCACATAATTTGAAGAAATGCAATATGACAAAGAGCTTAATAGTAAAGCACTATCTCTACTAACACAACATTTATTTACTAATCCCATCACCCCAGCCAGGGCTGTTTGGGAATGGATGTCATAAAGAAAGCACTCCTTGAAACCCTCTTTGCTCATCCCTTTCAGGTTTTAAAAGTCAACATCAAACCATGAATGGAACCCAAAAATGCAGTTGGCAAATGGTTACTGACTGATAATTAGTGGTATTAATATTAGACTCTTTGAAATTACCTAAAGATAGGTGGCAATAATACTTAATGGATTTCAGTATATTTGTAGCCTGGTAGAACGAAATGTTTCTTAACAACAAAATATGAACACCAATAACAATATTATGAATTCAGACCATCTATGCACTCTTTTTATCTTACCATGTTTAATAAATAAGCCATTTGATTAGAAAAATAGAAGTATGTGTTGGAATGATTGGTCTCTGTCTCCCCACCCCACTCGTGTGTGTGTGTGTGTGTGTGTGTGTGTGTGTGTGTGTGTGTGTGTGTGTGTGCATGATTGCATTAGTCCTTATTTTTAAGTATATCCACTTGAAATCTAAGTCAAAATTTTAAGTCAATTTTTTTGTGGAACAATTTGGGATTTTTATTAGCCACCAAATAGCTTAGCTTTTTATTTTCCTTCATTTGTATTTCAGTTTTGCCTTGCTTGTTTATAGTACATACAGTATTAATTAACTTCAGTTTTGCCTAAGACATTCACAAGTTTATCTATTGACTTACAGGAACTTCAAAGAGACATAGAGAAACATAGCACTGGGGTTGCATCTGTCCTCAATCTCTGTGAAGTTCTTCTCCATGATTGTGACGCTTGTGCTACTGAAACAGAATGTGATTCCATTCAGCAAGCCACAAGGAACTTGGATCGAAGATGGCGGAATATTTGTGCCATGTCAATGGAAAGGCGACTCAAGTAAGTATTTGGTGAAACTTTAGATGATTCTCCAGATTTCTTAGAATGGAATGAAATCTAGCCAATTCATAAATTAAACATCTGTTAATGGATATAAGTTACATAGGTTAAGGGATATAAGCTACATAGAGCATAATGTGACTTCCATGTGGACCAAATGTCATTACACAGAGATTCTGAAGTGAGAGCTAAAATTTATTTAAACAGTTCAATGTTCTGCTTCCTGATATGATCTATATTCAAGGCACATAGATACAGTTATTTGTTAATGCAGCGAATGTATGTTTGTATTTTTTAAAAAACTTCTTAATTTAAACAGCTGTAGTTGTGTAGTCCTGCAACTTTTCTTTTCAGCTCTTTACAATGCAGTGTTGAAAAATTCAAAAATAATTACATAATTTCAAATAAGGATTTGCAAAAGTTTAAGAAGAACAATCCGTAACTACTTTATTCCAGCTCCAGCCCCCCTTGGCATGTCCACAACATCTGCCCAACAATTTTAACATTGATCCTCAATGGAAAGCCAAATGGGGGGGCTGAATGTGCAGACATAGAAGACATATAAATGACCCCACAAAAAAGATGCCAGGCTTTGAACTACCACGTCAGCAATGGACAATCCTGAGTAGGATGCCCACCTCACATGGCATCTGCCAGGAATCTCTGTATAAATGGGGCATAGTATCCTCCCCTCATTGTGAGTGTGGGGGTCCCATGTCGAACTGTAGATCACATCGTGACCGGGGCACATACAGGTCCAGTATTTGATTTTTTTAATATAAAGAATGTTGTGCTTCAATGGTTAGATGACTTAGATATTAATATTTGAACAGAGATCTTTTTGACATTTATATTTTATTTGGTTCTACTAATCTAGTTGAAATGTTAATTTATATTGCTAGTCCATGTATGGCATGCCATATGCTAAATTGGTAAATCAATCAATCAATCAATCAATCCAGTTCAAGCTGGATTCAGCCAATGAATTATGTTTCTTGTTAAAAATAATTCTTGTCAAAACTACTGTCAAGCTTCATTAAAAGCCAGTATTGTTCAATACACTATTTGTTTGCTTGGGCATGTTCAAATAGGCAATATGATTTCTTTATTACAGTTGGTAACTAGATGAGATATCAAATAATTTTAAGGTGATATAGATATCACCTTCAAAATTTCCTATTTTTGTCTTTGTTTCAGAATTGAAGAGACTTGGAGACTATGGCAGAAGTTTTTGGATGATTATTCTCGCTTTGAAGATTGGTTGAAAATTTCTGAAAGGACGGCTGCTTTCCCTAGTTCTTCCTGTGTATTATATACAGTTGCTAAAGAAGAACTGAAGAAGTTTGAGGTGATTTTATCTGTTTGAAATATAATCTGTTCTGATGCTGTCACAGAAGCAAATTTATTCTACCTTATTGGTGTAACTCTACTCATTTTATTTTAGTGAAAGATCAAATTCTACCTTAGGGCTTGGAACAAAGGACTTTGAAACTGCAAAAATAGATCACAGATTGTTTGTCCTGCCCTAAACTATAATTAAAATGAATTAGCACACTTGATCGATATGCATTAGTCATTGTAAGGCCGTAGTCTGCAATAATTTAGCTGGTTTAGGCCCAATGGCTCCTGTCTACAAATGATACAATTGACTTTCCCCAGGTAATGATGTCATCCCAATGGAGCAGTATATTGCTGTTTTCTAGCGAGGAGGTACCTGTGGTTTCTTATTGTTGGGCTATTGTTTGGTTTAGTTTCCCTTTCTGACTCCTTCTGCCCAGGAAGAAACATAATGCCACTTGGAAATGGAAGTGTTTCCCATCTCTTCCTTTCTTTCAGTTGAGTCAGAGGAGAACAAAGAACAAACATCAGGCAAAGTTTATAGATGTAATGGAAAATATAATTATGACCACCAGAAAGAGAAAATATAGGAAGATGACATAAAAAGACATGATATTATGATCCAAATTATAAAATTTGTACAAATCTGTTTTTTGTTTCAGAGTAAAGTTAATGGCCTAAGCTTGAACTCATCCTTACACAATACAAAATATCCTTTTGTATACAATACAAAAATACCCTTTTTATATTTTATTGATTTTTTTTTTAATTTTGAAACTCTCATCCTATCTTTTTCTTACCATTTTAATTATTTCAAACCTTTGTCATCCTGTTTAAGTAGGACCTTACCCAAAGGTCCATTTATATGAATGAGTCAATCAATTTATTGGATAAAAGCATTCCTTACTTTCCATTCCATTTCCCTTTTACTTACTGAGGAATCATGAAATTTACTCTAGCACATAAAACTGAACAAAGTATATTTTAGTAGGCGTTAAATATGTGTTCCTCTGTGAGCTTTTTCTGTGTATTTCATTTCATTTTCTTTTATCCAAATGCATTTCAACTATCCACTTAGGCTTCCCTAAATGTGTGGTTGTTGCAGGCATTTTGAAAAAGTTGTTCAAACAGATTTTTACTTGGCTTTTAACTTGTTTACTATTTTTTTAAAAAAATATTTTTTTTATTAAACAGTTTTTTAAAAAAAACAAAAAAAGAAATTTTTACAATTTTCTTCTTTTCAACATTTTCGCATCAGTAAAACGTTTCTTACATATCTATTTTTCTCCCTTATTTCAATTTACCATTTATACATATGATTCTAATATTGATTTATATACATAAAAATAACAATGTACTCAATTTCAATCATACATTATGTGTACGTTCCATTTCCACTTGTTTGTTACTACATTTCAACTCCTATATTTTCCTCGTTTACTCTTTCCTTGCCCTTTATACCTCTCCTCTAACCATTCATACCATTTCTCCCATACCATGTAGTATTCTGTTTCCTCCTTTTCATGTATTTCTTTTGCGAGCTTGTCCATCTCTGCGCACTCCAAAACTTTTCTAATCAAATTTTCTTCCGTTGGTGTATTATTATTTTTCCAATTTTGTGCATATATTATTCTTGCCGCTGTTGTAATATGTATAATTAAATATTACTATTTTTACAGGCTACAGTACAGTAGACATTATAAAGTGAGTGGAAATAAAAGAAAACTCACTTAAATGTTTATAAAGAGAAATATTTCAATGTGCCTGATACAAGAAAATCTGCATTCCAGAAATTTAATGTTCTGGATACTTTTTATAGACCACAGAATTGTTTACAAAGGCAAAAGAATTGTCAGATTTAAGCCTTGCAATTCTCCAAAATAAATACAGTGTTAGTTTTTATTTGAATAGGAAAATGCAATACACAATTGAAAGAGTTGGCTTTTTTGAAAAGCCTCGGCTAAAGTATAATTAAATTGAGCAAACTAGAGTATCATTATAGAAGCATATCATTGTAAGACAGTAGAAAACCTTACAGCTGCCATTCCTCTGGACAAATGTTAGCAACAGATGAAATTATACATGTGGTGTTGACCCAACATAAGCTTCCTTGTTTAAAATCTGTAGTCTTTCTTACTGATTTAAACAGGTGGATTTGCTTTTCTGGATTTGTTTTATTAATGTTTTTTGTTGCTGTCCAACTGAATTCTTCATATGATTTCCACTGTACCCTGTCTCTTTTTACTTAATCTCCCCACCTATCTACAGAACCTTCTGCACTGACATGTAAATTGAGTTGATTGATCATTTATGAGATGAAGCCTTGGAAGATATTTGCTGCTTCAGATTACATAGCTCCCTTTTGTCCTTGGCTGCAACCTGCTGCACAAATGTCTGTTTTCATTTTAATCATGTTGATTGCTAATAAAAAGGAGCAGAAATAACTCAGAGTTAATGTTGATGGCCATGAATGTGCCTATAGATCATTTTGTTCTGTTACAGCTGGTGATTCAAGAATAGCATTTAATCCCCTGATCTCTCCTTGGAAGATCCTGAGTGCACACACTGTTTTCTCTCTCTATTATTGTCTACCTACGCAGACTAATTTTATGTGATAGAATTACATTACCATGCATTCAAGCTTATTGACTTAACAAACTATGTCTATCTTTTATTCTGAGGTTGTAAGAAATCCATTCCATTATTTTAATTGTATTAGCACTTTGTTCCAAAGTAGAGGACACAGTTAAACATGTTTGTATACAGATATTTGTTGGGATGTCATTGCCAAATGGTTGCCTGCTTCCCAAATACCATGTTTTAGAAACATGTACTACTTCATCCTAAATATCAATGTGTACCTGAATTTTTAAAAAGTTCTGTTTGACAATAGTTGCTATAGCACAGTGATTTCATGTACTGCATAATAAGTAGTTCCTAATAGCTCAAGAAAATTGCTGCCTATATAGATACTTTAGCATAGGAAAAAATATACTTCAGGTAGCAAACTTTAGCACTACTTTTATGTAAGTAAAACACATCTTTTTCTCTAGTGTGACAGGGGATTTAAATAGGATGTAAAAGCCTGGATAATAATTTCTCTTTGATAGAAAAGTTACCAGGTACAAGCAAAATAAATAAATAAATAAAAATCCAATTGAAGGTAGTAATTATAAGGACCGAAGTTTAATGGGTTATTTTGCTGCTGTTCTTTTTGGTAGGCTTTTCAGCGTCAAGTACAAGAAAGTTTAACTCAGCTAGAACTGATCAACAAACAGTACCGCCGCTTGGCCAGGGAAAATCGCACTGATTCTGCTGGCAGCCTCAAGTTGATGGTCCACGAAGGAAACCAGAGATGGGACAACTTGCAAAAACGAGTGATCTCCATCCTCCGCAGGCTTAAAGTATTCCTCCATTTTCATTAATTTTTATTGTAATGTTTCTGCAGTTGAAGGGACAATTTTAAGAATAGCAGTTGTAATTGATATCTTTGGATTTTGCTTTAAATGTCTAAAGGTTATGTACTAATGTGAAAAAGTTGAATCATCACGTTTCCTTTTTTTACAGCATTTCATTGGCCAACGTGAAGAATTTGAGACGGCACGTGACAGCATTTTGGTCTGGCTTACAGAGATGGACTTGCAGCTCACCAACATTGAACATTTCTCGGAATGTGATGTTCAAGCAAAGATAAAGCAACTCAAGGTACAGAAATGCAAATCTAGATAATCTATTCTAGACAATAATAAAAAGCAGAGCAGATTTTATCATTAGCTCAATTTTTATGCAACATGATATGTATGAAAGAAAAATGGTAAGCTTTAAAATTCATCACGCACTCATGAGCAAGGTTTCATACAGTAATGTTATTGTATGAATACTACAATAGCGCCACCTAGAGTCATTTTGAGATGGGTAGCTATATAAATTTGATAAATAAATAATAACAAGCCCAAACAAGCTGTACTTAATACGAAAATCCTCCCCTCGCCATTGCTTTTCCACTGCAATTTATCCTCCTAACCATTTTATAGCATATGTTTGTCACATCATAAAGTAAAGCAATAATTTGCCACTCAAGTCTTCTTCCTCAAATTAGTTTGTTGTTTAGGAATAAAACACATTCCTAAAACACATTTTACTCTTTTCTATTAGCTGTACAATTTAAAATAAGGTAAACTCTCTGTGTATATATATATATATATATTTACTACAATTCCTATCATTACTTGGTGCCTAAGTTTCATGCGAGTAACATTATAGTAAAACTATTCAACACCACTGTTGAATAATAGTAAAACTATTCAACACCACTGACAATGCTGCTACCCTACAAAAAGACTTTGACTATGTGTCAGAATGGTCAAACAATTGGCAACTCCAAATCTCAACCAACAAATGCTCTGTCTTACACATTGGCAAAAAAAATCAGAACACAAAATACAAGCAGAGTGGATACGACCTAGTAGATGATCCTCACTCTGTCAAAGATGATCCTCACTCTGTCAAAGACCTGTAACAGCATTGCCAAAAAAGCATTAACAGTTTTTAACCTAATCTTGTGTACCTTCTTCTCCGGTAATATTGGACTGCTAACTAAGGCATACAAAACTTTTGCTAGACCAAAGTTTGAATATAGCTCATCTGTCTGGAACTCGCACTGCATATCGTACATTAATACAATTGAGTGAGTCCAGAGATATTTCACAAGAGGAGTCCTCCACTCCTCTGTTCGCAACAAAATACCTTATGCCACCAGACTTGAAATTTTGGGTTTAGACAACTTAGAACTTCACCGTCTTTGGTCTGACCTAAGCGTAGTACATAAAATCATTTGCTACAATGTCCTACCTGTCAATGAATACTTCAGCTTCAATCAAAACAATACAAGAGCACACAATAGATACAAACTTATGGTAAACCACTCCAAATTTGATTGCAGAAAATACGACTTCAGTAACAGAGTTGTCAATGCCTGGAATGCACTACCTGACTCTGTGGTTTCTTCCCCAAACCTTTAACCTTAGACTGTCTACTGTAGACCTCACCCCATTCCTAAGAGGTCTTTAAGGGGTGTGTTTAAGCACACCAATGTGCCTACTGTCCCTGTCCTAATGTTCCCTTTTATTCGTATCCATTTCATGTATTCATAATCACATTTACACTTGTATCTGTTATCTAATACATGCTTGACGAAATAAAATAAATAAAAAACATTATCATTATGAGATAGGCTCTCTGTGACAAAGGAAATTTTGATTCTAAGTTTTAGGTCACAGATTTCTTAATAAGAGAAAGATTAGTACATGGTTAAAATCAGGAAAAATATTGTTACCTGTTATAAAATTATATTCTTTGCACTACTTCCTGGAGGGGTCATAACCAAAAACTGCCCAATTGAAATATGCTTTGCAAAATGCATTTATTCTTTTCAAGCTGATAAGTTTTATGGGATGTTTATAGTTATGTTAATATAGGCATCAGGCATTGAGCAAAATTTGGGTTCATCATAAGAATAATCAATGCCCTGTCCAGCTTTGTTTTTATTCTGTATAGTATCCATAATGCACCCTGTTCAGCAACTGCAATCTGTTCTTTAAATTGGAATCTAAATAGTCACCAAATGAATACGTGGCTAAGAGAAAGAGAGAGAGACTGCGATGACTGTTGGTTGCTGCTGTCACATTTAGATCAAGTTCTCTCATACATCTATGCAAGTCACTTGAGCATGTGATGTGGTCAGGAGCATGACATTTGCTTGTTAAGTGTACATAGTGATTGTAATTTTTTTTTTGAAATTACTGTCGTATTTGTGAACTATTGCTAAATGATATAGCCACTCAGTGAGGAATGGCTGTAGAAATCTTCGCTAGAGAGAAAATAAACCAATTTATTGGTTATATGTACCAGAAATATACAGCATGTACCAATGGTCAATCCCCATTGACAAAAGAAGATTTCATAAAGAATTTATTATATAAATTACACTAATGCATAGGTTGCCATTTTCTTCTAAACAGTTCCTCACTTATGTGACAATAAGATATTTTGGGGAAAATAATTAATAAAATATACAGTATAGTGTCCCAGAGATGCTTTTATTCCAAGAGGCAACTGGACTTTCTGGTAAACCAGAAAATCCACTTGCCTCTTGAACAAAAAAAAAAAAAAGCATCTTTGGAACAGCCATGTCCTGGATGACTGAAAATCTCCATAGACATACAGTATAGTGATTGGCCTCTGGCTCCTGACTTTTCTTATGTCCTGTTTAATAAATTACACGTTGTGTTTCAGGCTTTTCAACAGGAAATCTCCCTGAACAACAACAAAATTCAGCAAATCATTGGCCAGGGTGAGCAACTGTTAGAAAAGAGTGAGCCTTTAGATGCAGCTGTCATTGAGGAGGAGTTGGACGAGCTGAGACGTTATTGCCACGAGGTCTTTGGCCGAGTAGAAAGATACCACAAAAAATTAA
This sequence comes from Pantherophis guttatus, assembly GCF_059756535.1. Lineage (NCBI taxonomy): Eukaryota > Metazoa > Chordata > Lepidosauria > Squamata > Colubridae > Pantherophis > Pantherophis guttatus. The sequence goes on along the minus strand of NC_142063.1, from coordinate 265,655,613 downwards.
TTCGTCTTCCAGTAAGTGTTAAATTTGCCTTATCGATATTTGTACATGTTGTTAATTTTAGACTTCATCATAGACTCGGTGTTCTCTTCTTCAAGCACCTACAGAGTTATAGCTGTTTTGGATAACTTATGTCCTAAATGCAGCCCCTTCAAACCAGGGGTGAAATTCAGCAGGTTCTGACAGGTTCTGGAGAACCGGTAGTGGAAATTTTGAGTGGTTCGGAGAACTGGCAAATACCACCTCTGGCTGGCCACAGAGTGGGGTGGGAATGGAGATTTTGCAATATCCTTCCCCCAGGAGTGGGGAGGGAATGGGGATTTTCTAGTATCCTTCCCCTGGAGTGGGGTGGGAATGGAGATTTTGCAGTATCCTTCCCCTGCCACGCCCACCAAGCCACACCCACAGAACTGGTAGTAAAAAAAATTGAATTTCACTACTGCTTCAAACCCTGTTTTTTGCATTCATTAGGGCACAAATTGTAGAGAAAAAAAAGGCAAACTGATAAATGAAAAATAATCATGGGCCACAAAGGAATACCTGTTGCACTGTTCAGGTGTTCGGTGGCTATGAAGCAGCAGCAGCAGCACTGAAACTGGAGGCCTCAGTGAGGCCTGAAGGCTTTGGAGGCACTTGGCAGCATCTCCTTCCAGGAGGGGGTGAATTTTTTAAAAATGTGTGTGGGCCTTACAAAGCTACTTGGCAGGTAGCATGCAGCCATATATGTTTTGCAGGCTTGCCTTTGAGCATCTCCAAATTATACTGCTGAAGTCTGGCAGTGGAGTTACTGTATATTTTTGATAGAACGTTTGTGGGGGGAGTGGGGAGGACACAAAATAGATGCATTAAGCCTCTTACACCTTCATATCGTTCTTTCGAAGACCCCATCCACTATTTAAAAGTAATGCTGCAAAAAAAAAGTTACTTATCTTTCAACTAAAAGATGCCTCTTTTAAGTTTCATGAAGATGTAAGATCTGAGATGCCCATTTATCCTAAACATTCCCCACGTTTTTGTGAGGAAGTAAACATTTTTACATTAAGTCTTTTTTTTTTTCCCCAGTCTTCTAAGTGGTCCTGCAAAATGAAGAGATCTAGAAAACAGCCTAAAGTAATAACGTGTAATAATGAAATGCAAAATGTGAAAGAAAAAAAGAGCTGGTGCTTTTCCAATTTAGTTCTTTCAACTTATTTATTTATTTTAATCTTGAAAGGATGGATGTCACACAGCGAGATTTTTGTCTTCTTGACCTAGCAAACAGTAGAAGGGCTCCTTATGAAAAGCAATTCATAATTGTTTTTATGTCTCCTTCCAGCTCACAGATGATGAACATGAGTTATCCGATCGTGAAGTGGATCTGGATGAATCAGCAGATCTTTCCGACCTGCACTGGCATGACAAATCCGCAGACAGTGTCCTTTCCCCACATCCTTCCTCCATTCTCTCACTGTCTCTTCCCCAGCCACTCCGAAGTGAAAGGTCAGGGCGGGATACGCCAGCTAGTGTAGATTCCATCCCCTTGGAATGGGATCATGACTATGACCTGAGTCGTGACCTGGAGACTGCAGTCTCAAGAGCCCTTCACTCTGACGAAGAAGGGAGAGACGACAAAGATTTTTATCTTCAAGGAGCTACAAGCCTAGCAGGTAAAATCTATCAACAGATGTTTGATCTTCTTAAATAAGATCAAGATCATGTGAAGTTTTAATACCACTTTATAATGCCTTGATATGGCATTATCTTGGAATACTGCATTCAGTTTTGGTCGCCGTGATGTAAAAAAGATGTTTGAGACTCTAGAAAGAGTTCAGAGAAGAGCAACAAAGATGATTAGGGGACTGGAGGCTAAAACGTAGGAAAAACAGTTGCAGGAACTGGGTATGTCTAGTTTAATGAAAAGAAGGACTAGGGGAGACATGATAGCAGTGTTCCAATATCTCAGAGGCTGCCACAAAGAAGAGCGAGTCCAGCTATTCTCCAAAGCACCTGAGGGCAGGACAAGAAGCAAGGGTGGAAACTAATCAAGGAGAGAAGCAACTTAGAACTAAGGAGAAATTTCCTAACAGTTAAAACAATTAATCAGTGGAACAATTTGCCTCCAGAAGTTGTGAATGTTCCAACACTGGAATTTTAATTTTTTTTTTAAGAAGATCATCTCCCTTCAACCGGCCTTCATGCTTGAGACATTTGATGTAAGGTTATAGGGCCACTTCTGACTCTGAAAATCTTTACTAATGTTCTCCAATTGGCACACAGAAGGAATTAGTGAAATACAAGCAGTCCCCAGATTAGGAACAAGTTCCATTCCCAAGGTCTGTCCTTAAGCCAAATGTATATGTAAGCTGATATACTGTGCAATGAACTTGAACCATTGCATATTTAAGTTCAATCATTTTGTAATTAAATTTTGCAATAGTAGGCTCTGTGCTTAACTGTAGTCGTCCTTAAACCAGAATGTTCTTTCTTAATCAAAAATGGGTTTATTAGGTGACATTGCACATTGCACAGTCTTTAAAATTCTAGGGAAAAAGAGAGAAGATACATTTCAAGAAAACATTTGACTTAGATAAAATAATTGGACCTATATAGTTAGTTATTATTTTTATTGTATGCATTTGGGAATTATGGTCCCATGTGTGAATTAGTAAAGGGAATCGTGTTGTCTCCTAATGCAGCAAACCCACATGGACACATGCATAGAGCAATGACATTTATATGACTGGTTTAACATGGGGTGGCTTAACCCAGTGCACTCTGATCAAATCAAATCAGAGCAGGCTAAACTTACCTAGTTCAATTGATTGGTTTTGAAGAATAAAAATATAATGTAGGTAACTCAGCATCTTTTCATGTAATTTTCTATTCCTATGGAAAAATGAAAAGTAGAAGAAAAAATATTGGATCTTATCTCCAGTTATCTAGAAATAAATACCGTGAAAACCGTAAGATTTTCTTTCCAATGCACATAGAAATGTGATCTAAAACTCAGTTTACATTTAATTCTTCATTGTATTCTCTGAATCACACATAGGAATTTCTGTGTATCTATGATGCTTTCCTTGAAATACTCAGTTGCTGAAAAAAACGTTTGGCAGGAATACTGTAATTGTGTGAGATAGATACATATAATACATGCAGGCATGCTTTCCACTATCCCCTCAGTTTCTCCATAAAATCAAAAACAGTTATTTTTGTTTTATGTTTTCCTTGGCATGCTGCTAGGCATTGGTGCAACGCTGTTAATTTCTTTAACCAGTAGATGTGATCATGTCCAGGCCAGGTGCTGTCCAGCTGTTCTTGACCTGCTGTTGGATATCTGCTTATTTGATGGTGACTAGTTCCTGTTCTGGGAGATTGCTGTGAACTATTCAGTTTCTGCTGTTGTAGGCTGTGCTGTTACTGGGCTGTTGCACTGAGTATTTGGATGGTTCTTTGGAGAGGTGGGCATTAATCTTGGCCTCTGCTTCTCTAGTGCATCTCCTTAACCTGGTAGCAAGTGCTGTGAGCCTTTGTTTAGTAGTCTCTAGGTCTTCAGATGGAATCATGGAATCTTGTATTTTTTTCAGGAGCAGAGTCTTAATTGTCACACTCTTCTATAATTCTATCAGTTGAGTAACCTGTCTCTGAGTTGCTTTGATCTTAGCCTCTGGCTTATTCTAGAGAGGGGAGTATGTACTACTATTCTTGACTGTGTAGCCAAGCATCTCCAGAATTATGGTGGTGTAGCATATACCATTTCCTTGCTGATAGAAGATAATATTTGAAGTTTAGGATTGAACTCTGGGGTCTTTAGTGCTCTCTGAGTTTGATTGTTTTCTTACAGATGTTGGTAATGAAATGTCTACAAGAAAACAAACAAGCTCAGAAAGCACCAAAGACCCCACCAGTTCATTGGTTTTATCCATGATCTTATGCCTCAATATCAACAGCTATGCTCTGTAATGGAGGGAGTGGCAGTGACATTCCAGCTTCAGGTCCCCCTCCAGTTGTTCTTCCAGGTCTTCTTCTTGAGTCTAGGATGTAATGCATAGTTGGTCTATCTCAAGTTGTGTAAGCAGCTTCCTCTTCACTATGTTGAAGTGTTCTCAGTTGGTGTGGATACAGGTTTTCTTTCCATCTGTAGTTCTCACATATCCCCTCTTATTAGGTCTACTGTTGTAGTAGCATTCCATCAATTATAGGTTTTCTTGCTTTGTCCATGTATGGTTTGTTCCGGTAGCCTACTTATTACTTATTGTCCTGGTTCTCCAACATCTGATGCAGACCTAATCTGGGTGACGTCTGAGCACTGTGACCCTTCCAGTTCATGTTACTCTCATATTTGAGGTAGGCAGGTAAATGATTAGGGGTATTTGCCCAAGGTACCCTAGTAGTAAGGTACTGTAAGTAGCAGCCAGGATTGAAACCCCAGTGTCCCATGATAAAGGTAGAACTCTAACCACTACGGTATATAAGCTTACCCACATTTTTGCATGTATTCATTCATTCATTCATTTATTCATTCGTTTATCAGATTTATATAGCCATCCATCTCACAAACATGACTCTGGGCATCATAAAACAAAAACCACCTTAAAATCAAACATTAATAACATTATCCTGGAATAAGGGCATTGATATAATGTTTTAAAAAGAGAAGAACATTTTTTATGTTCCAGACAATGTAGCCATCTCACCACTTCTCCATATCCCTGAAATCCCCAAACCTGTTGACAGAGCCACATTTTGAGGGACTTCTGGAAGGCTACCATGGGTACATACAAAATAGGGATAGAGTCTATCTCAGCATTATGTTTCAAGAATGGCATGCATATGTGACAATGCCCACATGTATAATAGATAGATGACCAATTGAAAAAGTTACAAGTAAGAACTTCTTAGAAAAATCATTGAATTTGAATGAGATAAGCATCATGAAATATACACATCAGCTTTCCCAGGTAGACCAGACAGGAGATATGACCAGATGAGCTAATTCTACTTTACTGTATGGCTACGTTAACAAAATCTTGCAAGTCTGAATATACACTTATTTTGTCCTTGAGAGACTGAGAAACTAGGGAGGATCCTTTCTGAACCTCTTTCTCCAATCATTATGCTGCCGCAGGCTATGCATTCTGTTATTTGATTATTCCCTAGGCAGCATTTCTTCACCCAGTTTCTCTAGTTATTTCTCACATATCATTACAGTACATGATTTGCATCTTGCACTACATTACCTCCAGGTATGAAATATAGAATAAGTTCTAACTCGTAATGACACTGGATTTAAGATCTCTCTTTACTTGAAGTACTTCCTCTTTAATGTAATAAGGGTTTTATTTGCATTAAGGAGTTCCCCTTTACACTGCCTCTTTGTACCATCCATGTTTTTGTCAGATGTGCTCTGGAGTTCCTAAACATCTAAAATAGACTAGAAAAGAGCTCTGAGATCAGTGGATGAAAAAGAAAGTCTGTTTCATTAATGATTTCTGTTATCGCAATATAGTATTGGATACAGAGCAGACGCTATGATTAACTTCAGTTCTCTTTCTCTAAGCAAAATGAAGAATAAACTTGGTAAATTACTATCTTCTGTTAAAATTCAGATTCCTTTCAATAATTATTGCTAAGAATCAATGGCTGTGTTTTATCTTTGCAGATGTAGTGATTCCTGAGAGCCCCGAAGCCTATATAAAACATACTGAAAATGCTCTCAAAAATGTCTGTGGTAGGCATTAAAAAGCCTAAAACTGCTGTAATCCTAAAATATCTCTAGTAGAGCTTTCTTAACACATCTGCTGCTTTATTCATTATTTAACCAATCACTCTAATTCACTCAGACGCACCAGCAAATTGAAAACTATTTCCTCACACAAAAAGTACCTTGTAAAATATTGTTGCTTCCAACTGGATATTTGGCAAACTCACAAAATTTGAGGTCTCTCTTTTTTAAAGTATAACAGTGTAATAGTGCTAACATCCCCATCTCACAGTATGTGAACTGAGGGGAAATGCATCAGTATATCGTATTAGATTCAGATAAGAAATAACTAATATCACCAACTGTATAATTTTTTATTGTGCTGTACTATAAGGAAAGTTTTTCGGGCCCAATAAGGGTTATATGGGTGGAACTGAAAGAATATACAGGTAGTCCTTGATTTGCAACCATTTGTTTAGTGACTGTTCCAAGTTACAACAGTACTGAAAAAAGTGACTTATAATCATTTTTCACACCTAAGACCATTGCAGCATCTCCATGGTAATATGATCAAAATCCGGGAACTTGCCAATCAACATGTATTTATGCACATTTGTACCGAACTGGGGTCATGTGATCCTCATTTATAACCATCCCAACTGATTTCCAACAAACAAAGTCAGTTATTCACTTCTTGCTTTAGCTGCAATTGATTTAACAATTGCAGTGATTTGCTTAACAACCTATGGCAAAAAAAGATTGTAAAACGGAGCAAAACGCAAAACTTAACAGCTGCCTTGTTTAGCAACGGAAAGTTGGGGTTCAACTGTAGTCGTAAATTGAGAACTACCTGTAGTGTCAGGCTGGCTTCCCCTCTCTGCATTATCAGATCTTCTTGTACAGTTTGAAAATATTGGATGGCATCACACATTGCACAAGCTGACCTCTGCTCTCACAGGGTCTCCTCCCTCATTTACAGACCACACATAGACACCACATTTTTTCCGTGGTTCCTCAGTTTTACTATTTCTATTTGAAACTTTGGAATCCAAAGAGAGGGATTTAGTGCCACCAATAATTTCTACTGTGCTGAGAAGTGAATATAACTGGATTTTATTCTGGAAGAGGTTTTTTTAAAGCATGAAATATAAATGCTAATATTCTCCCAATATTTCTGATTGTGGCTATAATAAAGGAAGGTGCTGTGTCTTTTTTAAAAAAGGCAAATATGTATCCTGGAGTCATTTTGCTGCTTTTCAGTTTAATTTTCTACTTTAAAAAAACTCTGTAAAATATAGACATATAAAATGAAAATATTCAGGGTTTGGGACATTCTATTTTCCTTGCATGTTAAAAAAAACTAGAAAGAGACTTAAGGAAGCATTCTATCTCTGAATTTGAAAGAAAATTAATGGCTCATTCAAATTTCTGGGTTGTTGGGGTTTTGTTTTAGTTTGTTTTGGTTTGTTTGCTTTTTGGTAATTTATCCAAAAGTAGCCATTTGTAATCATCTGGGATATACTACTGCAGCCCGAGGCAAATTATAGGAGATATCAAACTATTTGAGAGGAAAACAGAATGTAGTTTTCTTTTCTCTCAAACACTCTCCTTATTTACCTCGTGAGAATACCACAAATACTTTAAAAATGTCTGAATATGCAATAATTCAAGTAGAATATTTTGCTTTCCATTCAGAGCTATTTCTAAAAATGGATTGCTTTGGTCAACACTGTATATTTTCTCCTTAAAAAATAACTTGTCTTCAATTACTGACCCATTTGCAAATTACTTATAGATTTAATTTGTCAGACATGCTATTCAGTCAACCTTTTTCATGCTTCCTAACCTAATTAACCCCACTCTCTATTTTATTGGTCTGAGATATTTTAGCTGCTCTAGTTGATAACATCTCATTTGTATAATTACTGCAGGAGAACCAGGTTCCTTGGAAACACATATTCGGCAGCTTGACAAAGCTTTGGACACTAGTCGTTTCCAAATACAGCAAACAGAGAATATAATCCGCAGTAAAACCCCTACAGGGCCTGAGCTAGATTCTAGCTACAAAGGATATGTAAGTACTATGAGCATTACCACCTAGTGGCTGGATGTAAAATTAAACTTCTTGATGTACAGAAATGGTAACCTCCAAGAAAAGAAATGTGTAGTCCTGCAGTCTTAAAAAATTAATTGTGGCATAAGCAATCACCGATCACAAGCCCATCTTGAAACATGCAAAATGGACCAGGATTATTCAGGGTGGGTGGATGGATGGATGGATGGATGGATGGATAGATGGATAGATGGATAGATGGATAGTTCCAAATGCTAGCTGAAGTTATGGGTTCTTAACATACATACAACAAATAAATGGTATTTATATCTCACCTGTTTTGCTCGTCCTCAACCCAGCCATACAAATAATCATCCACACGTTCTTATAATGAATCTTGTGAGTGTCATCTAGTTAAACAGTTTGTAAAACAATTGGCAAAGAACACTGTATTTTTTCAATGCATTGTATGCCCCCTTCTAATTAATGTTTGTCATATAGTACAAATGCAGTGATCCAAGTAAGCTAATATACATATTAAATAATTGTCAAAATTGTGACTAAACCTCAAATTTCTATACAACTAAAATGGTAGTTTACCTATTTCAAGTCTTAGCTATTTGAAGTCTTAGCTATTTCAAGCTAAATTGTGGAAACATGGCTACTGAAAAGTTATCTGGCGGATTCTTTTAAAAAACAGATGAAGCTCCTGGGTGAGTGCAGCAGGAGTATAGATTCAGTAAGGCGGCTTGAACATAAACTGAAAGAAGAAGAGGAAAAGCTCTCTGGATTTATTAATCTGAACAATGCAGAGCCACAAACATCTGGTAAGTAATAGTCAAATCTTCCCACATAAATGTATGAAAACAAGCAGTAATGACCATGGACACAGGGCACTATCCATACATCTGAATGACCTCTCTTTTCTATCCTTGTTGTATTCCACCAGGACCTATGGTGAGATTAGATATGCGATCCTATTTGATGGGACATACCTTGAGATCAGCTGGGAATCACACAATTGATAAAATATACAAAAGTATGAAGGCTATTGCTTAATGCATTGTAAGCCGCCCTGAGTCTCCGGAGAAGGGCGGCATATAAATCAATTTTTTTTAAAAAAAAAAAATTTAAATGTTTCTAATCACTTTGAGGCACAAGCAGGCCCTAGCATTAAGGCAACTTCAATATGCTTGGAACTTAACTCTTTTTATCAGGATAACAATTGTGAATATTTAATTAGTTTCTGAAATAATTTTGAGAATATACCTAGATCTGGGGTATTATCTCTTCTTTTAATAAAATCAGTGGCATCCAGGAGACAAGAGGAAACAGAACAACTGTAGCAGATTCAGAATTTAAGCCTTGATCCTCTTGTATATACAAATGTTTTCTGTTCAACACTTATTAATTTTGTTTGTAAATTAGTTTCTGGTTATTTTTTTTTCATTTTCTAAGAGTCATGATTTTATAGTATTGCTATTCTAGAATCTTTTTCAGTTCTGGATTAAGTTGGAACTATTAATACAGGTGAACTCAATGAAAATGAATTTGGAAAAAAAACCCAGGCCTGGACTAATTATTGTGGCAATATAGTATTTTGGTTGTAAATAAAAACATAAAAACTCATTTTAACAGAAATTGATATAATCTGGTCAGATTGAACATTCTATAATACTTCTAGAACTCCTTATAGTAATAATCGCATGGCGTACAGTTTTTTAATGATAAACCTTCCTTTATTAATAGTATAAGTTAGTGACTTAGTAGATTTTGCCTTGGAAACAATTACCCAATCTGAGGGTTTGGAGAGCTAAATATAAAGGATAAGGAGACATGCCTTCAAATAATCTTCCATCTTCTTAGGGTTAAATAAATAGATATGAGGGAGAATAACTTTTCATATGGGTACGATTCTTAACTCTGAGCTCCTCTGAGCTTAAATTTGGATCAAAACTCAGGAATCTACATAACCATTCCATTCGATATCTGGTACAGGGTAGGCAGGGCTATTATGACCCTCTGCTTCTGTTCTTATTATGGGGCTGAATGTCATCTGTCTATTCATGTGGTTAACTGAAGCCAGAAGGGAAAGTAGGAAAGGCAGGGATGGGAACTCATTCTGGTGCCTTCATCATTCTTAGTGTGATGAAACATTGGGAAGTTCAATTGGACAGGAGGTTAAGAACTGACTTTCACAAAGCAAGGCCTTCTTTTCTTAGGTGTCATTGATCGATGGGAGTTAATTCAGGCCCAAGCCTTAAGTAAAGAACTGCGAATGAAGCAGAATCTTCAACAGTGGCAGCAGTTCAGTTCTGACCTAAACAACATCTGGGTTTGGCTGGGAGAAACTGAAGAGGAATTGGACCAATTGCGTTGCCTTGATCTTAGCACAGACATACAGACCATTGAGTTCCGGATTAAAAAACTGAAAGTAGGTTTTCACTTGGAATATGTTTTAACATTATCTTGCTTGTTTATTTATTCAGATAGAATAAATTTAATTTCCTTTCATGGATGTTTCCCTGAAGTCAGCAGAAGCTGAGATGGACTGAGAGGAGATTTTACCTTTTTATACCAAGGGTTGTTGTTGTTGTTGTTGTTGTCTTAATGCTTTAGTGTTAGAATTTCAAACCCCCTCATTTTATGAAGAAAAATTATTAGGTTACTTTACAAAATTCCTTCCTGAATTTTCATTGAAGCTACTGAAACAATTACTATTTCTTCAGGGGTACATAATCTTTAACAGGCTAGTTATAAGCTCATCTTGATGTCTGCCAATGTGTTTTTTCACATATTGCCATGCCTATAAGCTTTACTTTATAAAACAATGTATTAGTTTGTTATGCATTCTGCTCTTTATAGTAAGAGATTTTAGAAGTGCCTATTACTACCCAACTGTTGAACATAATTTTAAAAATATAGCACAGTAATAATAACTAAGAAAAAAACACATTTAATTATCTTTAACGGATGAAATGTTGAGATGGAAAAGTTTGTTTTCTGAAAAGGTTCTAGCAGGGTTTTTTTTTTTCCTCCCTATCTTCTTTTCCTCTACCACCCCCCTTGCTGTTTTCAAGGAGCTGCAGAAGGCTGTTGATAATCGCAAAGCCATCATTTTGTCCATCAACTTATGCAGTTCAGAATTCATGCAGTCGGACAGTGAGGAAAACAAGAAACTGCAGGAACAGCTGTCTCAAATGAACATGCGCTGGGACCATGTCTGCTCTGTGTTAGAAGAATGGCGCTGCTCCCTACAGAGTGCTCTCATGCAATGTCAGGTCTGTTCTGGCTTTTACAAAACTTTCTTCTTGGTGTCCTGGATGTAGTGCAGTAGGCGTGCACATAATCATGGCCTCTTTTGAGGCCATGTTCTCTTTTAAAGAACATCTCATTCTGGAGATGTTCTTTAAAAGATATTTTGTTTTTCACCTTGAAAGGTAGCTTTTGTAAGATTTCAGTTATAATTAAATTACAGTTTCCGAATACCACTTAGCAAACTAGAATAGTACCAAGCCTTATATAGGGTCCAGCATTTTTTTTAAAAAATGGTTCACTCCAGGCTGTAAAAAAAACAACAAAATTTAGCATAAAATCTCAAACCCATTTAAGATAACTTATGTTCCATTCTCATGCTATCTTCATATTCTAGTTCTTCAAATCACAGCCTGGAGTATCAAGAATATGGCATACAGTACATCTATGTATTTTTCTTTCATTTAAATTTTTATTTATTTAGTTAGAACACTTTTTGGCTTAATTGTCTTAATTTGGCTTAATTAATTAATTTGGCTTAATTAATTGATGTAATAAAACTCTAGCATTGCAAAACAGTATTGCAAATCTTGGTTTGCTCCTTGCCTGCAGGAATTATGTTACCTCAGACATCACAATGACCTACGGTTTTAATATATCAGAAAGTGTTTTGCTAAAATAAATTTTAAGGAGAGAAAGGAGATGCAAGCACAGTGTTAGTTGTAACATTTTAAGCAATAATTTAGAATGGGGGTCTCGAAATGTGGCAACTTTAAGACTTGTTGACTTCAACTCCCACAGCCAGCAACAGTAAGGTAAATAAGAAACTGCAGGAACAACTGTCTCAGATGACAGAGCTGGGTAGCATTATTACACTCTTACCCTTTGTTTTTAGGATTTCCATGAGATGAGCCATGGCTTATTATTATGGCTGGAGAACATCGACAGGAGAAAAAATGAAATAGTACCTATCAATCCAAATCATGACTCTGATACTCTGCAGGATCATCACAGGCTTCTCATGGTAGTATCCTTTTATTTTAATAACCAGATGTCTAGGGATGTCTGGAGAATGTTAATGGGGAAATAAGTGACAGTATCAAATCTTATTCAGGGGATTTATTGGTTAAGGTTAATTCTTTATTTCTTCCCAGAAAGTTGTGCTAAATTATTTCCCAGAGGGCGTTAATAATCCCTTCATATCAGACCAGAAGAAACTGTTATTCTTGAAAAATGAATTTCATTTTGACCTGTTATACGTTGTTTTAAAGCCCAAAATATCTCACCTTTGTTCCCAACAGCAAATACGACGTGAGCTTCTAGAATCTCAGTTAAAAGTGGCCTCTCTTCAAGACATGTCTTGCCAACTGCTAGTCAATGCTGAAGGCAAGGATTGTCTAGAGGCTAAAGAAAAGGTCCATGTCATTGGAAACAGACTAAAAATGCTCCTGAAAGATGTGACACGTCACATTAAAGAACTAGAGAAGATTCTAGATATTTCAAGCAGTCAATTGGTAAGTCTTTTTTATGATCTTTTCATAATGGCAAGTTACAATGGACAATTTCTTTCCAATTTGCATTTTTGCTACCAGAATGATTTCATATTCTTTGTACTTTTTTTTTTGACATGTACTACTCATGTTAAAATCTGTAAACCTTAAAACTTTTATCAGGCTGTTGATATCATGCTATCATACTCTTATTATCCCTGTAAAGACAAATTTTCTTTCTAGTATTCACTGCTTGATGGCAAGGAAGCCATCAAGGCAAACTTTTATTAATATATTCCCAAGCTAACTTTAGTGGTAACCCTTGGTTTAATAGAACTTGGTTTATAAGAATTTGGATTGCATAGACAAAAATTTGCTGGGTCTGAGTTCTGCCTAAATTTCAAGCAATAAGAGAGTTCTCCCTGTCCAATGAAGAAAGTCAGTGTTTGGCTCTTTTCTTTCACAATGAGTATTCACCATTATTAGTGGGCTTATTTAACTGTAAGTATATTTTGGTGTCTAAAAATCTAATTCACCATTTGGCTTTAATGGACTCTCCTTTCTCCCTTTTAAATAAAGATTTAAATAAAGATTGTATTTATTTTGCTCTGTATGACCTACAGCTATGTTTTGTTACTGAATTTTTTGTGTGAACAATTTTCTTACACATTTGTTGCATATTCTTTATAATATGTTACAGTGAAGGAGGTGGTATAATGCGGAGATGTCACCAAATACAGGTAGTCCTCGATTTACAGCCGTAATTGAGCCCAACATTTCTCTTGTTAAGTGAGACATTTGTTCAGTGAGTTTTGCCCCATTTTATGACTTTTCTTGCCACAGTTGTTAAGTGTATTCCCTGCAATTGATAAGTTAGGAACACAGTTGTTAAGTAAATCTGGCTTCCCCGTTGACTTTGCTCATCAGAAGGTCACAAAAAGTGATCACATGACCCCAGGACACTGCAACCGTCATAAATATGAACCAGTTGCCAAGCATCTGAATGTAAATCACATGACCATGGGGATGCTGCAAAGGTCATAACTATGAAAAACAGTCATAAGTCACATTTTTCAGTGCCATTGTAACTTTGAACAGTCAATAAAGGAACTGTTGTAAGTGAAGGACTACCTGTAGTGTTGACATCCACCACTATTCTTTTCATTCAGCCCAGGTAAGCATTAGATACCCACTAAAGGAGGGCAGTAAGCTGAAATTGTTTCAGAGAAGATAAGAGATGCAAATTATGAGTCATCTAGCTAGCTGAGTGCTATTAACCTTGTTTCCCTGTAGAGATGACTCCCCACATTACCAGGTGTGCAATTTGGACTGCCACAGATGGTCACACTGCAAAAAAAAGAAAGAAATAGCCTTGTGCCTCTGATTTGAGGGTGCTGCTGCTTTGCTGTTTTTCCCCCCAAAAAAGTGAAATGAATGTGCATGTACACAGATTGAAAGAGAGTGTGAAAAAACTTCTGAAGCAGCCTGGAAAAAGAAAACAAAAAACAATGTTTTGAAGAGAGGTGCTTTTCATATATTCCCATTATTCTGAAGCCCTTTTTAAAATATATATATATACCGTGAGCCCTGCTATCTCCTTTCATAGAAACTTCTCTGTATCCCAAGGTTTTGATCTGAACTGCTCTCCAAGTGTTCCTACTGAATAAGAAGCACCTGGAGAGAGCAGTGATGGGAGAGAAGCTGTTCCTCTTCCAAGAGACTAGCCTTTGGGGGTATCAGATGAAGACTTTTGATTTTTCCATGCACGATAGTTTTAGTCAGTAGTGGGTTTCACTTACTTTCGATACTGGTTCGGAACTGTGAGCGTGCGTGTGCATGCACTCGCTTTGCTCACTCACGGTGCTTCTGCGCATGCTCAGAGCATCTGTGATGACGTCCTGACGGGTGGGCCGAGCCTCCCGCCACCGCCACTACCGGTTCACCCAAACTGGGGCAAACCAGTAAAAATCCACCACTGGGTTTACTGCTTTATGTTTTTAAATTGCATACCATCGAAAAAACTTCACTTGTTGTGCAAGTTAAAGATGGTGATGATGATGATTGATTGATGATGATGATTGTAATTGATAATAACTAACCACTCAGGACTTATCCTCGTGGTCTTCTGCTGATGAACTGGACACATCAGGATCCCTCAGTCCAGTATCTGGAAGGAGCACTCCAAGCCGACAGAGAATGGTAATGTCATGCCAGATTATTTTTTGCCAGTCCTTGGGTGGAAGCACCAGATAGCTGTAGCCAAGGTGAAAAGTCTCAAACACCTCTTGTCATAGCCCACCCCTCCAAGAAAAGCACCAGACCAGAATAATGATCCAGACCCACCTCCCCAAAAAAAACCCCGCTGCCTCCTCAACCTTGTACATCTTTTACCCTGCATCAAATCAGAATTTTTAAATTCTGTATAAATATATATAAAATCAGGACTCAAAGTGTAGCAGGCGTATACATGATATGCTACTTCTTTTGAATGGGAAGAACAGCTCTAAGGGATGGAAGCTTTTCAAAGGCTTCTCTTGCCCCACAATTCCTACATCTCACTGCTCGGGGTTTTGTTTTGTTTTTCTGGAGTAGTTTAACCAGTTCATCAATAACAAATCAACATGTAACCTGAGTTTAAGCAAACATTACAATAGAAATTCATACATTACGTTTTTCAGAGTTCTGGCTCTGACACTGACTGCTCAAAGTAGAAACCTGGGAGGTAACAACTCTGTGGGACTAGCCACCATATTCTGGTCTTGGGAGATGTGGCCCAAATTTAAGCTTACAAACATTTGTCATTTGGAACAGCCATCATGCAAATGACCCCTCCCACACACTCGGCCTTGTGAGATACAACGAACCTTTTAAGAGCTGAAAGCAGTATGGTGATATTTGCAGAGATGGACTGAAAATACAATAAGATTGCTCTTGATAAAGAGCAGCACAAGGAAAATGATTCGAGTTGGGAGGATAAAAGAAAGTGATTTTATTATTTATATCAAATTCAGCATACGAGTAGTCTTCACTTAGCAACCATAATTGAGACTTGCGACTCTGTCGCCTAACACTTCAGCCACTAAGCAAAATATCACATGATTATGACTTATGGTTTTATTTTTGCCTTCTCAATTAATTCTGCATGACCTAAGCCAGTGACAAAGAACACAAATGGCGATCACGTAACTGCAGAACACTGCAATGATTGTAAATGCATGTCAGTTGTGAAGTGCCTGAATGGCAATCACATGATGGTGGGACACTGCGACAGTTATAAATGCAAGGATCGGCCATGTTTTTTAAACACTGATATAACAGTCATTAAATGAGGAAGTCAGTAAGCGAGGACTGCCTGTATACAGATAGAGAATGCTTGCAGCATTTGAGGTACAAAGTTAGATTCTTTGTGTTGTTGGAAAAGAAAATTAGAAAGCTGACCAAACTTACTACAATCGCTACCCTTTAATTCTCACCAATTAAATAATGATGTCTCTGAAGAGAGAGGAAACAAGCTATTTTGTTGTGAAACCAATTATTTTCTTCATAAAAGCATAAATTTCCCCCAGCCCCCACATGCACACTTGCACGGAATAGCAATACCATTCCAAGTGTCCAATTTGTGTTTTACACAATATTCAGTTCCTTTTCTTGCAGTTCCAAAACTGCCTCCTACCACTTTCCATTCTTCTTTTTCTGTTCCCAAAAATAAAGAGCGTGTACTATAGTATATCCTGTCCTATGCCTCACTTTGACTCCTGGAGTGTACTTGATTTTAATTTTTCTCCTTTTTTAAATTATTATTTTATTTATTTAATTATTATCCAGCTTTCCTTAACTTTTACAGAACTGTCAATTTTCATTTGCTTTCTTATAAAATTATATCTTAGTTCTGACATTATGAGCTTTATGGCCTGCAAAAATTGATTTCACTGCCTCTACTTGTTTAAGAATATAAAGGAACACTGGCTTTTCAGGAGAGAAAGCTGCAAAAATCCCAACAGCTATGGTTCCTAAGTCATTATTTTTACTTGTGTTAAATATTTGTAAATACATTTCATGTTCATTAACATGAAAAGAATTATTAATTTACTGGAGCAAGGAACTTTTACCAAATAATTGTTGGGAATATATTTTCAAGTTCCATTTTTAATGTTTAAAATATGCATTCATCATTTCTAACATAGTGTCTGTTTAGTGGTCATGTCCATTCATAGCATATGAAATAGTTTCATGCAATTTAGCTTTAAAAATAGTTCAGACTTAGTCATTCTTTTTTTCTTTTTCTTTTCTTTTCTTTTTTTTTTTTTGAAATATTATAAAAAGCAAAAAACTATTCCTTCTAGCTACATTCCCTCATGATTTTATAATGTGGTTTATTTGGCTTTTTTTTTTTTATTTCTTAAGAATTTTATCACACCATTATTACTTTTGAAGTAACTGAAACATACATAATACTTTTTCTTTCTCTTTTTCCCTACAACAACCTTCCTGTGAGGTGAATTGGGCTGAGAGAAACTGACTGGCCCAAAATCACCCATGGCTTTCATGGCTAAGACAAGACATGGCCTCACAATTTCCTGGCTTCCAGGCCAGGACCTTAACCAATCATTGCACTTTATAAACTGTGGTTTGTTGTTTAATGCTGTATGTGAACCTAGCCATTATGACATTCTCACAGCTTCTTCCCTTACTTGCCAGTTATAATCACTTTGGTGATAATCCAATTCCTGGTTACACGCATAATCTGTGCTACTGTTGAGTCCATAGCATCTTCTGCACATCCAGGATCATAACTGAACTGGAACAAAACTGTATTAATCATGAGAAATAAAATACTGCTAGTGTAAGGCTGAAACTTTATTTACTCAATTTCTAAAGTTGACAAAGATGAAGAAACAAACACTTAAAAAAATTAAATAGTAAAATAAACCAAAATATTTCCCACAGCTTTAAAAAAAAAAAAAGCTGCATTGCATTTCCTGTATATTGCTTGATTGGCTAGAATGTCATTTTTAAGTTTACATTGTATGTTCCGTTTCATGTCCAATTAAAAGTGGGAAAAGAAAAGCCAGTTTCCTTGATTCATGGGAATTAGTTACTTCATTTGATTTTGTGTTTCCTTTGCTGCTCTTTTTAGTTTGATTTCATCAGTAGCTTGTCTTTATTTGCCTGGACTGAACATTCTTCTTTCTTTACCCCTGTTCATTGCAAACAGCCACGAGGCAAATGTAATGTCTCACAGCCTGGACCCTCTGTCAGCAGTCCGCGTAGCAGGTACCTTATTCTCCTAGTTTCTGCACTCTGTTCTAGAATTCCAAGAGGATGATGGAAATTGCCCACAACAAGGATGCTTGGCCGTTCTGATATCAATAGCTTGAGTATTTTTTTTTCTATAATTATTAATTTTTCCTCCAGTCAAAATCTGATTTGAGATAGTAAAAACTGATTGCTCTTAGTTTTAACTTTGGCGTCTTCCAGCCAATATCCCTTATCTAAATTCTTAGATGCATTGGAACGCATTGGTATTACATGCATGATACTGCATTTAAAATACAATTGGAGATTCCATTCTCAGATTCATGGCAAAAAAAAAATTCTTTATCATCCTCTTTGTTTCTAGAGATTAAATTAAAGCAGGTGATAAGCCAATACAGCATATCTGAATTCAACCCCCCCCCCCACAAACCTGAATAAAATGCATAGCACTCCCTTTTTATTCTTTTCCCAAACATTCCTCAAAGTTTTGTTCCATTTGTGGGTTTTCAAATTTCATGAGCCCAACCAAATTTCAGAAGCTGAAATGAAGATGGCAAATGAAGGTATGGCAGAAACACATCTTCACTCTAAAACAGCTTCCTTGCCAAGCCAGCATCCTTACTTCAGTTTTAACCTTGCTTACTTAGGACATTCTGAAAGCAGCACAGGCACCCTCTACCTAGTTACTAGAAAGCAGACTTAACAAATAAAGCTTTCAGTGTTCATACCTGTCTAGAAATCTGTCTTGCCTGCAGCTAACAGTGCTTCTGCATTCCGTTGTTGTGAAATATGTGTGCTTTTATCTATTTATAATCAACAATTTACTTTTCATTCCTGGCTTTCTTTTCTTGCATGACCCAAATCAGAATGAAGATTCCAAAATGTATAACCACATTTATGTTCTAGGTAGGACAAAGGTGTCAAACTCGCCATGTCACATTGCCATCATGTGACGTTTCATGACATTTTCCCCCTTCACGGAGCTGGAATGGGCGTGGCCTGCGCGTGATGCATCCAGCCTGTGGGCCGCCAGTTTGACACCCTTTCATTGTCAATAGATGTTGTTTAAATACAAATAGCACAACATAAAGAAAACATGGAACGTCAGAAAATATAGATCACACCTGCCCACTCTTTAGTGACAGAGGCTTACTAAATCCCCACAATCGGTTAGATCTCCTTGAATTATGTGCAGCTAAAGTTTGCACTGACAGTCTTCATTTGATTTCACTAGAACAGGCATACAAACATTTGTTGAATTACGTTTCCAAATGTGTTGTTTGGGTTAAATTATTTTATATAGCAAATCTATAATTCGTGCAAACATAGAAGAAATCAATTGTACAAAAGCAGAAGCTGCACTCAGAATTTGGTAGCAGTCTATCCCTAGATAGATAGAATTTTTTCCAATCAAAATGTTTTGAAATGTAGGGGCATGGAGAGAAACAAGGAATGCTAGCCAGCATTTATTTACCATTTGTTATTCATAATGCCCAGCGTTTTTCAAAAAAAGATACAATTTTGTCTGCATAACTGAACCACTTTACTGGCAAATAAGGCAGAAAATATACCAAGCCGTCTGCTTATTATTGCGCTTATTATTATCCCTTGCAAATAGAGCCATTCTTCTTCATACGTTGCGTTTACCCTTCTGCTTAACTGCTATCTTTCAGTTGCGTTTTGTTTTTAATCAAACATCAAACTAAGATATACAGTGTACCATTTTTTTTCTGAGGCTGCACATTTTCAACCACTCAAAAAACGACGGCCCTCCTGACAGAAATGGTGCTATTTTTGATCCAGTTGAGGAATGATGATGGTTTTAGGGAAATAGGGAAATTGCAGCTTGGGATGTAAGGCAAACGCTGTGTCTGTGGCCAGTTTTCTTCCTTCTCTCTTGACAAGTACGTAGCATTTTCCTGCTGCTTCGGGAATTATAATGAGCGAGCTGGTGCATTTCTGGAGCATTTGGCAGCTCTTTGGAATTTGCCTGCATTTTGGCTGTGGTTTCCATTCGGCCCTCTCAGATCTGCTTTCTCCATCGGTGTTTACTAACACATCTGTTAGCAGTACAACATCGGCGCAACACAAAACCCAATTTGTCATCCAGACAAGCATGGAATACAAATGGGTTTCTACTGAATAGAAAAGTTAATCAAGCATACAAGCCAGACAGGTTGTGGTTGATGTGTAATGCAGTTTTAACTGATAAAAGGGGCCAGGCTGTCATTGTGTCCTTTAATATTTTGACATGCCTCTGATCTAAACATCTTGTGTTTGATCTTGCACTGGATCAGCAATCTTTAGTAGAGTAGACTTACTGTATGAACTAAAAACGAAGTCATTTAACCCATACAATTTTAGATTAGCCGGACAACGTTTTAGATGAATAAATATGAAAGCATCTCATTTGCCTACTACAAACAGAATCTTTTGGTTCTCAAATCAGACTAAAGCTACCAGTTTCATGCCATCCTATTTGGCTTTTCAACTACTTCTTTATATTATTGGAATTCAGCCATGGTTTTAATTCTGTGTAGATATTTTTCTGTGATTAAAGATTAAAGTAATTGTGTCCTTTTCTCCAGGGTGTTTACATTATGAGCTGCCTTAAACTACCTATTTAGAACTTGGCGCCAGTGATCCAATCTGAAGTCTTAGAACCTGATCATCAAGTACCCTGTTCTTTCCTCCCACTTTTCACATCTAATGATACCCAGTTTCTAAAGGAAATAATTTTTTAAAAGGCAATGATTATATGGTCAGCATAAATTGCAATCAGAAATCAATTTTTGTCTCACATTAAGTGTGGCATTGCCCATAACTCCCAGTTTTGCTGTTTCACAATTGCAGAATGTGTGTTAATCTACTTCAAGTGATTCAGCTGCCCATATATAATTACCAGAACTATTTTAGGTAAAGATGGCTTCTTAAAAATGTAGACAAATGGGAAGGAAGCATTCCTTGGCAAGCAGGGCAGTTAATTAATTCTGCACCATTTAACAAAGCAAAGAAGTTCACATAAAGCTTAGATTTCCCATACTTTATTCCTCCATATACAATATGTAGCGCTTTCATTTCACTAGCATATTCCCAAGGGGAGTTCCTACCAGAGCTGCTTTACTAAAGTAATTTCTGCTGGTGGCTGCTCCTTCTGTTTACCGAAATAGCCTGTTTGCTACTGTTCTGGCAGTGAGGAGCAATCGGGGAAGAGCATGTGCGTCTCCATTAAAGAAGTACAGAAAAATATAGTGGAACAAGAGCCTTCAGTCCACTGAAAGTTTTTCCTGGCTTCAACCCAGAGTCAAATAAAATAGTTTTGTCAAGGCGCATGATTTTTCAAAATGTTTTCTGCATAACCCTGAGCTTTAATGAGATTTTGATGTGATTCCACGAGACAGTACAGGCAGAAAAAAAATAAGTTAACTTGAACACAGTAAAAAAAATTGTCACCAGGTATTTGCCTCCTAATCAGGCATTAGGAGCAGCCTAGGCCATTGTACTATGTTTTTGTTCTTTTAGTTTTTTCTTCCTGATACATAGTAATTATCTCAGATTAATTTCTTTTAAATGTTTAAAATTTGATTCAGTGAAATATTTCAGGTCTCATTAATTAAATTACTTCAGAATATTGTTATGATTGTGCAATCAATGGCAAGAAATAACAACACAGTTGAATCCAGACTAACCTAATTAGATCCCACTGAAATCATTGTCATTACTAATTCTATTCTATTAAATATAAGCATGAACCACATAAGCAGATAGGCCATCTGAGATCAATTTATAATCTAGCATAAGCAATTACAAATCGAAAATGAAAAAGAAAAGAAGAAAAAATATCCCTAGGTGCTTTTTTTCAAAAGGCAACTGGACTTTTCTTTGAAGATGTTTTGCTTCTCATCCAAGAAGCTGCTTCAGCTTCAGCTCCAGCTTCAGAAGCTTCTTGGATGAGAAGCAAAACGTCTTCAAAGAAAAAGCAGAAAGTCCAGTTGCCTCTTGAAAAAAAGCATCTTTGGGACAACCATAACCTAGATGACTGAGAATCTCCATAGAGACTTATCGAAAGAAAAAAAAAATGAATTCAACAATTAAAACTGAAATCTTTTTACACATTAGCAAGTTAAGGCTTGCCATTCTTTTCCTTTATTTTTTTAGGGAAAATAAATATCATCTAGCCATAAATAAACAGCCTTGAGAGAAAAAGCAAATGTCAAATATGGGGCTTGATGATTCACAAAAGAATTGCATAATAGATAACTAAAGAGATGTATGTGCAGAAATCAAAAACAGAACAGAGCTCTTTTATAATAGAGCTATAAAAAACAGGGGAATGGCTATATTCAACATCAGATGACATTGAAATGAATGGGATTAGAATCAGGATAATGAAAGCAAAGATGGACACAAATTATCACTGTGTTTAGAAATAAATAGTATGATATCAAATTGCAAAATAGAAACAAAAAGCCTTAAAAGAAAAACGAAAAATGCCTAACAGCACTACAGTAATCCAAAGCAGAATGTAAATAACCATATGAATACAATGAATTTTGGTGTTCATTTTCATAAACAGCTATTTGATGCAGAAGGTATCCTGTGTTTCCAATTACCTTAAGTACATTCTTATTGAGTACTTCTTGAGGTTTTTATTCAATCATTATGAATCTTCTGTTTATTCTGCCTGCTGAATATTACTTCCTCAGGTGCCAGCTCTTCATTCAGTTCTAAGGCAGAGAATAAACCTGACTCCTGCAGCCTTTCTAGACGTGAACAGGAAGAAGTGTTGCTATTGATACAGAAAATAAAAGTTCTTTAAAGAGAACACATATTTCTATAGTATTCAGAGAAAAATCCTGGAATTCTACTTTCAAAAAGAACATCAGATAACTTACCTCCGATAATGCAAGTCAGTTTAGACACGAGTGATAAAATGAAAACCATGATCAGTCAAAAATACAAATCTCAAACGGTTTACTTTTAAAAGAATTGAACACCACTATTTAATGAAAGTCTGACAGCAGTAGACACATTGCTGAGGAATAAGTGAAAGCCATGAAAATAAAACTGACTATCAATACAAGAGTCTGTGGAAATGAAATAGCACTGCCTGTTCCCTTTGTCTGTATTTTGGCCAATTGATTTCCTTAAGGTACTGGAAGGCTGGGTTTAATTAAACGTTAATACAGAATGCTCTGATGTTGCTAAATGTGCCATATCTTTTCAATACTTTCATAACTCAAGAATACCAAATAATGCCACTTCCCATCTTAACCTTGGTGGTATTTTGTAAATAATCTGCAATTTACATGCTTTTAATCTTGGATCTCTTAACTAGCCCTATCATCTTAAAACAGTTAACCACTTTCTAGCTTTGGATATACATGACTCCATTTGTCAGGTGAAACTAGCAATCCGGTTCATGATTTCTTGATCTTCGGAAGGTTAGGGAGATGCCCTAAATTGCCCCCTAGTAATAAAATGAACATAAACACACCCTTTAAGGTTAACAATGCTGCAGTCATTTTGATGAATTACTAGATATAAAGGTGGATATATCTTCTGAATTAGAAATGAATGCTTGTCATGGCAAGCAGGAAGTCATTCTGTTAGGTTTTGCTGAATCATTTTTTCTAGGGTTATAAATTCTACTACAATAAAAGAGGAAAAAAACATTATTGGCTTGATGCTGATTCAGTGCAAAAAGAGGCTATTATATGCAATATGTACTTAACTGGATGATAATATCTTCTAATTATATATTGACATATTTCTGTACTCTTGCAAGAATTTTTTTTTTAAAAAAAAAAATCTGGGCAGCTTCCTAAAGAACCCTTGTTAATGCATGGCTCCTTCAATCTTAACTCTTAAAATTATGTATTCTAAAGCCGTATCATTTGCATTCATAGACAGTGATATAATAAAGTGCATCTTAAATTAGCATGACAGATGATTGTTGTAGTTGGTAGTATTGGAGATACTAGATAATTTTTAATAAAGACGCATCAGATTTCTGAGCCTCACATCTAGAAAATTTGGAATCACTAATTATGAATGCCACATATATGTTTTACAGTAAATAGTATTTGGGTAACACACTGATCCAGCTACCATTTTCCAGAGTTACACTGGCTTACTTCTGTTTTGGATTCTCTCTTCAGGCCCACAAGAGGTGGCTCCGGTTCCTCCCATTCTGAAAACCAGGGGCATCAGTCACGACCGCAGCACTGCTTCTTCCTCAGGGTGCTGAGAGCAGCTCTTCCTCTCCAGCTTCTTTTGCTGCTTCTGATGGCCCTCGCCTGCTTGGTTCCAGCGAGCGAGGAGGACTATAGCTGCACCCTCTCAAATAATTTTGCACGCTCCTTCCATCCCATGCTTAGATACACAAACGGCCCGCCACCTTTATGAAAAGATTGCCAGCAGCTCAATAAAATTTCAAATGCAGTACCCAGAATTCAGTAGGATTTCAGTGACTTCCCTGCTGATATAAATAAATTAAATGTCTGTCAGCATCAAAATGAGCCATGGAATACATTAATTGGGCCGCTAAAGACTTGCATCTCTTCCATGGACTTTGACTAAGTAATAGAAAGTTTTTCTCCCCAAATAGCGTCCTGGATTTTTCAGCTACTTTTATAATTTTGACCATCACTCTATACAATACCTAGCGGAGGACTTCAGTTTGAAGAAGGACCAGACTGCTCATTATAGAGCTATTATACAATCTCTATTTAACTACTCTACTGGTATTTTAAACAAAACTTACATATAAACCTATATACTTGTAAGAAACAAACTGGAGTGATTTTAGAAACCATTGTAACATACAATTTTAAAAGCTTGCAAGGCAGCATATTATTTTCCCCATTTTTGGTGGGGTTTTGAGTGAGGCATGATGTTCTAATCTTTGCTTTGAATGCACAAATTGTAAATGGCACATTTTATAATTTAAAAAAAAAATATGTAAGAAATGAAATCATGAAAACTTTATGAACAACCATGGATATGAAGTATTAAAAATATTTATGTATGTACAGTTTGCTAAGACTAGTGTGCTTATTTCTTGATAGAGAAACCAGGAAATCCTTTGTCTTCCTTCTTTTTAAACAATATATTTTGGAGCAGTATATGTGTGTATATATGTACAGTATGTATCTGTGCCAGAGGTGGTATTCAGCAGGTTCTGACCAGTTCTGGAGAACCGGTAGTGGAAATTTTGAGTAGTTCAGAGAACCGGGAAATATCACCTCTGGCTGTCCCCACGCCCACCAAGCCATGCCATGCCACGCCCACCAAGCCACGCCCACAGAACTGGTAGTAAAAAAATTTGAATCCCACCACTGATCTGTGCGCTTTATTGATTACGTGCCAACGAGTTGGCAGCCACATAGATTTTCTCTATGATGATCTATCCCTAGCTATCAGTTCTGCAAAGTAGTCCAGACAAGAAACACATGCAGGCGTTCCAATTCTAACTTCATTGTAAGGCTATATTAATGGAACCTTGCAAGTCTGAAAGTACACCTCTCATCCCTACAATCCAAGAAAATAGGCCAAATGTCCCTTCTGAGACATTTGCTGTGCTCACATTGCTGTGCGGACTCAGCTGGCACTTGTCTAACTGTTGCCCACATTGTGGCTCTTCTACCTGTCTCCCAAGTTCATTTCCACATATCACTGGCTAGGTGGCTCAGGACCTGGCTAAGTGGCTCAGTGGCTAAGACGTGAGCTTTTGATCAGAACGGTCGGTGGTTCGAATCTCTAGTATAGGTCTCCTGCGTGAGCAGGGGGTTAGACCTCTAAGGTCCCTTCCAACTCTGTTACTGTTATAACATTTTTAACACTGTTATATACAAAAGTATGAAGGCTATTGCTTAACGCATTGTAAGCCGCCCTGAGTCTCCGGAAAAGGGCGGCATATAAATCGAACAAACAAACAAACAAATAAATAAATAAATAAATAAATAAATAAATAAATAAATAAATAAATAAATTCATTAACCAGATCTTTCAAGATTTCTACTGCCATATCCCTAACCAATGTACCTGATCTCATCCACCTTGCTTCTCTTTGTCCTCCTATCTTTCCTTTCACCTTTCCCAGCATTAGAGCCTTCTCTGGGGAGGGAGGTCTTCGCATAATGTGTTTGAAGTAAAAAAAAATTCAGTCTTGTCTTCAAGTACAGTGCTGAATGGCGATGCTTTGAAGAGTTGTTTATAGATATGATGGGGAAAAGAGATGGGTGTTTTGTTAAAATACAAATGTTATTTCTGGTATGTGTTAAACTTGTGAAGGAGTTTTTGAGAAGAGACAAAGAGGAAATTATAATAAATTAACATGGGATGCTATTGAAAGGCATTCAAGATTAAGATTTTTAATATGTTGCTCTTTCTGGTAGCTCTTAATGGGTTTTTCTTGATGAAGTCTGAATCATAAGGCTTTAAAGATTTCTTTGTCGATAAGATATGGGAAGAAGAAACTTGTTTTATTTTTAGTCAAGTTATTGTGTTTTAAAAAGAAAGAATTATGAAACTGATTTATTTGATTAAGGTTAAAATTTATGTGCTTTTACTTCTGGTAACTCTTAATGGACTTTTGCTTATCAAGATTGAATAATGAAGTTTTATAATTTGTCTATAAATAAGAAATGCAATACAGGAAGAAGAGAACTTTGGTTGAAATGTTAGAGATCGTGAGAAATTGTACTTGTCAAGGTGAAGGGGAAGTCATTTCTTTGCATACACTTTCCTCCTTTCTCTTGTATTTCTTTTTTTAAAAAATTTCTGTTCCCATTTCTCTGCACTTTCTTTTATACTTTTTTATATTTTTCTTAGTGTTTCTTGTTAGTTTTTTATCTTTGATTTTAAAACTTAATTTGTTTAAAGCTTTACTGTAAGCCTTAAAATAGGCACAAGATATCGTAACAAGCAAAGAAACCTCTAAATAGCTCCTTTACATCCAGAAGAGAGGAAATAAAAAATCCAACTCTGACTACAGCCTCTTCTTTATCTTCTGTACATCAGCCCATGTCTGGGTTGAAAGAAGTGATCTTGTCCAGTAAGTTGTACAAAGATATAAAAACCATGGATTTTGTTGTGGTCCGCCAGCAGCCTGCGGAGCTGGCAGCGGAGTTGGACAGCGATGAGGCTGAGGAAGAACATGGGCCAGTCATGGAGGCTGGGGAAGGCCAAGATGAGGGCTCTGCGTCAGAGGCAGAGATGGGGCCAGGGCCATCGGGGAGTGGGGTGCGGATCCAGGGCCTCCAGAGCCTGATAGGAGTGAGGCAGAGGAACAGGAGGAGCCAGTTCCTAATGCACGCACGAGAAGAGCTGCCAGAAGGCAAGAGCAGCTCAAGCAAAGCGGACAACTAGGGAGTAGGGCCAAGAGATGATTGGCCCCTCCCATAAGGCTTAAAACAGACCAGCAACGGTGTTTGGGCTTTGCCAGAAAACAACGTTGGTAGCTTCGTCTTCTTTGTCGTCTACATCTTGTATTTATTTTTGTATCTGGGACTTCTGAACATTTGCCAAGAAAGGCCTTTGGCAGTTGGCCTAATTGGACAAGGTTTGCGATAGGACTGAGGAATTTGTGTTGGGAGGAATTTGCTTTAATTTAGTTGAACGACGCTGGGAATGAAGTAATTCTCAGCTGTTCGAATAAAGTTTGTTTTTTCACTGTCTGATTTTCCTACTATTTACTTGGGCCTGCGTCACAACAGATTTGTGATATACCAATAGAGGCATCTGACTCAGTCAAGAAGCATGTCATCATCAATTGGCTCTTTAGATAATGAAAAGTTACATCCCCACATGCAGGGCCGGGATTCAGCCGGTTAGGACCGGTTCGGACCGGTTCGGGCAAACTGGATGCTAATTTTATATCTGGTTTGCCGAACTAGTAGTTGCAAGGACCCCCCCTCCCCCGCCGTGGTACAGGAGGCCGAGTAGGCCAGTCCCACCATGGCCACGCCTACCCAGCAACCGGGCAGAGAACCGGTTGCTAAAATTTTTGAATCCTACCCCTCTCCACATGGGTGAT
Source organism: Pantherophis guttatus (assembly GCF_059756535.1). Lineage (NCBI taxonomy): Eukaryota > Metazoa > Chordata > Lepidosauria > Squamata > Colubridae > Pantherophis > Pantherophis guttatus. The sequence continues at coordinate 265,627,840 of NC_142063.1, read as the reverse complement.
CTAAACATAAATGCCAGCCATCTGTTCCATCTAGTTAATCTTAAAATGCAGATTCATACACTCTAATACACTTCCTTCAAGGAACTCTGAACTAGAATCAAATTGGTTTTGCATCTTAAAACTTAATTTTATTATATTAAAATTTGGTTGTATCGGCACCTTTTATTAAGTGGGTTAGATGGTGTTTTTTTACACACACACACAAACACATGCATACATACACACACACACACACACACACACACATATATATGCAGTCATTGCCTTTCATGATGGACAAATCAGATTACTGCAGAAAATTCGTGACAGACATAAACATATCTGAATCTCTTGATTATTTCTACAATGGACATTAGGCTATATTCTCCTGTTTCTCCATTTGAAAAACTGTGTTGCTCGAGTAAAACATTGTAATTCCATTTCTCACATTTCAGGTACACACAGGGTGATTATGGGTGTTATAGCTGGAACTCCAACTTTAAAATTGGAGAATTTAATTTTTGCAAAAGTTATTTCTGTTTTAATTTTCTTTTAAAAATTGGCACTGCAAAAAATCAATACATTCTACCTTTTGTTTTTGTTAACATACTTTGAAAAGATAAATAGCTATTCACTGGACTAGGAGACAGAAATTGGAGAGAAAAAAAGCAAGTTGAAAAAACTGCAGTAACTTCCTTTATATTTATAGAGATGAACAAACAGTAAACTACTGTCATTAAATTCTGTAATAAAAATTGAGTTGATAATCGCTGTCTGTCCTCTAGTAAAGACTGGAATTCTTCAAGAAGTTAGAAATTTTTTAATACCAGAATGGCACAAAATTATAAATATTAAGATGGATGGACATGTTATAGAAATATATTTTGCAGTGAGCATCATTTCTTCCTTTAAAACAGTCTGATCTTTATGAAAAGACAGTTGTTCGTGGATATGGCACAATTATCTACACTGGGGAACTTTTCTGTAGATACATGAGCTGGATTACTCCAGTATCATGATTCCAGATGATAGAAAATCGAATCTGAAAGCTTTTTGACCTATACTTAACAGTAACATTCATAGAGGATGAGCAATGGGGAACAAGTGTCAGACAAACTCATCAATAAAAGGGAAAAAATGCAGTTAGGAGGGCTATAAGAAGTTAAGTAAGGCAAAATCTGATCAATATTTTGTTTGGGGAACCATTTGGAATTTTCAGGACTATTTACTATTAGAAAAGCTCTCTAAGCCATAGCTTAAAGCAGAGGTCTCCGACGTTGGCAACTTTAAGCCTGGAGGACTTCAATTCCCAGAATTCCCCAGCTAGCTTTGTTTTGCTGGCTGGGGGATTCTGGGAGTTGAAGTCCACCAGGCTTAAAGTCGCCAAGGTTAGAGACCCCTGGCTTAAAGAGTTGCCAAGAAAACTGTCTGATCATGTCTCTGTTATTATTGGGCATCCAATTCAAGGGATGGAAATCTTTATGTAAAATTAGGAAAGTTTCACCATGAATAGCACTGTGTTTGTGCACAAAACAAAGGAAATGAATGAGACAATCTTGCAATTCACCATTCCTCCCCTTTCCTCTTGTCACACCAAACAGTTTCTAATTATCACTTTCACATATCAGTGTGGGAGTGTTTACTATTCTTTCTTCCTGCCTAAGAGAGCACCACATTTAAGCATATCAACCATTTTCACTCTAGAAATGATGGCTTCATGAGCAGAGCCTCTACTTGGGAATAAGACGTTTTGAACTCAGAGATAATATGGAAAATATATAAATCAATCATCAAGTAAAGAATCAGAAACAAAGAACTGAGAGTAAAAGGCAAAATATGAATGTTTCTGAATAAGATGCCATTTCAGTGCAATACAATCTACATATAGAGATTCAAAACTCATCACTTCTAATGGGCGGTGAGAGGACAATATAGTCTTGTGTGCATAGAGTTACCCTATAGTTGCTTGCAACAAATTGGAAAATGTTTTCTGATTAACACAGAAATGCAAAAATGTCTTTCTCTTCCCCCATCCTTCCACTGGATCTCTCCACTGGATCAAATGGATCTTCTGCTTCAGATTCAAGAAGTCTGACTCAAACACATGCTTGCCATATGGCTCAAGGAGATTAAAGTACAGGATTAATAAATTCTTCAGGACTAGAAACAAATGAAATGCTCAATCACTTCAGCATGTCCAAGGCTTTTTGAATTTATAGTTATTAAACAACATGCCTCAACCCACATATCAAAGTATTTTAGTTGGGGGGGAAATTATAAGGATCCAACATCTTTGGATAAATCACAAATATAGTTCTTTTGATCTTGAGTCATATATTGTAATACACTAAAGGATAGTTTCTGTTATCCTTCAACACACATGGTTGATGGTAAACAAGATTCTTTTCATTAATAATTCAATTACATGTTTTTAAATGTAAATTCATCTATTCTAACCATTGCTTAATTATTTTATAACAAAGGGAAATGTTTCAGATTAGACAACATGTCAAGGGAATATGCATTTAAGAAAAATGGATTTTGTGAAAAGCTTATTTGGTGAGGCTGTTCAAGACTGCAGAGTCTTGGCATGGCTGCTTTTAAAGACCACCTCATGCTATCTGAATTTCCACAGATGCACAGAAGCAACGCCCTGAATGAGTCATGCCTCCCCAAGATCTAACATTAAATCTGTTGAAAGGAAAAAAGCAAAGCAAGGCAAAACCTTGAGTGATCTTTCTTTTATTTGTTTACTTCGAAAGCAAATAATTATAGAACTGCTTGACTTTTTTTGGGCTTTGCCAAATAAATAATTGTACTCATAAAAAAGTGATAAATTTAATTCATCTGATCACCAGTGAGCTGTTGATACTATGTCTTGTAAAAGCTTCAGTGAATCAGTAAAAAAAAAAGAAAGACAAAGGAGATACAGATCATCATAAACGTCAACCACAACTCACATCAGATCCAGCCAACAACAGGCTGAAAAAAAGCTACTCTAAGGAACAGGATACATAGTGCTCAATAGAGCAGTCCATGGGATTGTTGTGTCTTTGATGTAGTTTTTTTGTCTCTTGGCAACTGCCTGGACTAATTTCTGCACTTTTCTTGGTAAGAACTCAGAAGCGATTTGCCCTGGCTTCTTTCTTAGGGCTGAAAATGACTGGCCCAAACTCATCCAGCTGGTTTTATGCCTAAAGGAGAATTAGAAGTCACAGCCTTCCAGTTTCTAGCCTAGTATCTTTAATCACTACACCAAACTGGCTCCCTAGTCCAATGGAGGGGAAAAAATTTAAAAAGTGACCACTACCATGCATATATAAAATATATATAATACTTGTATACATATCTCTGTACAAGTGAATTATACGTTATAATGCAAAAAAGGGGGTTGGCTTTAATCATGTGGTGATGGCTGCCGTCTTGACTCTTATGACATCTCTGTGCTACTCAGGGCTTGTATTGCTCTTTGTTAGGCAAGCAGTCACCTCACTAGCTAAGGATCCTGCAGACACCAACCTTAAGAAATTGGATTCTTCCTCGTGGCCTTCCTTTTTTCAGTGTCGAATCTTTACATTAAAAATATTTCTTAAACCTGTAAAACTAGAAGACCTGGAGAATCATTCCTGAGGTCATATAGTCAACGATGACCACCGGCAGCCTGGTCATCCTTACTCGTGTATATTTTGAGACTCATCAGAAATGTGAATCAAAATCCTTTTCTTCTCCCCAAGTTGAACATGTTTTTAAAGCAATCCTACCATCTGAGTTTGTCTGCAGCCCCTTCCTAATTCTTCAGGTTTGAAGAACTGAAATATAGCAAGTTTCTTCTGTGCTGATCCTTCAAAGATTTCTCCCACTATATATGGTTATATATGCAGCTGTTTTTTTCTAATGACCAACATGATTAGGTTTGCTTTTTAACACACATAAAATGGAACTAATAATAATACATGTTGCTGTGGGTTCAGAAGTCAGCTTTGGTCTACCAAAGTAGTATCTGGTAGTATCACTGATCTCTGTCGTAAAGGAAGCAAAGCATGCAACAGAAGGCTAGCTTAAGAAGGAGGCTTCTGTTATCTGCTAAGAAGTTTTTTTCATCCTTAGCCATGGTCAGATGCAAGAATATGGTCAGATTGGACAAACAGAATATGGACAGACTACAACATCTGTCCCAAGGCATTAGGTAGAATCCTGCATGACAATTATTTTAATCTAGATATTTATTTGTTGATTGGTTGGGTTATTTATTCCATATTATACCGTTTCATGCCCTCCAGCTTTTAAATGTCTCTGTTTTTAATGATTTGATTTGATTTCTATAACCACCCATCTCTACTCTGGGTGGTGTACATCATAAAAAGTTAAAACAAAACAATACAAAATAAATATATAGGGTTGCTGAGTAAAACTATTGCCATAGATGTTAATATAGCCAAGAAATGGGGCCCTTAATTCACTCTGTTTTACACTGCATTTGTCCCAACTACAAAAACAAATGAGTGTGGAACATTTTTTCCCAAGCTTCCAATTTATGGGGAAATCCCACCCAGAACCAAAACTGGTCTCCCTACTCCAGTGGCAGCCTCTTTTTTCCTGGCTTAGAAGTGCAGTCCCTACAATCCAGAAAATGAAAAGGCAAAAAGAAAGGGTTAACATGCTACAAACAGAACAAGCCACTGCAAGAAAGAAAGAAAGAGAGAGAGAGAGAGAGAGAGAGAAAGAAAGAAAAGAAAAGAAAGAAAGAAGAAAGAAAGAAAGAAAGAAAGAAAGAAAGAAAGAAAGAAAGAAAGAAAGAAAGAAAGAAAGAAAGAAAAGGAAAGTCTCCCAAGTTATAAACTGGTTGTTCCAAAGCTGATGTGGAGTTTGGAAGCATCAGAGATGATGGCTCAACAGTAGTATTAATATGTTGTTTGAAGAAAGGACTCTTGATCTTAATCACAGTTAAGTGATTTGTATACAGTGCTAAAAAATAAATGGCAACCTGATGAAAGCCATCTATTTAGACTGCCAAATATAAAGTTGCTTCAAAGAGATAAACGACAATGTTGGTAGAAGCCAAACTTTGCTATGCATTGCAAGCAGCAGATAAAAATCAGAATTTTATGAAATGGCTCTTCATCAGAGTAGAAAGAAACATCTTAAAGGAAAACTCAAAGTGCTCTGTGTTGTTTTAATGTATTTTATTTGCAGAACCAAGATGTTAACACCACTATGTTTGTTCTATTAACATCAATATTCAAAACTGATAGATTCCAGATGGGATGAGCTGGCGCTTTGGGGAGAGGGAACAGGTGGCCTTCTGGAAATTGCCAAATGACAAGTCTCAGCAGCAGCTCCAGCCAATAGGGATGATGGTGAGGGATGCTGGGAGCTGTTAATTTCATGAATGTTGGAGGGCCAGGGTTATCAATGTGTAGTACCATGAGAGATGAAAGTTAATGGAATAGGGAAATGATTATCCTAATATGGGACACATCCACATGCAATAACTTGTAAGGTATAAAATATCAACAATTAGTAATGAATAACTGTTAGGAAGCCTTTCTTAATCACTGGCAGCCTAGGTTATGGAGACAAAAAGCATTTCCTATATATTGGTTTGTTCCAAAAAGAAAAGGCAGTATGTCTTAAAGTCTCCATTGCTTAGGGGATTGAATAAGATTCCAGAGTCTTTTTACCCATGAAATATCAGATACAGCTTCAAAATCTGATTAGCCAATCAGAGTGACAGAAAATTAGTCTAAACCACATGGATCACGATGTCACATCATTTCTAAGAAGAGAATATAAATATGGGCAGCAGATTCTTGAGTGTGGGTGCAACTAATTTTTCCGGGACCAGTGGGATCCACTCTTCACTGTCAGGCCAGTCCAACAAGTATTTTGCAAAGGTGAAAAGATTATATATGGATTCAACCCCCATGTACCTCTGGAATTGAAGTATAGCCAGTGTCTTTTCTGATTTTTCTCCAAATAGTCTTTTTTGTTTCTGTGTATGAATTTAGACATGTGTACCAGAGGTGGGTTTCAGCAGGTTCTGATCAGTTCTGGAGAACCGGTAGCGGAAATTTTGAGTAGTTTGGAGAACCGGTAAATACCACCTCTGACTGGCCTCACCCCCATCTATTCTCTTCCTCCTGAGTCCCAGCTGATTGGGAGGAAATGGAGATTTAACAGTATCCTTCCCCTGCCATGCCCACCAAGCCACGCCCACCAAGCCATGCCCACGCCCCCAAGCCTTGCTACGCCCACCATGCCCACAGAACCGGTAGTAAAAAAATTTGAAACCCACCACAGATGTGTACACATTCTCCCTCCTACTACAACTACAAACTGAGAATATGCAGTAAATGTTAATGTGGTGTCCTTATAGCTAATAAACATGGACTCTTATTCTGGAAAAATATTTATGAACAACCCCATGGATATGGTCACATGTTCTGTCAAATTGTAGCCTGGAAGATTATTCAACAGACTGCAGTTTTCTCACATGATTGATGTTTTGGGGAAACTACGAGGTGGAAGGAGTATTATATATGTTTGCAGTCTTGAGTTATTTATAAAACAAATATTAAAGATGGGATAGAAAAAAATTCTAAAGAGTCACTAATAGATAAAACCAGATTTTCAATTCAGTTACCCATATCTGAAACAATGTGATGAATCTTAAAATCACAATCTTCTGATTTTAAAAAAATATACAGCTCTGTGATAATCTGATCAGTCATGATCACTAACTCTGACTCAAAAGTTGAAAAAAATCTCATGCAAATTATGTTTTATAATGTTTAAGAGCCTTAGGCTTGTTTGAAAGCGGTTCATTTTCATTCAGTAACATAGCAATGCTGAATCCCACATCTTAGTTATACTACTAATTCAGTGGTGGGTTCCTCCCGGTTCAGTCCAGTTCGGCCGAGCCGGTAGCGGTGACGATATGACGTCACCGAACTGGTTCTCCCCCCCCCGCCCACCCACCCACATTATTCTTACCTTTTATTTGGTCCCACCCCCAATCTATTGCTGCCTCCTGAGTCCCAGCTGATGACTAGAGGGAAAAAAACTGTTTAAACTCTTGCCGCGGGGCTTCAAAGGGCCGTCCTCCAGCTGATCAGTGTTAAAAGCAAACAAATGAGTCGGGTCGTAAGTGCAAGGACTGGTCGTAAGTGTGAGGACCTTCCAGAAATGACTGACCAGTTAGCCACGCCCACCTACTCACATGACCTCCAAGCCACACCCACAAAATAAGCCACACCCACAGAACCGGTAGTAAAAAAATTTAGAACCCACCCCTGTACTAATTCCAGTAGATTGCCATTCCCTCAGAAATGACTTGAACAACACTTCAATGGCCATTGCTGAGCAGGACACAGGTGTGCAGGTGATTTGCCACAAACCATTACCTTAATTGCTTCACCTGCTGAGCATGGATGAAGTTGAAGCATCCATGAAGACGACGATGAGGAGGAGGAGGTAGGGGCGGTGGTGATGGCACTGATGGTAGGCACTGAACATAATTGTTATTCATGGCTGGATTTATTTCATCAAGACAACCCAAATTGCACCTTGCTTCAGAATTCTTTGAATTTTTGTCTGCTCTGCCCAAGAAAGTGAGAAATGATGCACAAGAACCTTGGCTTTGAATAACAGGCCCTTCACGCCTGGCTTTGCTAACTGCACCACAGTTTGTTTTCCATATTGGAAAGCAGCTCAGAATGTAGGGCCCTTACCCAAGGGAGGGACCAATTGAACTGTAATGCCTTTTTCAGCTGGATTTATGATCAATTGTGTGAATTGACATAACCTTCCGTTTGCTGAGGGTTTTGTGACTGCAATCTGCCTTGACAAGCTAATCTGAGTAATATACATGCAGCCTGCTAATTTCTAACATTCCCAACATCATGTGCCTGTCACCTGAACAATCCTCTGTAGTCATGCCAGCAGGGTACCATACTGAAGGGGAGCTGATCAAAGTCTGAAGGGCCACAGAAAAAGTATACTTTGGGTGTTAATAATAATAAAAAAAATTAGTTTCAGAACGTTAAAACCTTTGTGAGTCTTGTCAATCACTTAACTGTGAAATTAAGTGCTAAATTGCTGGTGTCTAGAAAAGAATGGCACATTAACCAAAAATTGCCCAAAGCAAACTTTCAATGCATGAGGCATCGGCACAAACAAATAATGCTTTCACATGAATGTTTCAGTAAGACTGAACAAAAGTAAACAATGTTACTTGTTTTATTACTCACGTCACATTTAGGAGTCTGGCCTAATGGTAATGAGATAGTACTGGTCATTAATCACATATCTGGTCAGTGTTTGCCAAGTGTAAGTTAAGTCCATTTCCCCCCAAACATGTGGTCATGTTATTTTATGTAAACTAGGATGATTGAACTGTAGACTACCTGCAAGCCAACATACAGTTCCCTGCATACCAATAATCAGGAGGTACATGTAATGCATTCATATTCTCCCAAGCCATGGTTAATTTATTTAATGTATTAAATTTATTTGTTAATAGCTTCAGTATAAATTATAGTTAATTTTAAGGCAATTGATCTCATCTCCTTGCCCTGATTTCTCTCCTAAAATGCCCTGCTCCCCCTTTATTAACTGATCTGGAATTTACTAATGACTATGTTGGTATAGCATCTGAAAAGAAAATATTGTTGCGTGTATGGCTAGGATACCATAAGACAAGCCTGCACTCACAAAGGCTAAAATTAGGATATGCCTCACTTTAACATGACGTCAATTAATCCAAAGTAGATCTCAGCTTCTGACCAAGGAGAAGAAATTCACTTTGATACTGGTACATATCTACAGACCTCCAATCCTGAAATGTGCTTCTAAATTTTAAGAGTGCTGTGATTTTGCTTACAAATTTGTTTTTTGCAATTACTGCTGGAGTAAGGGACAGATGAAGAATGAACAGCATGGTCTTGATGTAACTAGGGGGTAATTAGTTTTTTTGACTGAAACCAGCCGACGATTGTATATTTAACAAATCTGCTTTAAGAGGATAAATTTCATGATTTGCCCCTTTTATCTACACTTTAAAGCCATTGGAATTTTTCTTCATTCTGTTTTAATTATTAAGTTATTTATTTAATTATTTAATTATTTAATTAATTCCTATCCTTTTCTTCACATCATTAAGCATTCTATAACATTACTTTAGATTCAAAGAGAAACAAATACAAACTACAGCTAAATGAGACAAAGGTAAGTGTTAATTAATTAAGTGATTTAACCCCCTCCGAGATAAACTTAAGAAATCCACTGACATATTCCAATGGTATAATTCACTTTTTTATTTCAACATCAAAGCTGAGAAAATTTTGACAGATCAAGTATCCTGCTGATTTTTTTAAAAAGCTGTTTTTAACATTCTTTCAAATGTGCAAAAAAAAAAAGAAACAAAAAAAGGATTAAACCTTCTTTTTTTTTTTCATTAAACAAAGCAATTCTAACAAAACAAATACACCAATTATGCTATTATGTGCTTTAGCAAAAGAGCAGAATAATTCAACAAATACATTATGGCACACAAGCCTCATAATAAAGGGAAAACTTTACAATGAAAAGGTAATGTAGTGCACAAAGCTTCATTAAAAAAAAAAGTACAATAATGTGGCATAAAGTAGCCTGTTTGGGTTTATTTTCTAACTAGCATCTTTTGACTATTAATGTTTATCATAATCCAGCGGGCACCTCAAGATTGAGGAGCAAACGGCTTTGTTTTAAAAGGTGCATTGCAGAATAACATTCCTACTAAAGACAGATTGGCAGCATGGCAGCATATAAATTCAGGCACATTTGAATGCAAAACAAATAGGTTCATTACAAAAATCTTTCCAGGACAGTGCAAAACTGTAAAGTCCCTTAAAAGGCAACAATTGTTTACAAAACATCATTCAAGACCGAAATACATCCAGAATTGAATTAAAATGAGAGAATGCACCAATGACAGGAAAAAGGTTTTTGAGCATTAAAAGTATTTTTGGTACCTCCAAGGTTTACTGTATATGACAATTATACTTCAACAATGTTAGGCTGATAGCTTAAAAGCATTGCAAGAAGTTCAGATCTTGACTAGTGCTCACTTCAGATCTGAAGGATCACATTACAAAGCCATAGTGCATTTGAAAAGAGCTTTCAGAAGAGCGAGCTTGCAAGGCAGAACAATTGATTCATTTGACTGATTCTGCAAAAAATATAGCTTAAGATCCAAAAGTCCGCTGGTCGAACGGTTGGCTTCTAGCTTAGGTGTTAAAAGCAATAGCATTAAGAACATGTGTATAAAATGAAGGCTCAGGTTCACACCAAAACATATGGCAAACACTAGCACCAATATCCAGCAAGAGTTGGGCACAGGACCACTGTGTGAATGAAGACATTGCAATGCTTATTGAGGTGCCTTTTAAACCAGATGGATGCATTGTTTGATGTAAATAGGAATGCACATTTCAATTCAGGATGATTAATAAGGCTGTGATATATACGATAAAGACCTAGCTGATTGGCAATTTGGTGGTGTCCACCTTCTGAAATCATAGCAACGTGATTGATTTTAGAAACTGGGTCTCGCAATGAACCCTCACAATGATTGCCATTTTTTTCACAGAGAAGCAGAGGCTTTGTTGTATAGGGTTATCAGAAAGCTGAATGAGGACAAATAAGGGAAAGGACATGGCATCTGTGACAAAAATTACAGGGGGGGAAAAGCCCCGAAAGCTTAAGCCTGCATATACAAGTATATCAAAATATTTTTTCAACATCAGAAAGACTAATTTTCCAATTGCAGAATGTGCTAGAGGCATGTAACTGATTAAGGTCTTGTCAGTTTCAGATAGCAGCCGAGCCAGCAGGAGGGTATTAATCAAGGTCACAGTGTGGAGCTTGTTAACTTGTTGTTAGCACTCATTAGGGGAGTGCTGCACTCCAGAGAAAAGCTACTCAGGAAGTGATAGTTTGTAGATACTCAAAAAGCCAACGATATTTGCTTTTTAAGGCTGTGCCTGCCAGGCAGAGAACCTGAAGACATGCCCTCCTTTTGCCAGACAACTGGTAATCTTATATTTGTACTCTTGTTCCAGAGCTGCTTTGGAACTTAATCTGTGTCCATCTGACTATCAAAACATCACAAAAGGTGAATGTTTCTTAGCCGGAGCCTAAGAGGACAATCGTGGGAGGGACTGCCTTAATTGCACAAAACAGAGGGCAATCTTGTCTCAAGGGCTTAAAGAGCAGAGAGAATCCTGTGCTTTCTACAGCCATGGGATTGCAGCTGTTAATTTGTGTTCTCTCCCTATTTGCCTCTCACTGAGATTCCTTCATGGTGAAGAATTCTCAATAGTCTCCAAAATTACAGATTTATATGTGGCTGAAAAAGCAGAATGGCTGTTGCCATTTCACTGAAGGGCATAATTCATAACAACTAAGCCTCTTCACCCAGGAATCAGTGATTAATCTTTTTATAGATTGGGTTGTGAGTAATGGGAACTTGACCAGAGGGGCTAAGTACATCCTGCACTGCCTCAAGAGGAGGGCTGGAGGCAGTGGAGATGGTTGGCAGGAAATCAGCCTGAACTAGAATCCACAATGACACTCAAATTTAAAGAAAGGTTTTGCACACAGAAAAATCGCCCTTATAAAAGCCCGAATAAAAATTTACAGCTCCCTCTTTTCTTCTTTGAGCCTCTAAATCAGAGGTGTCCAACTTCGGCAACTTTAAGACTTGTGGACTTCAACTCCCAGAATTCCCCAGACAGCAAGGTGGGTTACAAACTCATATTTGCCTACTATTAGGAACCCATTTGAGGAAATGTCCTTTGGATGTGGAGAAAAAACAGAATTAGCTTCCATGAAAGTCCTTTGTTGAAGGACAAGGGTTTTTTTTTGTGTTTACTCCTAGACCTGTCTCGTCCCTCAGGAATATAACATTTGATTGACATGCAGTAATGATTTTTAACAATCGCTAAGCCTTAGGCACACCTGATTGCATATGAGAGAAGATAACTGAAAAGGAATTTATTTTCCTGTGGTTTTGTTGTATTTTAACCTGTCGTCTGGTTATATAGAAGAGCTACATTCAGTTGTCTGATAGGTGAGCTTTGCATGTGTGTATTAAATGCACAGAAACACACACACTGCATTCAGTAAGGTGCTTTCAACAAACAATAGCAATAAGGGTAATACAACGCTTCCAGCAAACTAACAATAATGACAACTAGATATTTTTCTTAAGTTTCACACATTTAACAAAAAGCGATTTCAATTCCCAAGCCGGACCTGTCCCAGGTATGCTGGCATTAAAACTAAACACATCTCACCTTCCCGTGCTAAGGACCTAGTTCCATTCCTTGCCATTTCCGGCTTCCTTATTTGCATCCCTTTTGCCTGTTAATTTGTCAAGGCAAAATCATGGTTTTTGTTAGAAAAATGGATGTAGTGTACATCACTTAAATAGACTGAGACCAATTTTAATCTTTTGCACTGTATGAGGATAGACAGAAACTGAGTTACAGTTACGTATATCTACTCAGAAGACTACCCAATTGGCATACAAAGGACCTACTGAGGTCCTGTACTTGAAATGTTCACCATTCACTCGGATGGGGAGGAAAGCTTCCAAGCCTTCTTTTTAGGTCTTAGATGGAATTTCCAATCCAGCAGAAGTGAAGGGGGGGGGGAACCGACCAAAGCAACACATACAATTAAATCTTTCTACCCTTAAAGAACCAGTAGAAAAATAGCAAAAGTGTTTTCCCTTATAAAAATAGAAATATTGAATTATATTACTGTAGCCTGATCCTATGCTTGTCTATTCAGAAGTATGTCCAACTGCTTCTGTGGGGCTAAACTCCCAGTTAAAAATATCTAGATTTGCAGTAAACAGCTGGGTATAAATGACTACGGTAAAATTTGCATTCTTTGATTATGGCCCTACAAGAACCCTTTTTGTTATTAATATATCATGCAATATATTACAATATAATATGAACAATGTAATATATTGTATATACAGCATATATACATTTTGGGCATTTTGTCTTATTTCAAAGGATACAAGTGTACCCATTTTTGGCAAGGCACTTCATATCAAATGTCAAAGCAGGACCATTGATTTTTGTTCTTTTTATGTTTTGAAAATAGGTACTTTATGCTATTAATAAAAAGCAAGGCCATTAGCAACGACGCTCAGGCTAGAAGTATTGGCAAGAGCACTATAAAAACAAGAGGAGATCCATAACATTTAGGCATATATTTGGGAAGGGAATACGTTTTAACAAAAGTGGTTGCTGTCGATCATTTGTAGATTTTGACCTGCCCTGCCCTGGATGTGTGCACTTCGCTTCGGAAGGGGTCAATATGTGCAGGATCCAAAGGACAGGTTGTGATCTCAGCTGCAGTGCAAAACTTTCTTGTCCTTTCTTCATTGTTCTCTCGCCACCAGTTGTGACTCAACATAAAGCTCTGTTGTTTTGTGTATAGAGATTCTCAGTCATCCAAATCATGGTTGTCCCAAAGGTGCTTTTTTTCAAGAGGCAACTGGACTTTCTGGTTTTTCTTTGAAGACATTTTGCTTCTCATCCAAGAAGCTTCTTCAGCTCTTGTCTGGATGGTGGGGAATGGAAGGAGAAGCAAAATGTCTTCAAAGAAAAACCAGAAAGTCCAGTTGCCTCTTAAAAAAGCACCTTTGGGACTTTGTTGCTTTGGCTGATATTGGGGAGCATCACATGCAAATCCAGGACCTTGCTCAAGGAGACAGATGACTTTCCTACTATGGAGCGCTGATTGGATTGAACAGACCTGGGATTTTCTGAAAGTTATTTTCAGATACCGCCTAGATATGTGCAGGTGCAGCTCTCCCACAAAGTTACCTCCAGTGGAAAGCGAGCGAGTAGAATGGACAGACCATTCCATTCCTGGCAGTTGGCAGCATGGACGTAATTTTTCACATGATCAGTTGGGTTTTCACAGTTCTTATGTGATCTGTCAGTTAAGGTATGAAGTAGATGGTGTACTATGTATAAACTGATCAATTATATTTTCAGCCAGAGGTCCTGAGGCGATTCACAATTAATTGATACAATTTCATATTTTAATTGGGCTATGGTTTATTAGCTTTTGTAATGGTCAGCACAGAAATTCACCCTCAGATTGATATGGGGAGACATCTGTTACGTTTGGACCCCTCATTGTGAATTTAGCAGGCCAATGAATTGAATTATGCCACTTTTTAAAAATAATGATATGAATTTTCAGTCCACCTGCTTATCTTTACTATGGTAAACTGTAGGGCTAAGCCATCCCCCTTGGGGATACCCCAAGAATTTAGCATCTCACAGTTATCTTAACAAGTTAACTGAGGGGCTTTTCTTGCTGAAATAAACTGGAGCATCCTTCGAAGTTTGAGAGGATAGATGAATCTATTTGAAAATTGTATATATGTCACTGAAAGGAATGAATCCCAACAGGGAAATATTAAATCCATATTTTCCCTTCTCTTTTCTCTTATTTTTTTTTTTTTTAAATGGGAGTCTAACCGAATCTTAGTCCTTAACCACCATTGCTTTGTATACTGTCTCTGGGTGGTATACTTTTCTTGTATCCACCAAACAGCCAATAAACGTTACATGTAAACATCATCTACTCAACTCAGCTGGGATTTTTGCCCAATTGATTTAAAAATGAAAGATCATCCAATTTCTCTATATGATACCAGCAAACAGAGTACAGGAATCCTCAGGCTTGTGTTTTACTAACACAAACACACTTTTTTATATATATAAAACCACCTATTATGTCCAAAATTATGAATGTTCTGCCATTAATGAAGTTGACCATCATTGTTTTGGGAATCACTGGTAATCGTTGAGTATTGGAGTGCTTAGATATGGTAGCAGTTCATCTAAGCCTGGCGTTTTTTGATGGGATGCTCAGAATCCTGTAGGCTGTTGGTAATCTAAATTCAGACTGCTTCTGGCATAGGTTCATCTTCCTGTTTGTTCACATAGCAAGGAGGTAAGGAATGCATTGAAGCAGGTGCCACGGCCAGCTGGTTTGAAATCTCCTCTTCATTGTGGGGCTTAGCTGCAGGAGCATGCAGACGGTGAGCATCCAGCATCTCCAGCAATAAATCGTAAAGTGGGACCACATTCTTGCACTTCATGTTATAGAGGTGCTCCATCCCTTTATTGCTAGAGGTTCACATAAAAATAAAATTAAATACCATTATCCCAAGAGATTCCAAGTTTGACTCTACTCTTGTTTGGGGATTTGTTTTGAATGATGCAAAGCATGTTCAAATATATTGATGACTAGCCTGCCTAAGTGGGGCAGTAAAATGTAGATTGTGGATTATACTGGAAAAGCAGCAATCTGACTATGGATAATTTAGTCATTTAATTAATTAAATTTAGGGTCCATCCAATTCCAGATTATTCTGGGTGGTTTACAGTTTAAAGAAAGAAAAAGAATCATGCACATCCAGGGGAAAAAAAATTCAAAATAAAATACCCAACAGGGGCTCAACATACACCCTACCCAAAACTTGGGAGAATAACAGGAATTCAAAGATTTCTGGAATTCATTGGGGAGGGAACTGTACAAATTTCAATGGAGGGAGATAGTACTCCAGAGACAAGGCATCAAGCCAAAAGAGTCATCTGAAAACCTCAGATTAGTACCCCATTTTAAGAACAATGGTACTATAGCGCTTTTTAAAACAAACACAGAATTTTCTAATCACATTTGACCTTTACAGTGCATTTGAAAATATTTGGGCACTGTATAATGGAATGATCCAAAATGAATGAATAAATTGAAAACATACAACAAACAAAAGAATGCAATGACAGACGTGTAACATGAAGTAAATTTGGCTGTCATAATAAAACTAGCACATTTACCATTGCACTATCCAAAGTAACTGAGGTCAAGCCCAAATAAATCTTGAGAACATCATCTAACACACCTCCCTTTGCATTTGCAGCACAAATGAATGCTAAAGTTTAAATGATTTCCAGCATTCTAGCGGCTCTCAAGGGATTTTAAACATTGGCAAAGTTTACCTTGTACTGTCAATTTCCCCATGACTCTTATCATTCCATTAAGTTTAACCATGATAGCACATTTCAGGAAGAGGTCTCTTTTACACAGAAGACAGCAGCAAGCAGCCATGTGCTAAAGCCTGCTGGGTAACCACTCACCTCATGTGCCTGATGTGGGAAAGGATGAGGAGGAGCTGAGCCAAGCGCCTATGTTGCTGCTGTTGGGAAAGACCGGATTTGGCCATTAAATGCATCAAAGTGTCAGTAATCTTATCCAGAACACGATGGATATGTTCTTTTTCCTCCAGGGATTTCAAGCTGCTAGAAAGAAATGTGTAGATCCCTGTGGGAGGAGAGGAAAATTAGAGGAGAGGAGAGGAGGGGAGGAGAGGAGAAGAGAGGAGAGGAGAGGAGAGGAGAGGAGAGGAGAGGAGAGGAGAGGAGAGGAGAGGAGAGGAGAGGATGCCTAGCATTATCAGTATATTATAGCAGATTTATTGATGAATCTAATGAACATATCATATAAAATGATAAAACAATATGGTGATATAAAAATATTCATTTAAATAATCAGGTAAGATCATCCCTTAGTAAACTGATCACAATCAGTTGAGAGTTATCTATCTAGATCACTCAATTGAATGGCTCACCTACAAATATGGCAGTCTTTCTTACTACCCATGTATTTGAATCTTGGGGGAAGTACGATAAGCTTTTTGATGGGGTCCCAATGGGCTGTCCTGTCAATTGGCAACTTTAAATGCTGTTCTAGGGCTAAAACATATAGTTGGTAGTCGGGGGGGGGAAATGTGTGACCAGGTAAGCTGATTATTATCGGAGTGCAATTTATCTGTTAGAAAGTTTTCTGGTTTTTTTAAAACATAGAATACGTATTAGCATAGCTGACCAGCACACTGTGCTCACCTTCAGGAGGTTGGACGAGGAAGGTACTATAGACAGAGCTTAATTTTGTATACATGTATCTGAGAGTAAGGCCCAAAAAAGTCAACGAGTCATCCTTCTCAATAGAAAGAAATTAACAAATGTTCAAGGCAACCTTCCTCAATCTGGTGCCTGCCAAATGAGATGGGACAACAGCTTCTGGAGTTCTGGAAGTCTGAATCCAAACGTATTTGGAGGGCACCAGCTTAGAGAAAATTTTCTCAAACTCTTAGTGAGCTAAATAAATGAAAACAAAACTGTTAGATAGGGGGTGCAAATAGAAGAGGCAGGACGCCGTAGTCCGTTCAGTACTTTATTTCCAGCTGCTATCAGGAGCAAGAGGGAGGCAGGCTGTCGGAGCTCTCTTTTTTAAAGAGCCCCGGCAGTCTTGCCGGCCACTGACAGTGGTTTATTTTTCCCGCCACTAAATTAACCAATCAGCGGCAGGCATGCAAATGGGTGCTCCATATGTCCGTATGTAATAAAAACACAACAAACTTGAAAAATTGATTTAACACAAATATTATACAAAAATAATTTGAATTGAGGTTCTGATCCTGACATATACATATGCAACAGAAGAAAATAACTGTATGACTATTAGCAAGCCTAGAAGTTTAGCACTGATCAAAACATTTTGTGGTAAGATGTATTTATTTGTTTGCTTGATTTCTATAGCTGCCCATCTCAGTAAATGACTCTGGGAGGCTTACAATTGAAAGATGGCCCAATCTTGCCAGATGACTTTGACGAGCTCCATAGGAAATAACATCCTTATGTGACTTACTGGTATGTCAGTGTGACATATTGAATCACAAATGATCAGCCTATGGCTCGACAAAGTGAATAAATCATGATTAAGTTAATCATAAGTTTCTGAATCATGATGGCCATTATGGCAACAAAGCATTCTCTCAGAGATGGCCATTTTTGAAACAACAAGCCTTTTATTCAGACCAAAAAGGGGGTGAGGGGGAAAGGAACAGAAAGAAAAGAGAGAACCTAACATAAACATTGATCACTCTCACAATAAGAAAGTCACATTGTCACAGGTTACATGCCCCTTTATCAGATCATCAGTATTTTGGCTGTATAGCTCAGGCTTTGCAGCTGGGTTCTTGGACTACAAGCTGAAACACATTAACTCCAGAGAATTCCTATAAAAGTCAGTCCGTCTCTTTCACAATATAGGAGGGAGCAGACTAGAAGCCAAGTTCTTAGTGCCATCAGTCTAAGTGCTGAGTATATGCATGGTTTTTTTTTATTATTTCTTTAAAGCAAACAATTTGAAATATATATAAACTTGGGTCTTTGGTTTAATTTTCTGACTTTATTTCCTGGTTTCAAAAGCTCCATTCTAAAGACAGTTACTTAGGTGGACACATGATAATCAAGTGCAAAGAACATCCTACCGGAGATCTAAATCTAGTGCAAAACACAATAGTTATAAGGCTTCTCAATAAAATCAAAGTATTTATTTTGGGATGAGACTCTTGCTTATGGCTATAATTAATTAAAACTTGGACCACACGTTTTCTGAATAGTTTTTATCCCAGAGCTATAATTACACTCAACAATGAACTAAAGGGCCACCATCAGTGAGCTCTTGGACAGCATTACTTGGTCTGGTGTGTGGATGTTTGGGTGGTTTGGGGTGGGGAATTTGTGGTGGGTGGGTGGGGGTGTTTGGGGATTGTTAGGTGTGTTGGACCTGGTCTTTGGGTGTTAAGTGAATTTCATTGTATGGGTATACTGTATATACATGTACAATGACAATAAAGTTGTTGTTGTTGTTGTTGTTGTTGTTGTTGTTGTTATTATTATTATTATTATTATTATTATTATTATTATTAAGCATGGCACTCAGAAGAGTCCAACGTTATGTTGCAGAGTCGCTTTAAAATGAGATGGGCAGCAAATACATTTAATAAATATGATGCTTTATTTTTATGCAAAAGATAACTCTATGTAATTAAATGGGCAGTACTTATGCATAGTAAACAACATCATGTTTGTTACTGAAATGACATCTTGATTATGCCTTTATATCAAGAAGCAAGCTGTTGTCTTAATACCTGGAGAAATTCCACTTGTAGTGTCTTGAATTGCAGAGGATGTGTGTAAATACCTGCCATATACAGTTAGGGATCCACCACATTTAACCCATTTTAACATGTACCCCATGTTTGCCAGATCTCTTCCATCTCTCTTCCCCCAATTTTTAGTTGGACAGGACCGGGCAAGTCAAAATCAGTGGTGAAATTCAGCCGGTTTTATCCGGCTCAGGCGAACCGGTAGTGCCAGCAGCGGGAGGCTCCACCCACCCGCCCAGGCTGTGCACATGCGTGGATGAGGCGCGTTTGCTCACATTTGCGAACTGGTAGTGAAGTGAATTTCACCCCTGGTCAAAATACATAGGTGGTGAATTGTATTGACCTTCACGAGACATTAATTGTATAGATCCAGGAGTAAAATGCTACCGGTTTGCTCCGGTTCGGGTGAACCAGTAGTAATAAAAGCTACCAGTTCGGGCAGACTGGTAGTAAAAAAAAGCTACCAGTTTGTCAGAACCAATATTTCCGACGATCAGTTGTGCTGTGTAATTTAGATTCGCTATAAAGCACGGTTTCCTGCTTTCTAGCGAATCTAAATTGTGCGGCACAGCTATTGCCCCCCTCACTGTTCTACTTACCTTCAAACAGTGCACATTTGGTGTGCACTGCGCGTGCGTGCTCGTGCAGTGTGCGTTTGGTGTGCACTGCACATGCACAGCATGCATTTGGCATGCACTGTGGATATGTGTGTGCGCAATGTGCATTTGGCGTTCAGCATGCATGCGCGGGCAGCAAACCAGTGGCAACCCACAGAGGATTTCACCACTGTATAGATCTGTAGAGTTTTTTTCACTTGGGACTCTGGGGGATTGCGTTATGGACATTTAAGATACAGCAATTTATGATTCTAACTAAATTATATTTGTTGCATACCAAGCTACGTTGCCGGCGGCCCCTAGCGGCCAGGCCGGTAACCCCGATGGTTCTGATTGATTGAGATGTTGACAGCTCGGGTATAAAAGGAGCTGTCAAGCGTGGGAGTTGTTGTTGCTATGCCTGCCAGCAGTTAGTTCAATAAAGTTACCAGTTACCTTTCCATGTCGCCTCAGCTCTGTCAGTCCAGGCCAATATTTATTAATATTAGCAGGTTGTACTGTATTTTTAAAAATTGTAAATTGCTTTTAAATGTAATTTAATTTTAATTGGAAATAATGTGTGTTCACTTTGGCATTGTTCCTCAGGAGAAAGTAAATATATTATGCATTATACATGATAATTGTATGTTGGATTTAATCCTGCTTTTTCTTTATGAGTTTACATTAATATGATATGCAGCCTGGCATATCATATTAATGTAATTTAATTGCAGTGGTACTATGTTGCTTTTGATTGCCTTAGTCAGAGATAGCCATTCAAAGTTCGTTTTCTGCCTCTTGCTCTTGATTTTCTTAATCACAATAACTGCTGTAAATGCTGTCTCGTCTTCTAACAAATCTTACTCTTCAAGCAGTTTCTAAAATAAAGTATGCTTCTCAGTGCTGTATCTTGTTCTTATTTAACATTAGCATTGCTATCCTATTTTGTATATATTAATGGTGGTTTTGTTTTGTTTTGCTTTTTGTGAAAACAGAAGCACTTCCTGCATAATCTGTTCAGAATGCTGATGCCACAATAATTTGTGTTGTTGGTTGCTTTGACTACAGCAGCTTCAATCCACAGAGAGTAGGCTAATGAGAATAAAATGACACTCAAAAAAAAATGAATAACATGCTATCCCGTAAGCACCTAACATCAAAGTGTTAGTTGTAAACAATAAGGGCCAGTTACTATCCTAATAAGATGGACTTGGAGGTAAGAATGCACTATGGGAGTCCCTGTGGATTTTATTCCGCTAGTCGTTGCTGACTATAGGGGATGGTGTTCATTTCCATTTCAAGGCCATTGAGCCAGCACTGTCCAAAGATATTACTGCAGTCATGTGACCAGCATGATATCATAGAATGCTGTTACCTCCCCACCAAAGTTGTACCTATTTATCTATTCGCATTTGCATGCTTTCAAACTGCTAGGTTGGCAGGAGCTGGGGCTGGGACAGGATTTCACCCTGTTGCGTGGTGCTTGGGTCTCGAACCTGGGCTCCCAGCTTTCCAGCTGACAAGCCCACCATCTTAACTGCTAGCCACCGTGCCACCCCAAGAATGTACTATACAGAACATATTTTTTGAGTATTGTTACTCTAAAACAAGACGGTTTTGCAAAACATTGTCTTAGCTCCAAAGACAAGTCGCTGTACTAACAACAATCAAAGAACTACACAGAAGAAAAATCTTCTCTTCCTGCAGTTGTCTCTATGGGATTTCCTATTTTGATCAGAACAGCCCAAATGTACATGTACATGGAGTGTTTTTCATGGAGCATGGGTGGCAGTGAGGAAGAGGAGAGAATGCAAAACTTTCCATTCTTGAATACCTGAACTATAGTAGCCACTGTCCATGCTACTATGTCAAAGCCAAGCCACAAATAAGGCCAACAGCTTAGAAATTCCTTTGCTCTCTTTCACACCTCAGATAATCTGCTCAAACATATACAGGTAGTCCTTGACTTACGACCATTCTTTTGGTGACTGTTTGAAGTTACAATAGCAGTGAAAAAAGTGACTGATGACCATTTTGCACATTTATGACCATTGCAGCATCCCATGATCAAAATTTGGATGTTTGGCAACTGGCTCATATTTATGATGGTTGCAGTGTCCCAGGGTCCCAGAAGATTTTGGGACCTTCTGACAAACAAAGTCAATGGGGAAGCCAGATTAATCTAACAGCCTTGTTACTAATTTAACAACTACAGTGATTCACTTAAGAACTGTGGCAAGAAAGGTCGTAAAATGGGACAAAATTAACTTAACAACTATTTCACTTAGCAACTTAGCAACTTAGAAATTTTGTGCTCAGTTGTGGTTGTAAATTAAGGACTAACTATATATCATATCAATGATAAAAGGACAGAGAAATAGAACAGAAACTTGACAGGTCCACAGCAGAATGCCAGGGATCAAAGGACCTTCACAGAACCATCTTCTGGAATCAATCTTCCAAATAAGAATGCCCTATAATATGGTGCCACCTAATAATGCTAGGAAGGATACAATGGTTGGTGATATCTAAAGCCACTGAGATATCCAGGAAAAAAATAATTACATTCTTCTATCCTTCTCCTGGAATAAGTCATCCATTAGGCTAAATTGTAACTTTAAAGATACATGTCTTACTTACCAGAATTGAGTAGGATGATAGATTTAAGGCATACAAATTCTTCCCCCTGGACATTCATCATTCGAAAGCGAGAAGAAGTGGCCAGCAGCATGTCAAATATTTCTACCATGCCTTCAACGCACTTTCCTTGATTCCTGCAAGAACAAATAAGTATCTAAGTGCATGAGTGTTCAATGAAGAGAGCTGAAATGGTCACGTGCCATTTGTCCCAGGCAGAAGTCTCCAAACTTGACAACTTTAAGACTTATGGACTCCCAGAATTCCTCAGCCAGCCCCCCCCCATTTCATTCATAACTATTCCCATGCTAATATTTGAATTTGAATACAGATGTTGGGTAAGGAAAATACTAGATTACAGAAAACAATGGAATGGGGTATACAAGCAAGCAATTCATAAATGCAACCGGTTCGCCCCAGTTCAGGTGAACTGGTAGTGGTGGAGCCAGGAGGTTCTGCCCACCCGCCTGGATGTCATCACGGATGCTCTGTGCATGCACAGAAGGTTCGACGCATGCGCAGAAGCACCGCACGCGAGCACTCACAGTTCCGAACCAGTAGCGAAGGTAAGTGGAACCCACTACCTAATACAACCATCCATTTTAAAATTCCCTTGATTCCGATACTGTAATCCAAATACATGTATCTGAGAAAATTCCAATTTCTTTTTTTTTTAATAGACTTTATTGAGATTTTTTACAGAACAAAAAGGAAATAAATGAGAAAAACAAACAAACAAACAAACAAACAAGCAAACAAACAAAACAATCATTCAAACAATAACGTAGAACACATAAATATAATAAACATTTTCAATTTGTATCGGATATGCAGTGTTTTAACTATTTACATAAATAATACTTGTTGATATTTTGACTCACTTTTAACCAATAATTAACACACCTTTGATCTTTCTTCCAATTTCATTTCAAAATTCCAAATATTGAATAACATCTATACAAATAATACCAATTTAATGTTTGACTTATTACCTACTCTTCCTATTCTAAACATAAATAGCTCACTGCTGTAGAAACTATCAGATACTTTTTCCTCCAACTATCCTGTCTACAGGACAAGGCTGGAAATTTACTGCCATTGCAAAGGCTTTCAACATTAATCCTGACTATGTAGCTGTGATAAAGCTGCATGATTTTTAATTATCAAAAATGCATTTTTTAAAAAATGTTCTTATAGATTGCTATAGGTAGAAGATTGCTTAGAAAGAGTTTCAGCCACATGTCCTATATTACTTAGCTTTCGTCTTTTGCATAGCTTTCAAATCTTGGCTCAAAAATTTCTAAGGAGGCCTGTTTGGTGATGTCTCAACACAATACCTACTGTGAGATGGTAAATCACATCATACAGTCAGAGGCAGACATTTCATCCAAGTGACTGAATGCATTTTCTTATACAAAAGTAAATGGACATATTTTAAGTGTGTGGTTTAATTTCTTTCCAAAAAAAGGGGATGATTAACAGTGATTATTTATGACTGCTGCTTAGACTTCTGAGCAAATATTCAAGTAAGTAGTCAGCCAATATCTTAATGTTCCTGAAAAAAGTACATTTTTTAAAGACTGAAAACAATCCTTAAAGTAAATCAATCCCTTTGGAAGGTGTTTCTGCTGCTTCAGGGAGTGGCAACGTTTCTATTGAGTCTTCCAACTAGGCCTTATTCTGGTAAATGGTAAAGAAATTCTGCAAAATATGATTCAAAGGACAGAGATTGTGCTGTGTCTGTGTCATCCAGTAACCAGGGAATTGGGTTAGGTTTTTCACTCCCTGGTCTCTCAAAAGCAGTGTGAGTCTGTTCCCTGAATAGCTTCACTTTTGCCAACTTGGGTGCCTGAGAACAAAGAACAACGTATTTCCTTCAATTGGTTGACAGGAGAATGTGGGGTGGTGGGGAACCCTGCAAGCATTTAATCAGGGCTCTGCCTTGCCTATCCCTTGAAAGTCTGGTTAAAAAGATGCACGTCAGCAATTTTGCAACAAGATGATTTTTATTATACTGCCACTCCCAGCTGTTTGTTGCTGTTAGGATTGGAGATTGGGTTAATTTAGGATTGGTGGCTTTCACTGCTTTCAGATTCTTGCAACTCTTCCTAAATGCAGGCAAGCCTAGATGTATCAATTTCATGTGTGAAATTGACAATGATTCATTATATTTCCTCTATTTTTCAGAAGGGGATCAGCCAGTTGCAAAAGGAGGGTTACTGTTCCGGGTGGGGGTGGGGGTTTCCCTTGTGACTCTGGTCCCAAAATGAAGAGAGTAATTGGTGCCTTCATTTTAGGAGCTAAGTGGCAAGACCTCTCACCAACTGGGAAGACAGACTAGCAGCAAATTCAAGGTTTCAAATTCTGCAAAAGAAAAGATTGACTTCACTGGGCTTTCAAATATATTGAAAGACAAGCATGTAGCTTTTTGGCCTATGTGAAAGCTACTTGGAATTGGGTTCAGTGAGATGCTGTCCAACCATCATGATAACGAGGTTCTCCTCTTGGGGGTATTTGCATTGTCTCAAAACTTGTGCTATGAGAGTGGCAAATACAATTTAAATAAAGATGTTTAAGCAATGCTAATTGTTTTCAAAAGCAATAAAAAAAAAAGCTGGAGAAAAAACAGTAGACCTCTTTCTGCAAAAAAGGTTTTAGCAAGTGCAATTCCAAGTTCCAAATCCAATAGTGACAGGAGCAATTTCCACGTTCCTGCCACTATTGGGATAGCAAATATTATCTCAGAGACTAAACAGGGAGAGGAAGCAAGAGATTTTGTAGAAAGTGATCTACAATGATGGCAGTTGTTTTCTTGCCACAAGAACTGGTACAATCTACTTTTATTTCTTTGGCAGTTCTTATGGACAGCTCATCCCAAATTAAATGGTTCAAATAAAATCTCTCTTCCCACGCTGTTTTCATTTTCCTAATAAGCTGTTGGTAAATGGGAGAGTACATTCATTCTCTTCTTTACACTAAGAAATTAAATTAGCAATACGGTGTCCTTTTAGGATTCTGGAGGTATTTTAGAGGTGGAATTAGGGGCAAGGGTGATATTTTAAATCAGGAGGCCTCTGGAAGGCCAGCATCTCCCTTTCCCACTTTAAAGCATCCAAACCTCCTCAGAACAGGCTGAATATGCACCCCTCAAAGCGACCATCTTATCAACAAACTTCAGTAGCATGGTTTTAGAGTGGAAGGAGGATACAAATGCATGCTGAAGTTGCATGCAGTCCTATAAGTGACTCGCGTGGTCTGTGGGTATGTATGTACTGCATAGGTGGATATAATTAGTCTCTTTCTATAGAGTCAGCATAAAGGGGTAGATTTACAGCACCAAGAAAACTGATGTGAAATAATATGAGCTGTATTGTATTTGGTGTTCTCAAATACTATCTAAATAGATCAATTTATCCAAGCCTCTAATCCAACTATCCATGGCTGGGTAGATAAATATAGTAACAAAGCAGTAATAAAAATCACTTCTCTATATTTCTTATTCTCTAGGTTTTTGCCTAAATCCAGCGGAATTGTTGGAAGCTACAGGTGCATTCTCCTTCCATTCTTCTCTAGAAAGTCCTAATTCTTTGGATTTGACTATGTGAAATTAGCTTTTATGAATATATATAGATTTAAAGATGATTCAGTCTTCATAAAAATCTAAATGCTTTAGGGGGAAAAATAAGTACGGTATAGTGATTAGTCTATGTAATCAACAGTTTATTAGCATATGATAATGCCACAGATGGGATGCTGTGACTTAGTGGCTAAGACGCTGAGGTTGTTGATAGAAAGTTTGGCAGTTCAGCAGTTCAAATCTCTAGTGCCGCGTAACGGGGAAAACTCCTGTTACTTGTCCCAGCTTCTGCCAACCTAGCAGTTTGAAAGCACGTTAAAAAAATGCATTTTGGTGGGAAGGCAACTGAGTTCCATGTGCCTTTGGCAGTTAGTCATGCTGGCCACGCGACCATGGAGAAGTCTTCGGAAAGCACTGGCTCTTCGGCTTTGAAACGGAAATGAGCACTGCCCCCTAGAGTTGGGAACAACTAGCACATATGTGCGAAGGAAACCTTAATGCCATAATTTGGCATTATGTTAGAAAAACATGAGTTAGAGTCAGTCAGACATCTTACAAAGTTAAAAAGCTTAAAAATAATAGAGATGAATATGTTATCAAAGGTCTAGGTAAGAGAATTCCTTGGACTTTTATCAGGTTTGCAGATGACACCCAGCTGGGAGAAGCGGCTAATACCTTAGAAGAAGAAAAAAGAAGATTCAAAAGCATCTAGACTGGCTCAATCACTGGCATTTAAAAATATACCTATAAAATTCTGCCTTCTAGATATGAAAAACCCTAAGTATAGGTTGGGGGGGGGAAAACAGGCTTTGCAAATAGTGCATGTGAAAGTGATCTGGGTGTTTTGGTTAGCAAGTTCAATATGAGCCAGCAGTATGATGCAACTGCTAAAAAGATCAATGCTATTTTGAATAATATTAACAAGAGCACAAAATCGGGGCCTCAGGGAAGGAATTGTTCCACCCTACTCTTTCCTAGACAGATCCCACTTGCTGCATCCAATTCAGAGGAGGGCTATGAATATAATAAAGGCCTTGTTATCTAGCCCTATCAGGAATGGTAAAAATATTTTTTTTTAATACAATATATGTTTAACTGACAGAAGAGCTAACTGATGGAGCAGTTGAAGGGGTTGTCACATAGAAGAGGGAACTTCTTTATTGCCCTAGATCAGGACTCTCCAACCTTGGCAACTTTAAGGCTTAAAGTTGCCAAGGTTGGAGAGCCCTGATCTAGATACAGTGGCTTAAACTACAACAAAGTTGGTTCAGGTCCAATATGGGGGGGGGAGAAACATCCAGATTGTATGAGTTGTCACCTGGCAGATCGGACTCCCAGTTGAGGTGGTAAGCTCTCCTTCCCTGGAGGATTTCAAACAGAAACTGGATGATCATCTGACAGAAATGCTCTGTGGTGGATCTTGCAATGACCAGGAAGTAGGACTAATTGACTTCTAAGATTAAACCCAACTCCATGAGTCTCAATAAAAGTGTGTAGGATAAGGATTACAGTGCTTTGCTATGATTGCAGGATCATTTACACAGAAACAAATCAATGCACCTGATTAGATGGGAAATGGTAGGTGGGAGATTATTACTAATGAACAGCACAGCATTATGGAGCCTTCAGTTTTGTTCATGCCTTAACATGGTGTTGCTGTAAATATTTTCTTGGAGTAATCTTGAACAGACATGCTAGCTGGTACATTCCAGATGTGCTGAGATTACAGTTTCCAAATTTCCCAACCATCCTGGCCAATATTCTGATTGACTGGGAATTCTAGGAACACTAATCCCCACACATCCAGAAGGCACCAGGGTGGGAAAGAATAATATATGTTAATGTGATGAATCACTGCAATCTCCCTATTGTAAATCAGGGTAGCAAGTTTTCAGTTAAATATATAGCAACTTTTGGCACAAATTAAGGATATCATGCAAGGTAGGGAACAGGTTCAACTACATTAAAGCATGAAAGAAAACAAAAATTGCTGAGAGAGAAGTGGCAGGTTGGATTGATAATTTATTTTATCTGAGAATTTTAAAAAACTGTAGAATTGAGGCATTAGTCAACACAGTCCAGTTTTTCTTTCCATAGAGACGGTAAATTGCTATGCCATCTTTAGAGGCTAAGCCTGGTTATTGCTGACAAAAATATTTCCTTTAGAAATGAGACAGACATGTGGCATTTGATGTCAAGGATGGGTGGTCCATCACAACATATCCACAACATTAAAAAAAACCTGCCTTTTGGCAAGTGTTTCTCATGTTGTTCTCATCAATATCACTCTATTTTGCTTTTACTGAGTGATGTTTTATAAATAGTCCTGAACAAAATTGCCTCAAAATCTGAAATAGCAACTTGGAACATAGTCAAGGTAAGAAGTGGACTTCTTATACATTGATGCCTGAAGAATTGGTATCACTGGTCAGAGTTTCGGCAAATGGAAAATTAATATCCTTGGTTTTTTTAAAATCAATATTTTTCTTCATGTTAAACAGCCAATAGAATATAATTTTGACCATAATATCATGTTTACTCAAAAATAAGCATCCCTGTAATCAATATTGCTTACTTCTTGTTTAGTGTCCTTAACAACTGCAGTTTGAATATGAACCTAGTCTTCATTTAAAAAAAAAAAGCTTTATACCTTGTTTTCAGTGCCAATACCCACAGGGTAAAAAGTCTCAATGGAAAGTTAGGCAAGGTTTAATTTTTCCTGAAAAAATAAATATTTCGGTTCTCTCTCCTGCCTTACTGTCTTTTATATAACTACTATTTCACTAGTAGACAATATTATTTCAGGAATATATTTCAGTCCAATTATCAGGTAGTGATCCAAAAGCAGAAGGATGAAATATTGTTGGCTAAGTAACAATGCAATCATAACTCTATTTGCACAAAAGTAAGTTGCACTGATTTCAATTAGATTTGTTGCTCCAGAAATCTGCTTCAGACATTGACCTAGATATTCCAGATGAAAAGTTCTTTCTATTCATTCTGTTCTCCACAAACTTAGGTTCCGTTAAAATTAAATCTATAGTGCCAATCCTGGTTAGAGACTAGACAAATTTATTATGGCATAAGTTCTCACAAGCCACAGCCTACATTTGAAGTTATCAGATAATATTTCATAGTAATCATCAAAGACACTTGAGTATTCCTGGGGTGTCATGTGAATGACTATTTTATCAAGGGGTAATTCTGAGGAAGAACTGATTGTACAGGCTCTTTCACCCAAAATTACATTCCTTTGAATCCACGCAATATGGTTGTTGTCTTGCCCTTCATGGGAAGTGGCCCCTTACCCATATACATCATGGCAGCTGTAATGAGCAGAAGAAATTGCCGTTAGGTACAGAAGGAAGAGTCACAATCAAGATAATGATCAGATAAAAGAAATTTGAGACCAAAGCAAAGATGTAATTTGAGAAAACGTCTCTGACATGATTGTTCTTAGTTTTCTTAAAGATAAAGGCAGGGATAGGGGGAAACACATTCAAAAGAGTTACTTTGAGGTATGATGGGCGGTGTGTAAATTTTATAAATACATGCATACATGAAATAAAGGCTCAGCAGGTCTCACAGAAGAAACAAATCTCAGAGCAATAAACAGTTTATGCTGTAACTTTTCTAACACAAACATCCTTGCAAATGATTGTTCTTAGGTGGAGAATTCTTTTCACCAAGCCTGCTGAGATAGAGCAGGTGGTGTTTTCAACATGTAAAATATTGCCAAGTGAAGTTCAAGAACAAATCTCCTATTTTCATAACAAGGCAGCTGACAGACAGATGGATGGCCTTTTACACTTTCCTTTTAGACATCCGCATAAAACCATTTATATTTTTATGTAAATCCATCATGTTATGTTTTACATAACATGCTGGATGGAGAAAATTAAGACTATTAGGTGGTAATTTTTATAATAATTTCTGAGTTGGAACTTTTTTAAAAAAATCCATAGGATAGAATAATGGCTCCTGACTCATAATTTAGATCATTTGGAGTAATGGGGGAAAAAAAGTATTGTCAAAAGAAAAAAAAACATTTTTTTTCTTGCTTGTAAGCCTTTGAAAGACAGAGAAATGGCTTTAAAATGTGTAACAAATACTGTATTGTTGCTGCACTTCCAAGTCAAAAATCCTATCTTTGCTCAGAATCGTATACCTCATACCAAGAAAAAATTTTCTCTGGGGTTTGAACCTTCTTCGTAGCTGCTTTTGATCTCTACAGTGGAGTCTTCTTGTAAATAACATTTTAAACAATATTAGTCTTTAAGACTTGGGAACCACATTTTCTTGATTATTTTAACTGGAATTTTTATAGTTTTGAATCACAAGATGTTTATTAGTATTATGTTTTATGAATCATATTGAATTTCTTAGCTATCAAATTGCTTTATACCATATAAACTCAAAATTTGTATCTTTTAATATTGGTTGTAAACTGCCTTGAAAGATTTAACCACTGAAGTGCTGAGAATGGTTGAGACAGTGGATTGGCTAATTTCTCTCCCCTCTCCCCCCCCCACATCAGCATTAGTATTCCTACAGTTCAAGAGACCCAACATCAAAGTTATTTTGGTCTATTTCCCATTTCCTTCATTACATATGCCTAGGTACATTGAGTTTAAGACCACTACTGCAATGAAACTTGAAATTTCAACTTTATTATGGCCAACAGCCATTATAAAACATTATAGAATGTCAAAGGTTTTTCAAAAGTCACATGACTTTTGGGGAAACATACAAAACCAGTCAGAGTATAGTTGACAACTGCCTTTGCTGGCACTAATAATCAAAATAATAAGTCAAAGCTATGAGAATACATAATAGGCAAACTAATCCTAATTATTTAAATATGATGGCTGCCCCTTCCAACATGCTATTTATTTATTTATTTATTTATTTATTTATTTATTTATTTATTTTATTAGTCATATTTCTATGCCGCCCACTCTCCAAGGACTCTGGGCGGCTTACACCAAAGACAGTATACTAAATAGCATATTGCCCCCAACAATCTGGGTCCTCATTTTATCCACCTCGGAAGGATGGAAGGCTGAGTCAACCTTGAGCTGGTGAGATTTGATCCGCTGATCTGCTGAACTAGCAGTCAGCTGAAGTAGCTGCAGTACTGCACTCTAACCATTGCGCCACCTCGGCTCATAATAACTGCTATGGGCAGTTTACAGCTCCCTCAGAAAGACACTACATAAAAATAAAGATACAATGCATAGACTCAAAATAAAACTAGACCCATTATACAATTATCCTATATAGAATATGCTAGGTGATGCATAAAATTAGAAAGTATCAGTTTATAAAAAAGTGAATCTAAAAATCCAGCCACAAAAAAAAAGCATAAACATAAGAAGTTATTCACTGTTCCAATATATATATATATATATATATATATATATATATATATATATATATATATATATATATATATATATATATATAATATTATATAATATTATATAATATTATATATATATAATATATTATATTATATATAATATATATAATAATAATATAATATAATATATAATATAATATAATATAATATAATATATAATATATATAATATAATATATAATATATATAATATAATATATAATATATATAATATAATATATATTATATATATATATATATATATATATATATATATATATATATATATATATATATATATATATGTATATATATATATGTATACATATATATGTATATATATATATATATATTACAAAGGAGTTTAAGAGGCTTGCATATTTTAGCAGGTGTTTTTATTACAGAAACCCTTCTTTCCTTTTGGCTATAGGATCTCACTAGTAACAAAATGGATAGGTCATAAGAGTTGCAATTATATTGCATAGCATGGCTTTTACAACAACAACAGCAATAATATTACCAAATTGCAGACCAACCTGTCCAACAATAAGTTGGGGGCAAACAGCAGCTTTCCTGGATGCTCCACCGATCTCCACACTAGGCCAATCATCAATATCTCTAACCAGGCACATTCTAGTAGATGAACTTGATCATGGAGTGTTAAGTCCACAAAGCCTAAAAAAAGTGGAAAGGCAGGATTTATTCAGTAATGAGAACAATTTATAAGAATTATGAGGTCTGTGCCAAACTGCAAAGCTTTGATTGACTCATTCAATTGCAAAAGGTTCATGGATCAAAATGAAAATCACTTTGACATAGTGAATTGGATCAGAGGGGCGCAAATAATTGGTAAATATATATGAAAACAAGGCTGGTAATTTGACAAGTTGTTGCTTTTCTGTGCTTTAAAAAAAGTAGAGAAACAAATCATACATCTTATCCAGTGGTGGGTTTCTACCGCTTCACCCCGGTTCGGGCAAACCAGTAGTGGCAGTAGTGGCGGCGGCAGGAGGCTCCGCCCACCTGCCCGGACATCATCATGGATGCTCTGCTCATGTGCAGTTCTGAACTGGTAGCGAAGATAAGTGGAACCCACTACTGATGTTATCATAGAATCATAGAGTTGGAAAGGACCTCAGAGGACTTTCAGACCAACCCTCTGTTCAAGGCAGGAGAACTTATACCATACCGGTCAAATGATTGTCCATCTATTTTTGAAAACCTCCAGTGATGAAGAATCCACAACTCTGAGAAGCAAGCTACTCCACTGATTAATTGTTCTCATGGTCAGAAAATGTCTCCTTACTTACTTATTTCTCTTTAACAAATTTCCATCCATTACTATTTGTCCTGCCCTTTATGCTTTGGAGAATAAGTCGATCCCTTCTTCTCTGTGATAGCCCTTCAAGTACTGGAAGACAGTTATCATGTTTTCCTTAATTTTTCTCGTTGACAGGTTAGACATACCTAGCTCTCTCAACCGTTCATCACACGATTTCACTTACAGACCCTTTATCATCTTTGTTGCTCTTCTCTGCATGCTTTCCATGATTATGATGTAAACATTAGAAGGCAAGTTCCTGTTTTTATAATGGAATCCTAAATGAAATGTGTAGTGGAATAATAGTACTTCTACATTTCAAAACTATTATGTTTTACAATGACTTACCATTCTAATGTCTTAAACCATGTATTTGGAATCAAACATATATTATATGCAAACACCCAAGTGCCCTACATGAAATTATGTTTGTATGCACGTACACACATTTATGTACACTACAGGCTTTATAAATTTATGACTTTTATTATTAGACAATCAGAACTTATTTTTGAGCTACGAAAAATATGATTTAAAAAAAATATTTCTCTCTGTTTACTTCCTAACACTGTTGTACCATCCAGACCACCATCCAGAAGCCAGACCACGGTGGCATCACCAGCTGCTGCGTCCCCTCTGATCGCCACACAAAGCAAACTGACACACTTCATGAACACATGGCAAGACCTCAAATTCGGAGCCAAACCAAAGCCCGGGATGTGGCATCACAGCCATCTGCTCAGAACCTTACATCAAAAAATTCATGATATCACAACACTAGAACTCAGGATGTTAATACACAGCCCATTACTCAGGTCGTTAAAACACAAAAGACTAATGGGCACACATCAAAGACCTCACCCACACAGGATGTTACGAAACAGCTGACTAATCTGCAAACATCAACTCATCAAGATGTAACAACCCAGGCAACCAACCCGCTCACAACAACAAAGCCAGCACCCCACACCTCCCCACCAGTATTTATAGAGAGTTGGCAGCTCTGATCACGCTTTCCTCGCACAAGCACGAAGCCGAAGACACCAGCCTGAAGATGACGAGTGGGACCTCGTCGAAACGTCGCCAAGATACTCTCAATCTTACACGGGAAAAGACCCGAATACACCAAAACTTGCATACCTCTACCCGTGAAAATCTACAAAAACAAACAAACACACACACACACACACACACACCAAATTTAAATTAATATATAAAGAAATCTTGAGTTATTTTTGATTTTGGGGTTAGTCCATTTTAAGATTGCATTATTAGTACTAAGATAGTAATCTCTTTAACAAAATAGTTACTATGTCCTGTTCATACTCTTAAAGAGGAAAGTTAGAGATTATATGATGGACATATTTCCCCATTGCCTAACATCTTTTGATTTTCCTGCTGCATTAAAATCTCAGATTTATCACTGAATGCAGTATAAAATTAGCTCCTTAACATAAATCTAAAAATGACACATCTATATCTATCTTTATCCTTCTCTTTTTTAAGGTACTTTTTAAGACACTTTTTTTCAGATTTATTCTCTGTCTCATTAAATTCTCAATTGTTTTGGCCTCAGCCAACATTTTATCCATATGGAATATTTTGCTTTCCATGAGTAGCGCCCCTCCATGTCCACAAGAACTGAATGGTCTCCAAGTATTGGATTTACCACAAGTGAAGTGGTGTAGGGCTTCCTGCCTAAGCAGGGGGTTGGACTAGAAGACCTCCAAGGTTCCTTCTAACTCTGTTATTCTATTCTAGTCTAATTAAGGATATATCTCACATTCATGGTAGAACCTATCCACAGGTGCTTGAATTAAAAATAATCAAAACAGTGTGGAATATTAGAATACAGATACATGTATTCTATGTCCTGAGCAGAAATTGGATTATTTTGAGCACTGCTATATTTCCCCACAAAGGCTAATTCTCCACAAAGGTAGAACTGTTGTACATATAGTCCTTGTTTAGCAACCGCCTTGTTTAATAAGTTTAATTTGCACTTAGGACTCTGATGAAATGTTTTTACGACCTTCACAGGTCTTTAAAACAAAAGAAAGCTGAAGTAAGATCATAAGCGTAGTCACAGTTTTCACCTAGTGACCGCTTTGCTTAATGACCAAGTTGCTGGTCCCAATTGTGATCACTAAACAAGGATTACCTATGCAAGAACTGAACAAACAAGTTTGTGCAAAAAGAAAAATAATCTATCTAATGTAAGACACTAAACAGCCCATCCTTATATTATTTGATAATAAAAAGAAAACTTTAAGGGTAAGCCAGAATGTAGCCAAGTCAGCAGTATCTCTTATATCTAAGTTTATTATAGATTTCTGCTGTAGTTTATACTTGAACATTATGCTAATTAGAAGTTTAATAGGACACCTGTAATTGATTGCTCAGAGCAGTTAGTTGCACTATTGATTGCTAAAACTCTACATTCTACAATTGATTGCTTAGAACTAGGAACAGGATGCTCTGATTAGATCTGAGAACTATATGTCTTCATTCTGGAGCTGGAAACAAAGCATTCTGCTTTGAGGATAGGAACTGTTCCTTCTTCTATTGGAGTTTAAACTGATGAAATACTGTTTCAACTAATCTGTCCATTCTGGTATATGTAGATAAAAATACAGGTATTCCTTTTTCTTTTTCCCGTTCTTTGAAATACTGTTTTCTAGTATATCCAGAGAGTACTAACATTATTGACAATATGAGAAATAACAGCCATTGAAGGAGACCAATTATTCAAAAACCTACCGATTACCAGTTAATGATAAAACAGAAGAGTTACCAGTTAAAATATTTGAGGCATCAGACGTGCCTGTTCATATTTCAATCTTTTGAAACGTATTTAAATGAAATTACAATGTACTCACAATGAACTGAATTTGAGGCTTTATTCTAATACTCCTATCACCTCTGGTATGGGATTGGCTATATTTTTGCACATCTATTCGGGCATCCTTAGCTTTCAAAAGATATCAGCCAGTGCTGATCTAAGCCAGGTTAAGTCATAAATGAACAAAACTCCATTCAGCTTCCTCCAAAACAAAATGAAAGATCTCACTATATCTCAACCCAATAATAATAGATGATCCATGTACTTGTCCAAAATTGCTGCACGAGTGGTGGGATAGCAAAAAAACCACACAGAGTAGATTTTCGGAGTGGTTGTAAATAAAGTAATATGCTAAGCAGTGGTGGGATTCTGCTGGTTCTAGGGGGTTCCGCCAAATCCTTTGTTAAATTGCTGGCTTGCCCCGCCCCTCCGCACCACTATTTATTGCCAATAAATAGTGGTGGGCGAGGGGCGGGCGAGCCAGCAATTTAACAAAGGGTTCGGTGTTTTTTTGTAATTTTATTGGCCTGCAGAGCTTCAGCATAGGCTAATTAGTCCTTGCTTAGATCGGCTCCCGAGTCTCAGCTGATTTGCTCTCAGCTGTTTTGCTCAGGGCTCTGCTGCTTGCTTGCAAAGAGTGCTGATTTTTTTCCCCCAGCTATACTGAAAAACAAAACAGAAAGTAAAGCAGGCTGTTGGCTTTGCACGTTAGAAAATTAGGCAGGCAGATTTCTTTTCTTTTTCCTCACCAAAAAAGGTAGGTGCAAACAATGGGAAATTTAGGGGAAAAGAGGAGAGTTCAAGATTTTAAAACACAAAAGAAAAAAAGCTCTATTTAACTAGGGAATTGTAATAATTGAGATACTATTAATTGTATATTGTGTTGAAAGCAGAAATGATTAAGTTGTGGTTTGGAGGAATATATGGGGAAAATTATTTGGTTTATTATTATTGGTAAATATAATTAATTGATTTGTAAGAAATTGGATTGCATGGAAATAATTGGAATATTCATGTTCATATTGATTAATATACAAAAAAGGTAGTTATATAACTAATTGATTTATATTAAAATGTTGAATTTATATTAAACAACTGTAATATTACATAATTAACCAATGTGAGGATGGATATAAAAATAGATGACAATGGGAAGGGGTATAATATAGAATAGAAGGGAAAAATTGAATTTGATTAAGATTAGAGATGAGGATGAAGGGTAATATTGGTTTTTTACAAAAATAGATGAGGAATAAATATGGCAAAAAGGAAATATAGAAATTGTAAATTTAATTGAAATGACTAAACACTGTTTAAATTTGTGAACCGGCCAAATACTCTGTTCAAAGAAAATACATTGTATGTTTGTATGTGTGTTTCTAATTATTGTTATTTATTCATATTTGTTCTCTTTTATTCTTTAAAGTTTAACAATTCATTCTTTATCTTAATATCTTGATATTTGTTTGGGGTTGGCTTTCTTCCCTTTCATCTTTTTTATTGTACAGCAATCTTTCTCCTCAAACCTACCACCTCTCTCTTTTCTTTCCTTCTTACTTTCTCTTCCTCCCCTTCTTCTTCTCCTCCCTACTTCCTCTTCCTTTCTCCTTCTCATCCTCTCTTCCTCCCTCTCTTACCCTCACTCCTACTCTAATTTCCCTTCCCTTCCTTCATCCCTCTCTATTGCTGTATCCTTTTATGCATATGGACTACTCAGAGGACTGAAAAAATTATTTTTGACTGGTCCTCGCACTTTTGACCAGTCCTCGAACTTACGACTGTCCTCACATTTTACGTTTTTGCCCTATCTTGTCACCATGGTGAAGAGAAGCAGTTGTGAAATGAGTGATACGGTTGTTAAGAATGCTACAATGGGCATAAATGATGACAGTCATAAGTGCGAAGACTGGTCAAAAGTGCGAGGACAAGTCAGAAATCACTTTTTTCAGCCCTCTGGGTAGTCCTTTTGTGCATATGGACTACTCAGAGGGCTGAAAAAGTTATTTTTGACTGGTCCTCGCACTTTTGACCAGTCCTCGAACTTACGACTGTCCTCACATTTTACGTTTTTGCCCTATCTTGTCACCATAATGAAGAGAAGCAGTTGTGAAATGAGTGACACGGTTGTTAAGAATGCCGCAACGGGCATAAATGTGAGGATGGTCATAAGTGCGAGGACCGGTCAAAAGTGCGAGGACCAGTAAGAAATGACTTTTTTCAGCCCTCTGTAGTCCCTATGCAGATAGCCACACCCACCGGTCACATGACCAGCTAGCCACGCCCTCCCGGTCACATGACCAGCTAGCCACGCCCACCCGGTCACATGGCCACCAAGCCACACCCCCAACTAAGCCACGCCCACAGAACCGGTTGTTAAAAAAATTGAATCCCACCACTGATGCTAAGTATACATGAACAAAGGTCTTATGAATGATAGGGAGGGGGATAATGACCAAGAAAGAGCTATAAATAATACACAAATACCATTTAAAGAAATGCCCAGTTTCTGAAAATAGCAGATGAACTGTTTGAGTTTCAAAAACATTATTGAAATTCCATACAGAGATTAAATGAATCCTCACATATTGTACAGCAACTATTCAACAACAAACCTTTCAATCAATGAGCTATAATAAAACGAATAGCATGTATTCACTGAATTTTGAATTCAGATTAACATCCGTGAAATCATTGTGCAGTGGTTTTGTAAAATAATGAATGTATTCAGTAGTATAAAATTGAATATCAATTATCAAATTAGTAGCATTTATGAAAGATATTTAAAAAGATTTGGTAGGTTTAATTATCCTACATGAACAATATTTGAAAACAATCCCATATATTTGTGTGGTATAGATGATTCTTGTGCTCAATCTTAAAAAGGCAGAGATATGTACATGGTTTATATATCTATTTTATAATCTACAAGGTACAGATGGTCATAATTTATATACTATTTGGTTAAAGAAAAGTAGAATAAAAGAGAAATAGCCATATTTAAAAATGAAAACATTAGAAAGGTTACAATGAAAAAGGAAAAACAGTTTGGAAAAGGTTAGATTTATATGGGAAATCATTATGTATAATCAATACACATGAAGTTGTTATAAAGGTGTTTTAATTAAAGGAAAAGGAAAGAAATGACGGTAATGTTTATTTATTTAAGAAATTGTATATGATTACGCAACTCATTTCAGTGAATCCAGGCAGCTTACAAACATAAAAACCTAATATAAAACAATAAAAAGTTATTATCCCAATTGCCCTGGCAACAACAGTTAATCAAACAAACCATCCCACTCTGGGTTCCCTAGGCCCATTAGCAAAACCAGGATCTTATGAAAAACTGTCAAAGTGGGGGCAATAAATGAACAGTACAAGTGAGATGACTTTTCTAGTTTGACTACTGACCTGCAAATGAGGAATAAATATGAATCTGTACTTTTAATCTCTCAAATGTTAGAGCAGATAATACCTTTTCTAAATTGTGGGACTCTCCTATGTATAAGAAAGTTTTTTTTTTTTTTAATAATTTGCTATTGCTTTCCCCAAAGAAAGGTTTCCCTCCCTCCTTGGGTACAGATAAGTGAGGCAATATCAAACTCCATTACAGATGGTCCTCTATTTATGATCACAATTTCTGTTACTAAGCGAGACACTTGTTAAGTCACATTTGCGGTATTTGGGGTATTTGCGGGACCGCCTTCTGCCGCTGATAGCCTCCCACCGACCAGTATGCTCCCACAGAGAGGGACTCCTCAGGGTGCCGTCAGCCAGGCAATGTTGGCTGGCGACCCCCAGGGGGAGGGCCTTCTCTGTGGCAGCTCCTGCCCTCTGGAACGATTTGCCCCCGGAGATACGAAGGATATCAGATCTCCGGGTTTTTTGCCGTGCCCTAAAAAATTTTTTCTTTTCCATCAAGCAGGGCTGGTGTGAACCCCCCCCCCTTTTTTTAGTCTTTTTAGCTTTTTAAATTGTCAAATGGCTTTTAGTTTTCAATGTTTTAAATTTTTGGGCCACAGTTATTTAATTCTTTTAATAATTTTAAATTTTGTATTGATATGTGTTTTAGTTCTGGCTGTGCACCGCCCTGAGTCCACTTGGAGAAGGGAGGGATATAAATTGAATAAATAAATAAATAAATTTTAAGACCTTTCTTGCCACAGTTCTTAAGTCAATCACTGCAGTTGTTAAGTTAGCGACACAGTTGTTGAGTAAATCTGGCTTCCCATCGGCTTTACTTGTCAGAAGTTTGCAAAAGGTGATGACATGTCTCTGCAACCATCATAAACATGAGTTAGTTGCCAAGTGTCTGAAGTTTGATTATGTGATCGTGGGGATGGGATATAAGTCACTTTTTTCAGTGTCGTTGTAACTTTGGACGGCCACTGAGTGAACCATTGTAAGTCAGGACTACCTGTATTGTCAGCCCGCCTGGGTAAACCAGGATTAGATGATTAGATGAGTATTTTATTGATTTTACTTTATTGTAAGGCTACATTAACAGAATCCTGCAAGTCTGCAGGTATAAACCTCTGGCCACTATTTCAATCACCTGATCAATTAGATTAAGGGTGTCAAACTCAAGGCCATGGGACGGATCCAGCCCATGGGGGTGCGTAGATCTGGCCTGCAGGGCTGCCCTGGAAACAGTGAAGGACCTGCCCGCGGTGCCTCTGCCGGAGAAAATGGAGCATGGGAAGGCCACGTGCAGCTCTCCCAAGCTCCATTTTTGCTGGCAGAGGGTTGCGGGAGGTCATTGCACCTGAAAATGGAGCTCACAAGGGCTGCGCGCAGCCCTCCTGAGATCCATTTTCCCTGGCAGAGGGTTGCAGGAGGCCGTCCCACTGAAAACAGAGATCAGGAGCCCGTTTTCACTGGCAGAGCACTCGGGCCACCACAGGTGCCCCCAACACAAGTGACATCAAGCTGGCCACACCCACCGTAGCCAGCGCCCCCCCCCCACACACTTTGAGGTCAAACACAACTCTGATGCGGCCCTTAATGAAATAGAATTTGACATCCCTGAATTAGATTGTAAGCTGACCAGAGTTGTACAACAATGAGATGGCCAGTGAATAAATTTAATAAATAAACAAACAAACATATCTATAAAATGATCTCTAAGTTTCTTCCTCTGACTGTTAAGTCCCTGAGACTCCCTATTCTGTCATCTATTTCCTAGGCAGCAATTCTTCTACTCGTCTCTCAAGGTCATTGCTACATAATATTGCATCATAAAGAAAGTATATTTTCAAAGGTAGCTTTTCTCTCTAACCCAAAAACTCCTTCCATCACTAACACTTTCTTTGAGTGACAGTCACCGAAAGTTGACAGCATGATTTGGAACCAGTATCAAGTTGCAAAGGGAATGATGGGGTGCCACTTTGGCTTCAAGAGCTTGGAGCTGCTGGGGAAATTTGGAAGCATGGAATCAACTTAAAGAAGAAAAATGTTTTTGGTTCTCACGTTTTGGTGCTTGCACCAAGTTTTTCACCCCCTCTTAAATTGTATGAGGAGAATGAAACCAAACCAAAACAAGTTGTTTTCTGTCTATTGATGCTCACCAGTGGGGAAATCCAAATTTTTTTTACTACTAGTTCTGTGGGCGTGACTTGGTGAGCATGGTGTGGCTTGGTGGGCGTGGCAGGCGAAGGGTACTGCAAAATTTCCATTCCCACTCCATTCCAGGGGAAGGATATTGCAAAATTCCCGTTCCTATCCCACTCTGGGGCCAGCCAGAGGTGGTATTTGCCAGTTCTCCAAACTACTCAAAATTTCCTCTACTGGTTCTCCAGAACCTGTTAGAATCTGCTGGATTTCACCCCTGATGCTCACCCAGATCCATTCAACTTCAACTCTCTTCCCAGCCAGCATACCCAAAATAAATTGAAGACCAACATATCTGGAAAGCATCAGTTTGAAGAAATCTGCCTTTCACCATAAAGTAACATGTTTCTTATCACTAGGAATAAGGGTACATTTTGTTTCCCACCAGTACACTCGACTAGATTAAGTAAAATTAAAAAGATCTTTTGAAATGATCTAAATTGCAAAGTCAAATGTCAGGATAAACTAGCAAAAAATAAAATAAATGGACTATCAGCGTCTTCTCCTGTTCTAAATGCAGCAGTTCAAATTTTGAAATCATTGCAAAAGATATTTTCTAATTTCAAAGGGAAAAGAAAATTGTGCTATTTAGAAATCAGATTGATCAATAGTGTGTCTGTGAATCTGTATCGGAATTCATTTGTGTTATTCAGTGTATTTCAGTGTATTCCTCATGGCTTCATAAGGATAGAAGGAGCACAGAAGAAGGACAGAAGGAGAACAAAATTCCTTAAATTGAATGTAGACTCTGAGAAACTGCCACATCATTCCTGTCGCAAGGATCATGCTATTCAATCTATTTTTGTATGCAAGCAAGGTTGCATCAATAGCTGATACTTTGGCAACATCAACCCACAACAGTACTTCTTTCATTTTAAACTCAAATTCAAACTTTTGGATGGGCTATCTTTCCAATCTATGTTCCAGACCACCAAGAACACAACTCTGCAGGAGAAAACACCACATTGTATAACTGCTGCCTTTTCCCAAATGTGTATTCAGATTTTTCTCAGGTAATTCCACCAAATGTACAGAAAAGGCTGCATCATCCATCAAAGGGCAGGTACCCTCTTGCAGACTTCATTCAGTGACTACATTCTCTGTAAGATTTAGCTTTCAGTTAATGCACATAGAATTATTTGCATTGTTGGTTTGCCCATGCAACTATCTTTGGCCATAAGAG
Organism: Pantherophis guttatus; assembly: GCF_059756535.1. NCBI lineage: Eukaryota > Metazoa > Chordata > Lepidosauria > Squamata > Colubridae > Pantherophis > Pantherophis guttatus. The sequence continues at coordinate 265,585,602 of NC_142063.1, read as the reverse complement.
AAAAAAAAATTATGATCATTCATAAGAGGACATTCAAATGTCCAAGCAATGCTTCAATTGTTGAATCTTATGTATCCTTTCCTACTGCCAGAAGCTGAGACCCTCAGTTGGTTGTTTTGGCTGTGGAAATCACTTTGCCAGAAATGACGAACGAAGCTCTGCCTGTATATACAAGACACAGAAAGATTTATTGGCTAAATCTTTCCTCTTCTGAATAACATCATTTAAGTTTTGCATGGCCTAACCCAGCTGTGGGTTGTTTAAGAGATAAAAATATCGTTGACAGTTTTACTGTGTGTATATTGTTTTCTGAGTAGCACAAGCAGGAAAAAAAAAGAGAGATATAGCTTGATGCTATCAGCAAATGCAAAGCTTTTCATTGCCATATTTTATTCTTTCTTAATAGAAAGGGGGGGGGATCAAAATTTATGAGTTGTCTTTTGTAGCACAGAAGAAAAACAAACATTACTATAGGTTGCATGGCACCTTCCTAATTATTTAGTTTAAGCTTCAAATAGGAATCCAAGCAGGGAAAAAAGAAATTGCATTTAGTCAAAAACTGAGGCAACGTGTTTCCCCTATAGCACATAAAAATATGGATTATATCCAGAGTCCAGTGATTGAAGCCGTCCAGGAATACCCTGAAGATATGGGTGAAATATGGCAAGATGGCAGAAACACCAGGCAGTCAAAGTTCCTTCTGTTTTTTTATGTGCATCACACAAATTACCCAAATAAAAAATAAATAAGCAGTCCTTCAATAGGGTCATGGACACTATTGGCTTTTTACACTCCACCTGAGGAAAACCTCTGAAGCCATCTTGTCTCGTTCAGATTTGTCAATTTACATGTTGTGTTAGATTTCCTCAATCAGAGTTTAGAAAAATATTTGAAATAATCTTACTCCTCAGCAAATGTTCTCTCGCTGCTCTTTTCCCTCTTTTCAAAAGTGCATTTTTTTACTTGTTCTTCCTTTCTTCAAAAAGATTTCTCTGACGTTTCCTCAGAGCTGCTGTTTTATATCTTTATTTTATTTTTATTTTATTGGAAGCCACCCAGACTTCCTATATCGGTGAAATAGGTGTGTGTCTATGTGTGTCCGTGTGTATGTATGTATGTATATATGTATGTATGTACATACGTATAAATAAATAAATAAATAAATAAATAAATAAATAAATAAATAAATAAATAAATAAATAAATATCAGGTCCAGTTACAAGTTTGAAAAGAAAAGGAATTGGAGAAAGAGAGCTAGTGCAGTGTGAAGGAGCTAAAATGAAGCACATGGATTTTTTTATAAGTTTGTTTTAGTTATTCATATATTCGTCTGAGTTATAAATGTGCCATATTCTGGGATTAGTTCTCTTTCCCAACTCTTTATAGTATTCTGGATACATCTTTCTTCTCTTGTACATCCATGTTCCAATAAGGCGTTTACACAGTTGACCGTTTTATGTGCTAAAGAGTCCTATTTGCAGAAAATTGTGGAAGATGATTTCTACTAAAATTAGAGATACCCTATCTTAGCTACAAAACTCCTGCTGATTATTTAGACGGCAACAAAGAACTACAGAAAACTCTGTCTTCTAAGTGCCATCTAGCGATCATCCAGAATGTCTGAGTTCTGGTAGATGTAAAGCACAACAACTTTATTTTGTACATAAATAGTTTTCTTTTTAAAGTATTGGTACATGTGTGTGTAAAAGTGCCATCCGTGAGTGTTGCAGGAAAAATAGTCTGTTGCAAATTGCTAGCTCCAGAACTCATCACCTTTTTTTTAACATTAAGACAAAAATGATATCCTTAAAAAAAAATGGCAGGGAGTTTGTTTTGGGCCCTTTCCTTTTTCATCACAAAACAAATCTGTGCATGTAGAATGAAATCCTTTTAAGCTTAATTATTTTGTAGCTTGCATTAGGGTCATGGTCCAAGATACCACATCTGGTGTTAATTATTTTAAAAGATCATTTTACATTTGCTATTATGGACTATCCTATATAAAAGTCAGAAGAAAACCTTTTAAAGGAAAATGGAGATAGTATTTACAATTGTAATTATAGAGATGGCCATAAAAATTGTCAGCTTTGCATTAAGTCCTCTATTTTAAAGGCCATGACAACTATTTTATCTAAACTGGTCAAAATTATGACTTCAGAGGAAATTTACAATAATCCATCTGTACAGTGTTCAGAGAGGGAGAGAGGGAGAGAGCTTCTTTATATAATCACATAATATAATTAAATGATTGCTCATTTCATCAGGGTACTTAAATATAAAGGAAGAAAGGCAGAAGCATCTTTTACAGAGACATAAGCCAAATTGAAGCCAATGTATGCTTGTTTTCAGTAACTGTTACAGTTGTACGACATTCTTTAGTTTTAGTTTTTGTAATAACAACTGTTCCTCTTGAAAGAAGATAGATAGACAGACAAAAGCCAGACAATATTGTCATAGCAGAAAAAAAATCTCCTTAATTACAACCATTTATGTTAATACATATGTATGAGACAGAATTTGGTGTACTGGTTAAGGCACTAGGCTAAAAACTGGGAGATTATGAGTTCTGGTCTACCTTAGACATGCAGACAGTGGCATAACTATGAACCAGTCACTCTGTCTCAAACCTAGGAAGAAGTTAATGTCAAACCATTTCCAAACAGCTCGCCAAGAAAATTGCAGAGACTTGTACAGGCAGTTGCCAGGAATCAAGAATAGCTTGAAGGCATGAAAAAACAAAAAAAAACCACAAATATATACCTATTATGAACTATAGCAAGAGAGCTTTCTTTTATGTTTGTTCAAAGTGACTTCCCCTTTTATTTTATTGGCAAAATAAATCTGGCATTGTCAACCAAATCTAAAAGAGCAAAATCCAAGCCACGTTACTAACATAATATAGGTTGAGAATGTGACCGGCATATTCTTCCCTTTGACTTAGATCCTACCACAGGGGTGCAACCAGTTTAGCCTTTTTTTCACAATTTCACACACAGCTATTTGCATAATTTATTTCTAGCTCTAGAACTTATTGAACTGTGAAAGTAGTGTTACCCTGATTTTGACTTCAAAAATCTGAACTATTATTACTGGATGATAAGATAAAAATGACATTTCTCTGGATTTTTTTAAATTGCCATCTGTAGTTGCCTCTATTTTTTCAGCCCTGGTAGCCCAAAGTTATGCAACCTGATAGAAATGCAAGATCAATGTAAGAAGAGTTGTGCTGGATCAAGCCAAAGGCTTAAAATTTAAAATCATGGCCTCCCAGCTACCGACTAGATAGTTCCCTCTTTTAAATTGTAATAATATATGATAATACCATATACAGGTAGTTCTTGACTTACAACAGTTCATTTAGTGACCAAAGTTACAACGGCACTGAAAAAAGTGACTTATGACGATTTGTAACAGTAACAGAGTTGGAAGGGGCCTTGGAGATCATCTAGTCCAACCCCCTGCTCACGCAGGAGACCTGGAATTCAAACCGCTGCACTGCTGACCTTTCTGATCGACAAGCTCAATGTCTTCACAGTTAAGACCTTTGCAGCATCCCCATGATCATGTGATCAAAATTCAGATGCTTGGCAGCTGGTTCATATTTATGATGGTTGCGGTGTCCCGCGGACATGTGATCCCCTTTTGCGACCGTCTGACAAGCAAAATCAACAGGGAAACCAGATTCACTGAATAACCGTGTTCTTAATTTAACAACTGCAGAAATTCACTTAATAACTTTGGCAAGAATAGTCGTAAAATGGAGCAAAACTCAATAAATTTCTCATTTAGCAACATCAAATCTTGGCTCATTTGTGGTCATAAATCGAGGACTACCTGTAGTGTTCAGGTGGATTAAATAGCAGTCAACTCATGTAGGCCATAGTTCCCATCTCCAGTTTACATAAATGTCCATGTAAATGGAAATGCATGAATGGATATTTTCCACACCATTTCATTATCTTCAAAGTTGGGCATTTCTGAAAAGTTCCTATCCAGTATGAGTTCACTCAATATTTGGGAAGCAATCTAGACTAGTAGCCTTCACATATCCCTGTTTCCCCCAAAATAAGACATCCCGTGATAATAAGCCCAATCAGGCTTTTGAGCGCATGCACTAAAATAAACCTCCTCCCGAAAATAAGCCCTTCCCGAAAATTTTTAAACAGAGCTGGAAATCAGATAAGATGGCAAGAGGAGCCCCATCTTGCTCCACACACCCCCAAATAATAAGACCTCCCCGAAAATACGGCCAAGCGCTTATTTCAGGGCTCAAAAAAATATAAGACAGGGTCTTATTTTCAGGGAAATAAGTACTTCCATGCTTTGTATTTCCATGCTTTGTAAGTGTTTTGAAGGATAAGAGTTTCACAGTTTTGTATTTTGATCCCAGAACAATATGCCTAAGCATCTCCATTCAAATCCTAGCATTATTTCCAGATTCCTTTTGTTAATGAGATGGAATCCTGGGCTACAATCCGTCAGCTCCGTTGCCACCTTCCTTGGCTTTCCATTTGCCTACAAACATGCTTAAGGGCTGTTTCTTTCAAGAAGACCAAATCTTTCAAGAAGACCAAATTTTAATCACCTCATTAAGCAGTATGATTAGTAGAAGGCAAGGTTGCTTACACTTCCCTGCCAGATAAATGTTTCAGACAAGACACTGTTTATTTTTGTAGTTGGTAATAAAACAATATTTGAATAAAAACCTTCATCTTATTACCATTATCTTATCACCCTCTGTACCAGCCATAAAAGACAACAGCTACTGAACCTCTCCTTCTGGCAGACAGCAACTGCTACTAAGGGCTTCATGGGAACTTTATAATAGACACATTAGTGTCCAGGGGGATACTATTTTGGAATTTCAAACTGGACCCACAGCACAAAAAATGCATTTATTCAATATCTCCATGTCCTATTAAGAATCAGTACATTTGTAATAAATTTTATAGCAGAAATTTCAAGTCCTATATACAGATCTATGTAGAGGAATACAGTGGTTATTGTGATATACATTAATCCCACTTTTGATGGGTCAGATCTCGTGGGGGAGGATGCCAGCACCTGAGCCAGGTTTCAGCTTCCGTAGAAGGAAGTCACTGGAGACTGATGCATGTTCCTGGGCTGTAAGGTTTATTTACTCATAAATACAGGCTAAGTATAATACTGTATGTGACACACATTCAAAAGATGCATCCACAGGTTTTCTTTACCTCAAAAAGAGTGTTCGGGGGTTGGTTTGTTTTTGGACCTCATCACCTCCTTTCCAGGGTACATTATAAATTGCTTAAGATTCTATTCTATTCTATTCTATTCTATTCTATTCTATTCTATTCTATTCTATTCTATTCTATTCTATTCCACTCCACTCCACTCCACTCCACTCCACTCCACTCCATTCTACCGTACTCTACACTACACTACACCTATCTGTATTTCAACCATGAAAATAGCATAGAAATTTCTTTTAAATAATTCCCTACACACTATTTCTTTGCCATCAACCTGAATGAAAATAATTCAGCACACATTTTTATTGCAGAAATAAAACGTTTCCCCCATCTGATTTCTTGAAGGACTTGGACTTTTAGAAGGTTTTAGGGAAAACATTTCCCCAAAGATTTTCTCCATCTTTCCTGGCCTCCTTAACAGTGACTGTTCAGTGGCAAGCCAGGATAGTAGCCACCTCTCTTTGGCTGATGGGACACTTCTCATTCAGGTAACTCCTCATCAGAACACTGTTTTGATCTTAACACAGATTCAGTTAGCACATTCCTTAAGGTGTGGAGAGATCTCTTTTCACAGATTGAGAAGTAGCCAAATTAAACTTGACTGACCAGTTTCACTACTTTCAAGCAATTTCTTTTCAGCAGCACATACTGTAATACTTGTTTCAATCATTCCACATTACCCTATTTTAAAATAAAGAGCTAACTTGCAGGTTTATTTCCCTCAGTTTCATTGCAAATACACAGCGGTTCTCCTTCCTATCTTTCCATAAACATGATTAAGGCTTCAACCTTATTAACTATGAAAAAAACGTGTCATCCTCACTAAGACTACTAAATAACACATGCAGGATACTAGCAAAGATTTCTGTAGCATTACCTAAACTCGCTGCAAGTTTCTTCCAAGGCTGAAAAACTGTGCTGCCTTTACTATATGTGTTAGATCACATTTATCTTGCAGACAGTTTTTTTAAAAAATCATTTTTTTAAAAAAACTGTGATTCTCTCTCAGCGAGGAACTTAACTTCCGAAACCAACTTGATTACTCCAGCAATAGCAAACTCTTCCACAAAGAAGCTTTTCCATCACCCATAATTCCTGGAATGTCCCTTTTACTAGGTTGAGCGATTGTCACACTGACATTCCAGGAAATGATACAGAAGGAGAAGCCTAAAACAAATCACATAAAACAGATGAAGTAGTAAACCAAATGTACCAAAGAATATGGCATTATGACACAGACTGACTTGACGAAATGCTACACAATATTGAAGGACAGTGTTGTGACCTGGCAAGTAATGTCCCCAGAAAGTAAGCACATCCTTTGTAGACAGCTGCTACAAAGTAGCACTAGCCATGACCAGTGGGGGAACTGAAAGAGTTGTACTTCAGATATAATGGGAGGAATCAAAATCTTAGAAATGCTACAACAACTGGAAGGGAAGCAGCTAGATATATAGCAGAATTTTGTCACAGAATTCATAGTGAGAAACACTTGAGGGTTCTGTTCACACATTAGATTTGTGGCCAAACACTTTTTCTCAAGGAGAAAAAAAATCAGCATGTAGTAATATATTTTCATTCTAGAACAGGGATGTCAAACTCACGTCATCATGGTGGTGTCACATGACGTATCAAGACTTTTTCCCCCGTTGTTAAACTGGGCATGGGCGTGGCTAGTGCATGACATATCTGGCCCGCGGGCCAGGAATTTGTTCTAGAAAGTATTTGAGAAATCTCCTCATTCTTGACTTTTAAAATATACTGCATGTAAATAAAATAAAATAAAGTGTTACTATCTTGGGAAATTGAAATTTTAGTTCCTAATTTCATCAAGAAGCATTCATTTCAAAAATAAATATTAGGGAAATAAAAATAACATTTAGTAGATTTTTTAAAAAGTAATTAATGCATTTCTGTAACGATCAGTGATCAGTGGCATAGATGCAGAAATGTGATCCTTCAGTTTTAAAAAATGCAGGTCTATAATATACTTGAATGCAGCAGAGCTTGATTTAGTAAACTGAACATACTGTGCTGTACCAAAGAAACGAATAATATCTTCAGAGTTCATGGCCTGGTTATTTGTTTAAGTCATTGAAAACTAGAATTAGTCTTTGGCAGAGGCATCTGCAGCTCTTTGATATCTCCTTACAAGTTAAACTTAACCCTCGTTTCAGAATAGCTAATAAATCCTTTGAGCAGAAAAGCCTCTAGTAAATTAGGTGTCTATTGAAATAGTTTTTAAAACATGAAGAATGAACAACGGAATTTGATGTAGCACAGATTCCTGTCTGATTCAACATTTGGCCTTTTTGGGGTCTATGCCACAGCTAGCTCTATACTTGTGGACATTCTTAAAAGAATTAACTGAGATTTTAAAGTCTTGCGTTTATAAGCAGTCAAAGGAAACAATGAGCTGGAGTGTTGATTTTTTGCAAACTAGGGGCAGGCAATTTTAAAACTCTAATTAGCCTTCCTTTTTGTTAAAATGCAATGATTGCATAAAAATTGTCTATTATTGTCTTGTTGTTGGACATATACTACATGAATTGGAGTATTATGCTGCTATTGTAATACTTTAATTCCTAGAATTATTAATTATAGTTATGTATATCCTAATTGTTTGGAATATATGAGGATGTCTGGCAGGTAGACAGGATACTGAGAAGATACATCTACAACTGATTTGCAACAGCAGATGATTGACATGTAATATTCATCAACATTTGAACTGATTCTTTTCTTGCTGGAAAGGCAAGAAAGTGTAATTTTGAGAAAGCTGGTCAAATTTTGTTGAGTTGTTTGGTATATGATACAAGCTTTCAGGCTTCTTTCTCTTTTTTCTAATTTTTTTAGGTTTTTTTTATCATATACTGAGTTTACATTGTTATTTTAAAATTCAGATAATATTCATTGTGAGTATTTGTAATAACTAAATATACATTTGCCATTTGTATTTTAATTGGTGCAATGGTACCATTATTAATCTGTTGGCATTATTAATAAAGCAAAAAAAGTAAACCATATAGCTTACATATTTAAAAGAAACCTATCAGTTTGTGGATTTATAGGTGTATACACAGATGTAGCTGTACTTCCACAATTCCTACATTATTAATTAACTTATTTTTATCTGGGCAGAACACTGATAATTTCAGTGGACTGGACCAATCAAATATTTATGAGGGAAAATCTCAACTTATTCTTTTAAAAAATATATTTTAACACAAATAATCTATTTTGTACAAGAGAAGATACAAAAAACTACTTAGATCTGTTTTCCTCAGCTTTCAGGCTCAAAAGTTATAGAAAGGAAAAGGCAAAGTAAATTTTAGGAATTTAACAAATGCAAATGCAGGAAGAAAATGCTTCCAATGCTCTATGGGAATTTCACAAATGGATGATTTGTGTTAAGGTTATATTATTATTAACTATTGAAGTTGCATTGAGGGTGTCTAATTTGTACTTTATTTCCTTCTTGAAGAATCAGAACCAGGTAATAAGCAGCAGTTCCTAAAAATCACTTGGTTATAACAAACTTGAATTTCTTGTATGAGATCAACAGTAACAAAAAAAATCAGAAAGTCTTAACATTGCTCTTCTACAATGTCTCTGAGTTCTGTTTCTTAGTCACATGTAACATGTTCAATGTAATTGTTGAATTTCAGGTGTTCAACTTTTTCAAGAAACTTTGGGCAAAGGATATAATCCTGATTTAATGAATCAGTAATTCTTCACAATTTATACAGCTGTGCAGGGTTTCAGATTTGAAGGCAAAAAAGTAGCTTGGAGTCCACAAAAATTTAGTCTCCTCTGTCATGTATGCTTCAACTAATGAAGACTTTGACTCTAAACCATTGCCCAACTCCAAGAATTATTACCAGCATCATCATCCATTTATTTAGATGTTTATCTTATGTTGGGGACCCCAGGCTTAGCAAATTCCTTCTGAGTACATGAACTGGCAAATGGCCCCAGGATGATGGTAATATTCTATTTCTCAAATATGACAGCATGACTTGTGACAATCAAGTCAAGACAATCATTCAAGTGGTTCTACAACTTTGTTCTCTTTACGCTCTTTCAGTATTTGGAAAATAGGAGATTTGCTACAGGACGCAATCTCGTTGGGTTTGCAAAAATAATCTTCCAATTCAAAATTGGCAAAGTCCCCTAGGAGTCTTTTTCTTCTTGGTACTGCCAATAATACAGAAGTTTTGAGGAGTAAAAGCTCCAGTGGAGGTGTGGCGTCTCGGAGGTGGTTAATGGATTAGACAGACTCTACCTCCTCCCCAGCCGTACTTTGCTCCCTTCCTCTCCAACTTGGTTAATTGAATTTTAACTGAAAGTATGATTTTTATTTATTGTTTTAATGTTTTATATTATAGTTTAATTGTATGACTGTAACCACTTAGAGTCAGGTCGGTGCCTGACTCTAGCATAGAAATTTAATAATAATAAATTTTAATAATAAATAAATAATTTCTAGGTAATACAGGAGCTGTCAGACTAAAAACTGCTCTGTTTCGTCGTGCAGTTTCCCCTTGAGACTTATTTCACTGAAAATCTGTAAGGAAACAAGGATGAATTCATCCTCTGATTTGGATTCAAATCAGAAGACTCTGCATGGAGCATAATTTAAAAACAAATAAAAATATGTAAATTTAATCCCACATGAATATGTTATCAGGTCTCTATTATTCTAAGCATTGGATCTTTTGAAAGAATCATGCTTGAAAGATCTCAAAGAGAGACTGGGGGAATAAATCTGTTTGTCTCCTAATTTCTGTGATAGGGTTTCATTCACTTAGGGATCAGCTTCATGTAGGAGTACAGATTTTAAGTAAAAACAACTTTGGAAAACAACATGATGTTTTTATGTTCATTCACGGCCAAATCTAGAAAAGAGAAAAACAAACAAGTGGCTTAATCTATTGCTTGAATGTGGGGGCATATGGATGATTTCTGAGAAACAGTGTGATAGACTGTTCTGTCACTGAGTATGACAGGTCACTGGATAAAAAATAAGGATGTGAAGAATGGCCTTCATTTTAGATAATGTAACAGCTAAATAAGATGGAGCTAGAAGATCGTCCTACAGGAGCATACAAAAATGAATGTATGGAGATGTTCTCACAAATTTTATATAGGGTGTGTATTTTTTTTTAACATGCATAATTAAATCAAGTCCAGAACTAACTATATTACAAAAAAGTTAAGATGTTAGCTTTTAAATCAATTGCTGCCTACCCACAGGGGCCAAATTTGCATTACCACTCTAGAATATTTTTTCTAGCGTAGCAGTTAGAAATATGGTCATGCTCTGTCATGCAAAGAAATAATAAGCAAAGAAAAGAATGTTCTGGCAAAGGAAGAAAATAAACCAGAGAAGACTCATGAGAACAATAGATCTTCAGGTTATTACTAAGGAAAACTCCTAAGCATCTCTGAAATATAACCCAGAAGGAAGCAGCATGGAGTTTCAAAACTTGATTCCACGAGCAAATTCCACTCAGGATTAACTAGTCCCATTTCATCTGTTATACTGGATCTCACGGTGGCCAACAGGATGTATTTGGGACGCTTACATGATTTGACTGTATCAAAATAAACCCTTTGCACTGAAGCTTTCTAACAATCAGCTCACATTGCCAGGAGTTTGATTCCTTCAATCCTGACTGGCTCAAGGTTGACTCAGCCTTCCATCCTTCTGATCAGTAAAATGAAGACCCAGATTGTTGGGGGCAATATGCTGACTCTGTAAACAGCTTAGAGAGCTGAGTAAAGCACTGTGAAGGGGTATATACTGTAAGTCTAAGTGCTATTGCTATATAAAGCTATAGTCGGTAGTGAAGAGGGGGTAAACAGCCAATAGTATTTTAGCAGCCACTGATAGCCTGGCTGTACATAAAACTGCTAGGTCCTTTTAAAATTATGCAAATTGATTGCTGTTCCCTCAGTTGCTGACAGACAATTTCATGTGACAAAGTACATTAAACTTTAATTTAGCAGACGTCAGTTTAATGGACTCTAGATAGCTCAGAGACATTTCTCACCTGGACTTCACCCTGATTTGATGGACTGATATCTGTTAAATCAAGGTTAAATGAAATTGGCATTATTTATGTCAATTAGGTAATTACACAAATGATGTAAATTGACACAAATAATACATATTCAACAGACACTCTCTGCCCCCAGAACAGTCTATTAAATTTAGGTTTTACTGCATTTTGTCTAGCCTGGGACTCTGTGCATTTAGAGGAGAGGAGAGGGAGAGGGAGAGGGAGAGGGAGAGGGAGAGGGAAGGGGAGGGGAGGGGAGGGGAGAGGGGAGGGGAGGGGAGGGGAGGGGAGGGGAGAGGAGAGGAGAGGAGAAGAGAAGAGAAGAGAAGAGAAGAGAAGAGAAGAGAAGAGAAGAGAAGAGAAGAGAAGAGAAGAGAAGAGAAGAGAAGAGAAGAGAAGAGATGAGATTTACATTCCTAAGTGTAGATTGGAGGTATGGAGCATTAGCCTAATTTCAAAATTACATCAAAAGAAAAATTAACTCCAATCTCTGGAGTGATCTGTGTGGTCTACAGAGTCTGATGTACTGAGACAAAGGCAAAGAAGCTGTTAAAAAGGATCTCAGAAATAGGAAAAAATGGGCTCTCCCATCCTTAATGGCTCTGGTTCTTCCTGCCACTTGTTTCAGTCCTGCCCAATGTTGGTATGTAGTCAAATCCTTCAAAGATGACTCCCATGAAAATGGAGTTCTCAGCCAAGCGAAGTTTCCCACCCATATTCTAGACAATGGGAGAACTAAACCAAATACATTTGCCGAGTTTGCAAAGCAATTTATAAAATTTACTTTTCAGCAGCAAATTGTTAATTCATTTTTCACAATGCCACTGGAAGACATTGACATTGCTTGCATTTTCATCCTTTATTTCAGCCAGAAATAAATTTTCTGTATTTCTACAAATGTAAACATTTCTCAGCTGCCTAGGCTCTGACTGTGCCTAAATGTTCCTTTCACTATGATCTTGTTAAAACCGTCAGCAATTTGGCTTTCACTTAAAATTCATTATAAATGGACTTTGCTCCCAAGAGCACTTTTTTCTGGCTCACCTCTCCCCCCTCCCTTCCTCACACACTTTGAACAACTGCAAATCCTACCACTCTGATTTCGGGAGCCAAACATAATTCAGCTTTTTTATCAGTGCTCAGCAACAGACTTTAAACTGTAATAATCTGTTAAAGTTAATAGTAGCTGGGTTTGAAAGTCAATAACAAAGTCTACATTCAATAACTGGATTAGGATTATTCACATTAAGATACAATTACAGTTAGGAGCATAGAACATAAGAAGCATGAACAGACAAGGGCTTAACAGTGGAAGATAAAATGAAATGACTATGAATCAACCTCTTTGGCATCAGCAAATTGAGATGGAATGGGATGGGACATCTTTAGTAAGAACTTCACATGATTTATTATTCAAGACATAAAAAACAAAGAAGAAATAGTTTTACACTTACGAAGAGTATAGCAAGAATATTACTTGACTACATGCATTCAATGACAAATAATATCTAGTAGACTTTATGGACAATCCTTTTATATGATGATCATTCAAGTTTATACTCCAACCACTGAAGCAAAGGATGAAAAGGATGCTCCTCTATGACCAAGTTCAATTTGAAATCTACAGAACATGTGCTGCTTCTGATTGGAGACTGGAATACCAAAGTTGGAAACAGGAAACTGTAGTTGGATTGTAAAACTTAGAAAACTGAAATGAAGCAAGAGGCCGATTTATCAATCTCTGCCACTCCAATGATTCATAGCTAACCTTGTCTTCAAACAAGTAAAATGATTCCTGAGTACATGGAGATCATCAGATGAAGTATATAGAAATAAAATTGACTCCATTTGTTAGATCATGGGGGCAAGAATGGGCAGGACACGCAATAGAAGCAACACTTTTATTAGCAATGGGGAATCCTAGCTGCGGCAGCTCCTTTTATAGCTAGGACCTGTCCGCGGCTTCAGCCACTGATGTTACTATGAATTTCCTGCTCTCGTCCCTGATTGGTCCGTTCAAATCTGCCATTCAATACTCAACACCATTACTGCTAAAAAGAGGTGGAGGATGTTAATTATAGCATCGAAGACATGGCCAAATGCTATCTGTGGAACAGGTCATGAACTTCTCATGTGTGGATGGCAAGTGAAGCTAAAAAGAAGAAGAAAGCCAATCAATTTTCACAATATGATCTTGAATCACCATTTGCAAGAAATTGCTTTGAAGACCTTAACTTCATTGAGGAATAATGGAATGAACTTAAACAAGTCATTAAGGATGGATATGAAAAAAGACTGTCAAAAATTAAAAAAAGAGAAGAAAGTAAACTGGATGTCAGAACAAACCAAGAAAAGAAAAGAATCAAAACCAAGGAAGACAAAAATCTCAGAAAGGAATTTAACAAAAGTTTCAGAGAGCTGTCAAAAGAGACAAGACAGCATATTACAATACTTGTAAAGACACTAAAGATGGAAACAGACATTTAAAAACAAGCAAAGTCTTTGAAAAAAATATCTGAACTCAGAAGGTTGTTCCAATCTCTAATTGGTATACTAAAGGATGCCAATGGACATTGAAAGGAAATTAAGGGAAGGTGGAAAGAATATGCTGAAATACTATATAGTAGAGATGTCAATGCCCAAGATATCCAACAAATTATTCCTTACTTTTAAGAGTCTTCAGTATTGGAAGATGAAGTTAGAACAGCACTATAATCATTATCAAGTTGGAAAACTATAGGAACTGATGGAATACCCACTGCAAGCAACAGAAGAAGTATCAGTCAAGTTTATAACCAAGCTATGTCAGCAAATCTGGAGGATACAATGGCCAACTGATTAACTGATTCAATACCAAAAAAGGAGGTTTAAGAGAGCGTGCAAACAGTTGTACAATATGCTTAATTCCACATGCTAGCAAAATAATGCTTAGGATCATCCAATGCAGATTGGAGCCTTACATGGAAAAAGAGATCCCAGATGTTTAGGCTGGTTTTAGGAAAGGAGGTAATGCAAAATGGATAATTGAGAAAGCCAAAGAATACCAAAAAGAAGTCAACATTTGCTTCATTTGCTATATAAAAGTCTCTGATTCTGTGGAAAGTGTTCAGAAAAATAGAAATTTTAGAATATCTCATTGTCCTCATGAGAAACTTATGTACAGGTCAGGAAGTCACAGTCTGGACAGAATTTGATGAAATAGAATGACTCCAGATGGTAAAGGAATGTGGCATGGCTTAATATTCTCCACTTATTTATTCAACCTATATGTGGAATATGTATTAGGGAAAACTGAATTGGAAGAAAATGAGTATGGTTTTAAAACTGGAAAAAGAAACATGGTACTACCTTTTTAGGATGGACCATCAACAGTAAAGAAATAAGCAATCAAGAAATGCATTGCATTTTAGTACCCAGAAAAGCAGTCATGAAGGTCTTGGAAAAGATATTCAAATGCCATGATTTATATCTACAAAGATCTGAATCATACAAGCATGGTATTCTCTGTGACACACTATGGAAGTGGAAGTTGGACTTTAAAGTACCGTTGTACTTTAAAGTACTGTTCCAGGATAGGAACAGTATTGACACTTTTGAACTTGATGTTGGAGAAGACTCCTGAGAATACTATGAACAATCAAGAAAACAAACTGATGAATCATTGAACAAATAAATCCAGAGTTTTCACTCAAGGCACAAATGACCAGGCTCAACTTATTTTATTCTACTGTGGACACATTATGCAAAGACCCAGCTCTCGGGAAAAGTCCTTAATGCTGGGAAAAGTGGAAGGAAAGAGAAGAACAAGTTCATAGCAGTGATGAGTGGAGAAGACCTATCTATGTGGTCACTAGGAATCAAATATGACTTGATGGCACTCAACTAACACAAATTTCTCAGCCTCTAATAAACAGAGAATTTTATATCCTACCCAAGGGAATCAGTAAATTTCTTCTTCTTCTTCTTCTTTTTTTTTTAAAAAAAGGCAGAATTAATGAATTTTCTATCAAACTAAATAACAGTTATTGAAAGAAATGCAGAACTTTTTGGCACAGTCCTAATTAGAAATGCTTTGGAAATGATTACTTTACTACTGAGTTATGTGTGCTAATACATTCATTTCAGAGCAGTGAGGGAAAGCAAGAGATAAGGAAACCTTGGCTACGGAGAAAAAGAAAAACCATGGAAAAAAGCAGAAGAAAAGAAATATAGAAAAAAATAAATAAAGGATATACTTATACTGAAAAGAAGTGAGTTCATTACATTACTTTATTTCCTGCTAAATGAGAATAAAATCCTCTTAGCAAAAAGAAGCAGCTACAGGATTAGAGTTTTTCGTGAAAATGACAAAAGCAGCATCACACCTTTGTGATAGAGACTCTGTCCCTTTTATCCATGCATGCAAGAACACATGTACAAAAGGAGTTGAACATCATTGCACAATAGTGATGCCATGTTCATCATTTTGTCATCCTTGACCCTTGACTACCCACCAATGGTTGGTGAAAGAGACTTCTTTCTATCTCCATTCTGTTTTAACTTCTTTAAAGATCTTGAATTAATTAGGGAGTTACAGGTTCTGGTATCCTCCAGCCTGAAAGGCAATCAATACATCACCCAGACTGAAATTAGAGCTTTGAGCTATAGTTGTACTCAGTCTTCTTTATTAGAGTTGTGCACTCTTAAAAAAAAAATAAATCAGAAGTAATTTGGCCCATAGCACTTCATTGCTACTCATTAAAGGACTCCGACTTCCTTTCAGGCTTCTAGAACAGTGGTTCTCAATCTTCCTAATGCCGCGACCCTTTAATACAGTTCCTCATGTTGTGGTGACCCCCAACCAGGGGTGGGCTCTAAATTTTTTTACTACCGGTTCTGTGGGCATGGCTTATTTTGTGGAGGTCATGTGGAGGTCATGTGACTGGGTGGGCGTGGCTGGTTGGTCATGTGACCGGGTGGCCATGGCTATGTGTATAGGGACTACTCAGAGGGCTGAAAAAAGTCATTTCTGACAGGTCCTCGGACTTTTGACTGGTCCTCACACTTATGACCATCCTCACATTTATGCCTGTGCAGCATTCTTAACAACCATGTCACTCATTTCACAACTGCTTCTCTTCAACATGGTGATAAGATACGGCAAAAAACGTAAAATGTGAGGACAGTCGTAAATTCGAGGACTGGTCAAAAGTGCGAGGACCAGTCAAAAATAACTTTTTCAGCCCTCTGAGTAGTCCCTGTGCACAAAAGGACTACCCAGAGGGCTGAAAAAAGTGATTTCTGACAGGTTCTCGCACTTTTGACCGGTCTTCGCAGTTATGACTGGTCATCATTTATGCCCATTGTACCATTCTTAACAACCGTATCACTCATTTCACAACTGCTTCTCTTCACCATGGTGACAAGATAGGGCAAAAATGTAAATTGTGAGGACAGTCGTAAGTTCGAGTACTGGTCAAAAGTACGAGGACCAGTCAAAATAACTTTTTCAGCCCTCTGAGTAGTCCATATGCATAAAAGGATACAGCAATAGAGAGGGATGAAGGAAGGGAAGGGAAATTAGAGTAGGAGGGAGGGTAAGAGAGGGAGGAAGAGAGGAGGGGAAGGAGAAAGGAAGAGGAAGTAGGGAGAAGAAGGGGGGAAGAGAAAGTAAGAAGGAAAGAAAAGACAGGTGGTAGGTTTGAGGAGAAAGATTGCTGTACAATAAAAAAGATGAAAGGGAAGAAAGCCAACCCCAAACAAATATAAAGATATTAAGATAAAGAATGAATTGTTAAACTTTAAAGAATAAAAGACAACAAATATGAATAAATAGCAATAATTAGAAACACACATACAAGCATACAACGTATTTTCTTTGAACAGAGTATTTGGCCGGTTCACAAATTTAAACAGTTGTAGGAGGTTAGCACCCACCCCTTTCCTAGAAGAATGAAATATTTTGGGAAATATTAAAAAGGCAGAATATTATATTTCCCTGGATGAGAAATGGAGAAGCATATTTTACAGACAAAGCAGCTCCCACCTTCCTGCCCCCCACCCTTTGTTAATGGGTCAGAGGCAGAAAGTCAATCCTTTGTCAAAGGACATTTGCAACACAATAGCAACAGAAACTAACACAATGGGCCCCATCAAGCCATGTGATCCTGTCCACCATTAAACCATCTTTCCAAGCAGTCTCCATGTTTCCAGTGCCTTTTTCCCCACTTGGAGCAGAACCCAGAAGGATATTTCTTCCAACACAGTATTTAGTCATTTCAATTAAATTTACAATTTCTATATTTCCTTTTTACCATATTTATTCCTCATCTATTTTTTTAAAAAACCAATATTACCCTTCATTCTCATCTCTAATCTTAATCAAATTCAATTTTTCCCTTCTATTCTATATTATACCCCTTCTATTTTTATATCCATCTTCACATTGGTTAATTATGTAATTATGTAATACAGTTGTTTAATACAAATTCAACATTTTAATATAAATCAATTAGTTATATAACTATCTTTTTTGTATATTAATCAATATGAACATGCATATTCCAATTATTTCCATGCAATCCAATTTCTTACAAATCCATTAATTATATTTACCAATAATAATAAACCAAATAATTTCCTCCATATATTCCTCCAAACCACAACTTAACCATTTCTGCTTTCAACACAATATACAATTAATAGTATCTCAATTATTACTCCCTAGTTAAATAGAGCTTTTTTTCTTTTGTGTTTTAAAATCTTGAACTCTCCTCTTTTGCCCTAAATTTCCCATTGTTTGCACCTACCTTTTTTGGTGAGCAAAAAGAAAAAGAAATGCCTCTCCCTGCCTCATTTTGTCAGGTTGCAGCGAAGACCCTTTCAGTTTCATTTTAGCTAGGGAAAAAAAAATTGCTCCAGCACTTTGCAGCTTGGAAAACAAGAGCTTGCAAAGGAGTCTGCACAAAACAGCTGAGAGCAAATCAGCTGAGAGTCCAGAGGCCGAGCTAATCAACTTATGCTAATTAACCTATGCTGACGCTGAAAGATCTTCTCATTTGTTTTCTTTTAACACTGATCTGCTGTAGGGCGGCCCTTTGAAGCCCCGCGGCAAGAATTTAAACAGTTTTTTTCCCTCTAGCCATCAGCTGGGACTCAGGAGGCAGCAATAGATTGGGGGTGGGCGGGGTAAGTGAACAGCGAACGGCGATCCAGCAGAGGCAGAGGGTGAGGGTGAGTGAAGGCATGGGGGGGGGCGAGAGAGGGCTTTGGCGACCCCTGTGAAATGGCCGTTCGACCCCCAAAGGGGTCGCGACCCCCAGGTTGAGAACCGCTGTTCTAGAATAAAGGTGTGTCTGATTTAACAAATCAATTCATTAATATTAATGAGACTCTTAAAGCAGTTATGTGGAAGGCTGAAAAAACTCACACTTTTCTAGAAATAGCACAGATGTGCAGTGCAATGCACAAGGATCATAGCAATTAAAAATATTTTCAAACCATGCACACTTCTTTTTTTTTTATTTCCTTTAACATCCTTTAGGAAGTTTATGATCAAATCTGCTGTAAACCATTCCGTTGCCATTATCTAACTGTAAGCACAGCTGCCTGAGGACATAAGGGGGCAATTGGTGAAGAGATGCAAAATTTCAGAGAGAATTTCCACCCAATTAACCAAGAGATGAATTAGTTACACTAATTAGATGGATCCAGAACTATCACCATCTTCCTGGTATTGTATAGAAAGAAAAAAAACATACATTTTTATTCTTGGGGTTGTTTTGTTTTAGCAGAGCTAAGCAGAGCTAAAGTTCAAATATCAGTTGTTCTCCTCAAATATTGGGAATATTTCTAAATTGCCAGATTCACATTAAACAGTGTGCATATGTACATATGCACAAATATATCACCAAAGATCTACTTGTGAGAGAAATAGCTTGTGTTACGTAGAGGTTGGACAGATAGGTTAGTAGTCATTTAAAAACCTGGGAAATCTCACTGTGACAGAAAGGAGGAAGAAAATGCTGTCTACCATCCTGTCACATGATTCTCTCTCTCTCTCTCTCTCTCACACACACACACACACACACACACACACACACACAACATTTGTGCACGTACCTTCAAATCATTATTGGCTCCTAACAACTGCCTGGACAAATCCCTGCACTTTTTAGGTAATATTTTGGAAGTAGTTTGCCATTGTGTCCTTCCTAGAGCTGAGAATGATTGGCCCAAAGTCACCCTGCTGGTTTTGTGACTAAGGTGAGACTAAAAATCAATTGTCTGGTTTCTAGCCTGGTGCTTTAACTATTACATAAAACTGGCTTTTATATAAACTCCACTTCTGTGGTAACCTAACACTTCAGAAGAACTGAGGAAAAAACACCTCAGGTTTTTCCCTCTCAGAAAGAGTCTCTCACAATGGTGGAATTCATTTTTTTTTTACTACGAGTTTTTACTACCCACTGTGGCTTGGTGGGCATGGCAGGGGAAAGATACTGCAAAATCTCCATTCCCACCCCACTCCAGGGGAAGGATACTGCAAAATCCCCATTCTCTCCCTGCCCCTTGGGGAAGGGTATTGCAAAATCTCCATTCCCCCCTCCATTCTGGGGCCAGCCAAAGGTAGTATTTGCAGGTTCTCTGAACTACTCAAAATTTCTGCTACCGGTTCTCCAAAACCTGTCAGAACCTGCTGAATTTCAGCCCTGGTCTCTCGGCAGAAGAGGAGAGCAGGAATAGACTTGGAGCAGAACTAGAAGAGAAATGGCTAGCAAACCAAGATTAAGAAATAGTGAGTTCCTGAACAGATGCAGGTTTCAGGCTGATTTAAGAATTCCCAAAGAGGATTCTGCATAGAAATCATTATGCCAGGAGGATAACTACATGGTGTGGGATCTATCTCCTGGTACTGAGATTCAGAGGCAGAAGAGGCTCTGGAGATATGAAAAGAAGATCTAGGTTAGGCTGCCAATGAGAGGTTGCCAGCTAAGCTTTACCTGAAAGCTTTGATTCACTCTTTGGGAAATTTAATTATAGCTATATACTTTTAGGATAGGATGCTGTCACATTAGCAGAAGCAATTTGGTTAGGCAGGGCACTTATCTTGGAACAGAAAATTGCATGGAAAATGTAATTAGGTCATAAAGCAATTTACCACATTTCTTTAAAATCAGAAGCCAGAAAGAGAAGGGGAGCTGAAGCTCTGGTTGTATAATCCTTGTCTAGTTAATTTACTAAAAAAAAAAAAAAATCAATCAGAGAAACTAATATTTTGTACTCATGAAATATTACAAATAAAAAAAATTGACCTGGTTCGTTAGAAGTTTCTTGTGTGCCGTGTCTTGCCTGTTCAATCCTAAAAGTTCACAACATTCACAGCAATGTTGAGTATCCAAGCTGAATTCCATCCAGCATCCAAGGCAAAAAATATTTGTGTTGCTTTAGATCTTTTCTTGCCAGGATAATTAAATTATGGCAAGACATATCTCTGGTACTAATTAAGAAGTACACAATAGCAATTCTAATCTAAATATTGTGTAAATTATTTTTAAAAAATGATTCTCATAATGACATTCTAGCACTGCATTTTAGGAATTGCAACTGGATAATTTTTTAAATTTGTTATAAATGCATCTAAAGAAGTAGTAACTCTCACTAATATTCAAATGACCAAATTCATGGTAAATATCATAGTATCTACTATGTATCTAATAGTATCATAGTATCTAATACTCAGATCCCTGAGAATAAATATTTTTAAATGCAGAAGGATAAAACTGGTTAGTGTAGCCCAGAGTCTCTGGGTGTTGGATGGCATATATAGTTACTAAATTATTATTATTAATATTAAATCCAAGAGGTAATTTTCAATTATGCAATTTTTAAATCAGGATCATTGGTGTCAGATAAAAACACGTCTATTATTGGTTCATCATAGTGTTCTTAATTTAATAAAACTGATGGTTAACTAAGACAAATTTAAAAAGAAACAATGTCTTTAGAAAACCAGCAGCTTTGGCAGCTTTTTAAAAAAAAGCAAGGTATTTATCTTTTCGCTTCAGAAAACCACAAAAAATAACTACAATGCTGTGAATAATCTTGAAACTTCAAAGCCTACATGCCCAATGTAATGTTTTAAGGTCATTAAACTACAGAGCTACTATAGTGCAAGTCAATAATTACCCAAGCTCTTTAAGACCAATGCCAAACATTTTGCTTATGATTAACAATAACAAACCCCTCCTCACAAACGGAATCCTTTTTTTCAACTTCAGTAGCTACTTGTTAGTACCCTGAGATACAACTGAACATTACTGTCTCCCTTCAGTAGCTACTTGTGGGTACCCTGAGCTACAACTGAACATTACTGTCTCCCAAAGAAGAGGACGATAGTGTTCTCTGTATCTTCAGCAACAAATTTGGCTTACGCATTATAGTTTATATTGGATTCAAGAAAAAGAAACTATAGGAAGTGAATCTATGTATGTTACCATCTCATAGAGAAAGTTCCAGAACTGAATGGATCTTTCTTTCTCCCATAATCCGTGTGCTACCTCCTGTGTTGCTGCAAATGTTTCTAAACATCTAACTGGCCAGAGCTGGTGGGAACTGTAGTCCAAATTATGTAACAAAGTCAGTTTGCCTACCTCTGAGCTCAATAGATTGCTACACAAATTCATTTCCCACTTGCTACTCATGGAAACCTCAGTTGAACCAAGAACCTTTTCTAACTGAAAGGAAACCGTTAAATATGACCCTATATAAAATTGCAAGGGACAATTTAGGCCAGTGCTGCTTTCTTAATACATAATTTAGTTGTGATGCTGTTATCTGCAATGACAGATAAGTAAGTCAAAGTAGTCAGCTCTTAGGTGACAGTCCACTATCCCAAAATAAGAAGAACCAGATAATAGCAGTGAGCTGCATTTGGAACAAGAGAAAGAATAACAGGAATAATCTGCATAAAATGACTTTTTTTTTAAAAAAAAACCCTGCTTCTGGGTGGTAAGAAAAGGGATTTGACATTGCTGAAAGTGAGGGAAGATGGCAACAATCCTAAAAAACGGTCCCTAGGATATGCAGCAAAATTAGACTTCTGCCATGCATTCTTCCCTGACCTATCTTGTCAGGCCCAGCCTAAGAACAACATAGAACAATCCAGCCAAAATTTAATTCTTTATTTGCTCTCACCCTATAGACACAAGGTCAGTTTTTTCCCTAATGCCATCACTCTGCTAAACAACTAATTCCCAGAACACTGTCAAATTATTTACTAAGACTGTATTACTATTATTCTTCTCATCCTTCCTATTACCTACCTCCTCCCACTTATGACTATAACCTTGTTGCTTGTATCTCTATGATTTATATTGTTTTGTTTCCTAGTATGATTTGATTGCTTATTTAGTAACCTATGACTATCACTAAGTGATATCTTATGTATCTTATGATTCTTGATGAATTTTTTTGTCTTTTATGTACACTGAGAACATATGTACCAAAGACAAATTCCTTGTGTGTCCAATCACACTTGGCCAATAAAGTTTTCTGTTCTGTTCTGTTCTGTTCTGTTCTGTTCTAGTTCTATCCTATCCTATCCTATCCTATCCTATCCTATCCTATCCTATCCTATCCTATCCTATCCTATCCTATCCTATCCTATCCTATCCTATCCTATCCTAACCTAACCTAACCTAACCTAACCTAACCTAACAGATGTACCCTGAGAAATTCTGGGAAATGGCTATGCTAAATCTTTTCCTCAGACTTTAATCCAGCTCTGGGCTGTGTTATCTCTTGTCTCATTCCTCTCCTTGAAATATGCTCCTTCCTTCCTGGGAAAGTGCCACTTCTTGGTAGTCCATCATGCCACCTCCTCCTTCAGAGACACAATTCATCACAATACAGTCTACAGTGTATAGTTACTTTAAAATTTGGCTGCCCAACTTCTCTCTGCTTCCAATAGATCTTTTAGCAGTTTTAATTGTTGCCATTTAGTTACTGGGCTAACTTCAAAGGGCTTGTTTTGATTTTTGAATCCAAAGTCCAAAGAGTTGTGGCGGGATTTTCCAAGAATTTCATTGGTTTTGGCTGGATCTATTGGGAGTTTATAGACATGCCAGGAAATAAAGCAGGTTCAAAACAAGAAGAAACTATGCCAAATATACAGTGAAGTCCATATGTATGGTAAAGTGAGATAGGCCATAGCTAGTGGCTGAAAGCAGTATTATGCAACAACAACTGAAACTACAATCTTCCTATATCACCTTACCAAGTACACTTGAGGCCTGTTGAGGGCAGCAGTTCCTTAGTTTTCTAATTATTATTGCACAACAATTATACCTATCTTTATCATGTGATTTGCAATATGGATTCTGCTTTACAGACCACAACCCATTTTAATTACTATTGTTGATACAAAGATGTGAAACAAACATCTTTATAACATCTTGAGGGGGAAGGCAGAAAGAACATAGTAAAACTTAGTCCCACATTTATCAAACTTTTGTTGCAATAGAAAAAAAAAATGATCCAGATATCTCCTTGAAGTTATGGACAAGTCAATTGCATCCAAAAGAATTTTGATGTGGGAGTTACATTAGAATTAATTTCATCTTAATGCTGTGATATCCACAATGATTTATGTAATTTACATCATGATGGAAATTATATATATTATAAAACAATATAGTAAACATGTGTCTATATGTGGTAGCATGTTTTGAAATGTGGAACAATATGAATAGTTGTTTAAATATCTTTTGCTAGTATTCTTACCTGGAACTCTTTTGGCCCAGTTGATCATATGAACCAGTTCTCGATCAGCAAGGTTGGTCAACAACGTCATCATTGAAGCTTCATTGAAGGGTCTGTTAGGGTCATATTCTGAATAGACAATAGGAGGTTCTGCCTCTAGCAAAGCAGAAACCATCTGATCTGCAGAGAGGGAGAGGGCTGGACTGTTTTTTTTACTATGTTTGATCATTAGTGGACTTGGCCAAAGATTTGGGCTCCTTGCCTCTACTACTGTGCCTATGTTTCGGCTATCATGTTCTTCTCTTTGACGTTTGTGCTTCAGTATTCGGCCACCTCTGCGATCTTTTCGAATTCCTGGAAGAAGATATAAATACAAATAATATATATTATCCACTGACTTCTCTAACGTGGCAGTATTGAAACATAAATCTGGAAACTATGTAATGTTTATTTAAGCCATCTTCAGACATGAGATACCCTGCAGTTAGCAATAGTCCATTCATAGCATCAAATCTTACAAAATTATCAGTATCTTGATTATAGAATGCAACAAACAGCATGCAGAAATAAAATATAGGATACTAACCTATATTTGAGCAAAAAGCATTTTATAGGAGAATTGTGACACAACATTAATTGCAACATTGTAAAGCATTATGAGGAGCCTAATGCATTGCAGGAATAAAATGCCTTGGGCCAGTTCTGAAATAAATTATTTCATACCAGTTATTTATTTGTTCAATTCCTCCTAAATTTACAAACAATTTCTGGAATATCTGATCAAGTCATATTCTTCTGTACAAAACATTAAACCAGTCATAGACAGTTAGGAATCAATATTCAAATATACTGTTATGCATTGGAGATAACTGCTAGTTGAAGGTTTTAGCCTGGTTATCTGTTGGACCAGGAGGTACTCCGCTATCTGTTTTGCCAATCCTCCAGGCCTATCCTTGCCAGTGCTTCCTTTGCTGATTGGACCATCTGCTCATCCTGGCCGTTGCTAGCAGGATGGAATGGTGCAATCAGGGCATGACGAATGCTATGACCCACCAGGAACAGCTCAAACTGACTTGATGTGAGCTGTGGCCCGTTATCTGAAATGAGGATGTCTGGCAGCTTGTGGATCGCAAACAGCCTTTTAAGGGTCTTGATCACGGCGTCCGAGGTGGTTGATGTCAGGAATATCACCTCAAGACATTTTGAGTAGGCATTCACTGCCACCATAAAAGTCTGATATACTTTCTGATTATTTTCAATTTTATAACATTTGGTTTTGAAGTAAGTCTTCTCTCAAACAAGCAAAGCATACATCTGACAAGGAATAATTAGGAATTGGAGAATAACCTTTTGGCTTAATTCCTAAATGGGAAAGAACATGGCAGACCCAGACTCTGAAAGAAAAGATTACATTATTATCAGAACTTTCTCACAAGTGAAAATTTGGTCCTGATTTATTTCTTAAATGCTCAAACTAACAAAGCTTGTTTTATGATTCCTGGAGATCAGGCATCAAAGTTTTATTCAGACTTGGTATTGTTTAGGTTCCAAGCTTTGGCATTCTTTAACAGTTTCACAAAGAAATTGTTTTCTCCATGTTAACAAATGTGCATGAAACTTGTGAAACTTTTAGAAAAGATATCCCCAAGATCAACAATGATTCAATTGTGACAGTCACAGGTAGAAATGCTTATATTTACTTAAGTTAGAGAAAGCAATTCTAAGCTGTTTGCACATCATCTGGTTGAATCATGAAAGATATAAAGTTCTGAATATCAGCACGTATAGAACAGAAGACTGATCAGAATGTTTATACCAGTATTATTTTTCATCTGGTGAAGAGTGAGGCTGAAGATAAGTTTTTAAACTTGTGGGAAATTGAAGGTAAAGTGGAACACAGAGTTTTGTGATTATTTTGATCAGAAGATTAGAAAAATATTGTGACAGATTCATCTTGGGGGAAAATAGCAATTATAAGAACAGTTTTGGCTTTTCTAGAAATAACCTAGAAAATATGGATGCTGAGTTAAGAAGCTTTTTGACAAGAAGGAAATGAGCAAGGCTGAAACTCTTCCACTTTTCTGTTTTATTCAAATATGAAGATAAAGACTTTCTTCAATTGAGCTTGATTCCTAGTGATTACATAAATGGGTCCAGGGGTGAAATCCAGCAGGTTCTGACAGGTTCTGGATAACCGGTAGTGGAAATTTTGAGCAGTTTGGAAAACCAGCAAATACCACCTCTGGCTGGCCCCAGAGTGGGGTGGGAATGGAGATTTTGCAATATCCTTCCCCCAGGAATGGGGAGGGAATGGGGATTTTGCAGTATCCTTCCCCTGCCTCACCCACCAAGCCACACTACACCCACCAAGTCATGCCCACAGAACCGTTAGTAAAAAAATTTGGATTTCACCACTGGATGGGTCCATGTAGTTTTCTTCAGCAATGATACAGAAATAGACTGCAATTGCATTCTGTGGGAAGTTATTTACTTCCCAGCTCTGGAATTTCTTTCTTAGGAATTTGGGAATAAATAAATGGAATTTATTTACTCCCGCGTTCTTATAAGTCTATCAGCAAAGGTGGTCCACCAGTAGATCCTGGTCCTGCTTAGATTTCTAATGTCAACTCAGGTTGGCTATGTGTTGTGATTTGCTACTAAGAAGAAATTCTAAAAAACTAGGGGTGTTGGGAATTGTCATGTTATTTTGATCAATGGATCATTCATTCATTCATTCATTCATTCATTCATTCATTCATTCATTCATTCATTCATTCATGTACGCAGGGGGGCACCCCAGGGCTCTGTTTTAGGCCCAGTACTCTTCAACATATTTATCAATGATTTGGACGAGGGGATATATGGGGAACTCATCAAATTTGCAGATGACAGCAAGCTAGCAGGAATAGCCAACATTCCAGAAGATAGACTTAAGATACAGAAGGATCTTGACAGACTTGAACATTGACAATAACTATTGCCTATGAAACACATATCACTGTCTCTGTTTTTCACTCTAGAAAACAAATAAAAAGTTGCATATACTTATAAATTTGGTAGAAATTTTCCCTGAAAGCTCTTTATGTTGTAATTGTGGGCATAATTTATGTATTCTGTTCCACTTACATCAGCAGTGGAAATGTACTGACTTATAGAAATTTGTATATGCAACACTTGCTCATAAGAGATTTATATGATTTTATTTCTATCTCGTTCTCCATTTATCCCATAGAAGGATAGGAAACAAGGAGAGAGCATTATTAATTCTCTGGTACTGAAAAGGGAGTATGAATGCTTTTTCTCTTGAAGGACAAAAAAAAAAAAGCAAAAAAAATGTTCCTATTTTTTTCAGCTCATCAAATTTTGTCATGATTCCTGATGTAATAAAAAGAGATAGAACCTCAGCAGCAGACAAGAACAGATTCAAGGGGCAACTGCTATGCTAGCATCTGAATGAGTCACTTCTATTCTGTTCTTTTTCAAAAGCTTTCAAACTACCTTATTTTAAAAGGGAAGGAAGGAAGGAAGCTTTCAATTTTATTTTTAAAATTGTAATTACCACATGTTTTATTCTAATTCTGCTACTCTAAAAGAAAAACTATGCAAAACGATTGACTTTCTTTATTTAATTTTTGCTACTTCTAGATAAATCAGTATAATTGTTGCACCTAATTGTTGGACCTAATCAGTATAATTGTTGGACCTAATGTTTGCAATATGTCTGTTTTTACATTCTTGGTACAGTATTGGAATATGTTATAAAAGGGAAATTCAATATAAATAGTACCTCCTCCAGATTTCCTATTCCCATTGTTCTACTACTATCACTAGTCAGCCAAATATTTCCAACAATCTCCAGATCCTTGTACAAGCACACAGAGAATTGGTATAGTATAATACACTAAACACTAATTTCCCTGCTTCCTCCAAACAGAAAAGACCAATCCCTTCAGAAAATAATTAGGAAACTCCCCAACTGCACATCAGACTAGATAAAACTATGTATTTCTAACCCTTTAAATTATATACACTGTGATAATCCCCTAGACCAGTGATGGCTAACCTTTTTGCCATTGTGTGCCAAAAAAGGGGGGAGCATGCAGGCCCACACCCATAATTCAATGCACCCCTCCCCCTGCGCATGCGCGCATGATCACCCCACGCTCCCCGCTTTTGGCATGTGATGGCACGGTGGGACCGGAAGG
This sequence comes from Pantherophis guttatus, assembly GCF_059756535.1. Classification (NCBI taxonomy): domain Eukaryota; kingdom Metazoa; phylum Chordata; class Lepidosauria; order Squamata; family Colubridae; genus Pantherophis; species Pantherophis guttatus. Next base: position 265,557,360 of record NC_142063.1, on the reverse strand, counting down.
CCCGTTTTTCACTCTCCCCAGGCTCCAGAGGCTTTCTTGGAGCCTGGAGAGGGTGAAAACAGCCTTCCCGACTCCCTCAGAGGCCCACCAGAGGCCAGAAATGGCCCATTTCCTGACTTCTGGTGGGCCCAGAAGGCCTGAAAATTAGCTGGCCGGCGCACGCATATGTGCTGGAGCTGAGCTAGGGCAATGCTCATGTGCCTACAGATATGGCTCCACGTGCCACCTGTGGCATGCGTGCCATAGCCATCACGGCTCTAGACTGATCCATGCAATATTTGTTTACAACTACCTCTGAAGAACAAGCAAAATTTTTGAAAGATGTGTTAAAATACATCAAGTAGGCAGCAAACATAAGATGACACCTATAATATATTTCTTATAAGAGTCAAAAGTTGCTCTAGTTGAAAATGGACAAATTTAGGAGGTGTGGGAATCTTTCAGAACATAAAATACTAAGGATCAAAAGAAGCAAATGTTTTCCTTTGTTACATCAGTATATACCATATAAATGAGACAACATATGTCCGAAAAAGAACCTATTATCAAATGCAAATCTCATTTTAAAAACGCAGTTAACTATTAATTAGATCTACAACTAGCATCACCTGTCAACATTTTAGACAACATTATAAAATTTACAAATCACTTTCCCTATTTTCAAGCATCCCAGGAGGTTTTCCATCCTAGCTGCTTTTGTATTGATCCAAATTTTGCTGTTTTCTGCTCTGAGTGTATTTATGCTCTAGATAGTATGTTCTTTATGAAACATTGTAGGATATTTGGTTTTTTTCAGAAAAGTATTTCCTGAAGCTACTATTCCTGTTGTACTATTTAAAATATCACTTAATGCAGCATCTATTTATTTCTATTTCATAAAATATCAAAACAACTTTTGTTATTGAAGAGAACTTTATATAGATAGTATATTGTGAATAGTAGTTTCTTTTTTTAACTCAATGCTTCTAAGGTTATTTATGCTCTCTGATTTCTTCCATTTACTTTGCACCTTAAATGAGTTCCCTGCTCTTGAATCATCTTATCTAAATTAAGAAATTTTTCTTTTATCTATTATCTATATATGAAAATATGATTGGTCTACTGTGGTCCTTCTTCAGATGCCTCTATATAAATTTGTTACATAGAGTTAATAATCTTAATTCACTGTCTTCCACAAATGTCTACTTGGATACAGATCAGTGGTGGGTTTCTATCAGTTCGCCCTGGTAGAAAGCATGTGGGTTGCTCCTGGTTCTGTCCGGTTCTATAGAACCGGTAGTAAAAGCGTTGGGAGGCTCCGCCGACCCACCTGGACGTCATAATTGATGAACTGCACATGCGCGCATGAGCAAAGCAAGCATGTGTGTGCGCTCCTATTGCGAACCAGTAATAAAGATAAGTAGAACCCACCCCTGCCATGCACGAAGCGAACCGGTTGGTACACCGGTTGAAACCCACTATTGCTACAGATAGTTGTTGGATTATGCCTACTTGTTCAAAGTTCCAATGACACTGAACAAGAAAGACTTACAACCAACCCTCAGAATTCCAGGCATTCATGTGTCATGTGATTGAAATCCAGGCATTCAGTACTTGGACCACAATTACAATGACATGGTAAGCTGAGATCACATGATCACTATTTCCAGTGTTTCCTGCCAGATTCCCAGAAGCAAAATCAAAGGGGAAGCCAGTAGGAAGTCAAAGTCACTCCCACTGCTTTTTCACATGCTGTGTGCTCCATAACACGTGCCTGCAACACCAAATAAGAATTGCAGATGATATTAGAATGGAATGATCTTTAGAGTCCTTGGCTGGGTTTCCTAATCAAGGATTCGCAACAACTTGACAGAGAACTATATTGGCATGAAAATATTAAGATAAATGTTAAATCACAGTTGCATTCAAAATGAAGAGGGATGCTACATACAGTCTAATACCAGCAGGCCACAAGAATTCAGGCCGTTTCACAGAATAATTTAAAAACAATTCTAATTGTTTAATATTATGACATGCATCTATCATAGGAAGCATTAACATGCAAATTCAGGCATATTTACAGTCAGCTGTTATTTACTTGCAATAGCATTTTTCTTGTAACCCAGTACAAGCGAGCATCTGTTATTGTACCTACTTGCAGAACAGTGTGGAAATTGCCAGGAGACTGGCATTTCACACTTCCCTTCAATGTTCTGCAGCAGTGCTCAGAAGATTTTCTGAGAAAATTCATAAAAGATAGTTGCATAGTTGACTGCAGAGATTAACATCCAAATCCTATCCAAAACAACCACAAGAAAGGCTGTGATTAGAATTATGATTAAGTATGCTGCCCGTGGCAGAATTTGCTTTCATTGTCTGTCCCTTATGTAGAGATTGTTGATGATGAATTCCTCCAGCAATAAGGGGATGACTTATTTTTGTACACACACCACTATGAAAAATAAGTGTGGGTACTACATGGAAAATATATTTTGTTTTGCACATAGACAAAACAACCCCATTCAAAATATTTTATTGGAATTTTTCATTTGGAGTATTTTTGCTGGGACAAAATTTGGCATTCACTGAGTTCTGTGGTCCATATAGAGCAAAAGCAGGGAGTTTTCAAATGTTCTAGCTACTGGAAACACCGGGAACTCAGGCGAACCCCTTTGCTTATTTATGTTTACTTCTCAGCTACAAAAGAAGCTGAACTGTACTCCCTGCTGATTGTTCCTTTGCCACCCAACCTGTCAACCCCAGCATACAGTAGAAGGTTAGGGTTAGGCAAAAGAGTTCTTCCACAAACAACATTAACATTGTACTGGTAATAGCAACAGTTTAGATATTTTATCATTTGTCAGCTCAATAAATGAACAGGATAAACTCTACTTTGGAAATACAACATCAACAAGACATAACAGTATGCTGGTTGCCCACTGCATATACACTAAAGCTCAACAAACCAACAACAGTGATATTATAATCATTTCATTTACAACTTGAAATCTGAAAAGCATAATGATGTTAACAACCTTTATGTAATACACATACTGCAAACAACCATATTCTTTGCAACTGCCTGATTCTCCTCTGGAAGATTTCTGTTCAGGTCAGAACACTGCACACCACATGCACAATAACCCATGAACTCTAAGTTCCATTTTGCAAGGATTTAAAATAAAACTAAAGGGCATTACAGTTATTTACTGGGGAGGCAGGGAACTGGGTGATCTTCAGCAATGCTAATGCTTTCGATTAGCCACCCAGGACAAACTCTGAATGCAAACACAACACCCTGTCTGGCCCAGGCAGATCAATAGTTGGGATCGAAGAACAACTTCCATCTCTGGGCATTTATTTATTTATCCTGCAGGTTCTGTGTCATTCGGCTCCAATAATACAAAAAATAGAATAAGGAATTATAAAAAGAAAATAGTAACCAAACCCAAAGGTAATACATTTGCTAATCATTAGCATACTGAGGAAAAAGTCATAACAGCAATGGCACCTGCCTGTGCTTAATTATTTTCCTCTCATTCCCTACTCCCTGATCACTTCGTTCAGTCTCAGCCAATAGTTGTAAGAAGGGAACTGGTTCCTGTTGGCTATTCTTAGATATTGTTTTTTGGGGAGGAGAGTAGCCAGTCACAGCACTTGGAACAGAATTAGTTCTTTGAGATAGACCAGATCAGGAAACCAGGTCCACAAGAAGGCTAGGACTACACTGTATTGACATAGGCTTCGGAAACTCTTCCCTCCCTAGAAGTCTATGGAGATTCTCGGTCATCCAGGTCACAGTTATCCCAAAGCACCAAAGGTGCTTTTTCAGGAGGCAGCTAGACTTTCTTCAAAGAAAAAAAAGAAAGAAAGAAAAAGAAGGAAGTCCAGTTGTCTTCAGAAAAAAGCATCTTTGGGTCTTCCCTCCCTGTTATAACCCAGGGAGTCAAGGAGGAATCATTATGAGTCTCTTCTTAATGCCTTTTCTATTTCCTAGGCTTGATGCATGTTTTTGCACAGGTTGCGACCAGGAGTGGGTTCTACTTACCTTTACTACTGGTTCGCAACGGGGCCGTGCGCATGTGCAAGTGAAGCAAGTGCACGCACACTCTTCTGTGAATGCGCAGAAGCATTTTGATGACATTGGGGTCGGTTAGTGGAGCCTCCCACCAGTTTTACTACTGGTTCTATAGAACCGGTGCGAACCGGGGGCAACCCACCACTGGTTGTGATTCTCTCTGAATAGTTTCTCCAAGGTCATCTCTGTGGCTCCTTATAAATATCCAGAACATTAAAAACAGATGATTTGTTCCAAGGACAGAACAATGCCTTGGGTTCAGAACAAAACCTAGGAACACAATGTTTTATCATGATCTCAAAAGATGATCAAGTTGCCATTTTGCACCCCCTTTATTCAACTTCTGTGGGAGAAGTTTGCTAGACCATGTATGTGAAGAGTGGCCAAACCTTGTCCTCACCAAGATGAAAAAAATTGTAAATCGCTCAATAAATACTTATTCCAAAGGCAGTCTTTGGTTAGAAGCCAAGAAAAGCAGTTTCTATTTCTGAAAAATATCAGGATATAAGTGTGATCTGGTCCAGACAAGGGATACAGTAAGTAAAAGAACTGAAGGGATGCCTCTTCCTGTATGCTCCCACCTGTTCACAACAAACCTTTCCAGAGGGCCTACACTGGGTACCCTCACATGCTAAAGTGCAGCAAATAGCTACCAAGAAGGGGGCCCTGTCAGGGATAGGCCACTGTCTTGGGAAAGCCATTCCAATTGAGGTACACTTGGGACTATCTTGATTGTCTATTTTGTGCCAAGTAAAAATATGTTTATTCCTCCTCAACTTTTTAATTATTTGGTAATGCTGTGGATTTTGTTTTGGTTTTTACTGCTTTTTTCTTTTATTATTGTTTTACTGTATATTTTGTCGTTTATTTGGATATTGTACACAACATCCTCTAATCAACTGTTTTACTTTCTGTTTGAACTATTTGGATGTTATTACAAACCTGTCCTGAAGTTTTCTAAAGGAAGTGGTATACAAATACTTAGAATGAATGAAGTTCCCATTCAGACCCATTGGCACCCATCACAATTCTGACTTCCAAACCACCAAGCACAACCCTGCAATCTGTGATTTCTCTGCCATTCATCCCCTCTGTTAGGAAATGATAATTTACTAACTTGTTGGGTTGGCAATATATAAACCTCAATATAGCTTTAAGACTGTATTGCTGTATTGCATCATACTGTGTCCTGATTGGTTAGCTCTGTAGCCAATGTTCTTAAGAGGAAGCTTGAAACATGGTTAGTTTCTCTCTGCTACTCTCTGCTGATCTTTGCTGACCATTATTGATCGTTACTGCTATTTGCTGTGTTTGCTACTGTTTGCAACTGTTTATTGTGTATGACTACAACAACTGGTAAGAAGACTTTGTTATTGGAATATCCCTGGACTATTGTTTACTATCTACTGCTTTATCTGTGTATGACCTGGACTGTTTACTGGACTGTGCCTTATTGCTATTTCCTAAAAGTAAACATAACTCAGTGTATCTGTGTGTTGGCTGTGATTATTTGCAATTGCTCTCAGTCACTTTCATGTGCACACCCTTGCTACTCTAGGGTTGCTCTGCGAATTCCTCAACATTGGTTATGGGCCCAGGTACTACTAGTGTGTACTGCAGTGCTAGTGCTAAGTTTCTAGAGCATGTAGGTTGGAATAAGCTTGAGCAGGAATCCGACAAGGGAAATGATAGTGTTATTGTGGAGACTCCATTGTTTGCTATAACCCTGATAATGAGATAATTGAGGAAGGACCATCTCTTACTGTAAAGGAGAAAGAGGTGATAGGGAAGGTAGAAGAAGAAATACCTATACCGAGTCCTGAGTTGCCTAGATGTTCAACTAGAGAAAGACGTCCACCTGATAGGTATCAAGCCAGTGTAGTATGTCAGGTGAACATAGAGCTATCTAACTTTAATGAAATTGAACTGTATCCTGAAAAGGATCAGGTAGTTTGGAAGAAAGCAATGGACAAAGAGTTGACTTCATTGAAGGAGTTGGATGTGTATGAGAATGTTAGGTTACCACCAGGTGAGCATGCAATTAGTTGTAAGTGGGTTTATAAACTAAAAACTAGCATAGATGGGACTGTTACCCATAAGGCAAGATTAGTTGCTCAAGGATTTGCTCAGTCAGACAAGGACTATGATGAAGTGTTTGCACCGAGTCTGAGGGTGACTACTTTGCGAGCAGCATTAGTGTGGGCAGCTAAGAATAGATACAAGATAAATCATATAGATGTTGAAATCGCATATCTGCATGCGCCATTACAACATACAATCTATATGAAGAAATCACTAGGTTTGAAAACTGATGGGAAGACTGATTGCTGGAGATTGAAGAGTCTTTATGGCTTAAAGCAGTCAAGTTACGAATGGAACAAATGTATAGTTAATGAATTAATTGCAATGGGTTTTGTAGCTGGTAAAGCTGATCCATGTTTGTTCAAGAAAGAGAAAGATGGTTTAATTTCTTTATTATTGCTATTTACTGACAATATAGCACTTATAACAAAATCTGAACACGAAGCAACCAAAATTGTTTCTAAGTTGCAAAAGAAGTTCAGAATTAGGAATTTGGGAGAAATTATGCATTATCTGGGTCTTGATGTAGTTAAAACTAGTAAAAGTTACAAAATTTCGCAAGCCAAGAAAGTTAGCCAATTACTGAAATGTTACAACATGGAACTCTGTAAGTCTGCTAAAACACCAATGAGTCAGGATTTTAAACACAGTGATATTCAAAGTCCTGTATTCGACAAGGAAATATATCAATCCTTAATAGGCAGTCTATCATATTTGAGTAATTGATCTAGGCCAGATATATCTTATAGTGTGAACCAACTGACTAGATATAATGCTGAACCTACTGAACGGCACTGGCAAGCTGCTAAGCAAATACTTAGATATCTGAAACAAACGATTCATTTTTCATTATATTTAGAGCCTACTAGTGACCTAGTTTTAAAGGCATATGCTGATGCAAGTTTTGCAACTGATTTCCTACTTGTAAATCAACATCAGGTATTGTGATAATGTTGGGTAATTGTTTAATAGGATGGAAATTTATTAGGCAAAAGCATCTTAGTTTATCAACTATGGAAGCCAAATTTTCATGTTTATCCTTGATATGCACTGAATTGATATATTATAAACAATTAATTGATATAGGATTAAATGTGAATGATCCATTTATAGTTTATGAAGATAATCAATCTGCAATTAACATGGCTACAAATTTAGCTGTAAAAACACGGTCTAAGCATACTGTTTTGAGATATTTAAACATTAGACAGTGTGTACAAAATAAATTGATTCAGTTAGAGTACTGCATGACTGAACATAATATTGCAGATCATTTTACAAAGGCTCAGGGTGCAATTAAGCACAAATCATGTTGTGATAATTATGGTTTAAGAATGTCAGATATTATATATCATCCTACCCAAAGGGGAGAATGTTAGGAAATGATAATTTACTAACTTGTTGGGTTGGCAATATATAAACCTCAATATAGCTTTAAGACTGTATTGCTATATTGTATCATACTGTGTCCTGATTGGTTAGCTCTGTAGCCAATGTTCTTAAGAGGAAGCTTGAAACATGGTTAGTTTCTCTCTGCTACTCTCTGCTGATCTTTGCTGACCATTATTGATCGTTACTGCTATTTGCTGTGTTTGCTACTGTTTGCAACTGTTTATTGTGTATGACTTCAACAACTGGTAAGAAGACTTTGTTATTGGAATATCCCTGGACTATTGTTTACTATCTACTGCTTTATCTGTGTATGACCTGGACTGTTTACTGGACTGTGCCTTATTGCTATTTCCTAAAAGTAAACACAACTCAATGTATCTGTGTGTTGGCTGTGATTATTTGCAACTGCTCCCAGTCGCTTTCATGTGCACATCCTTGCTACTCTAGGGTTGCTCTGCGAATTCCTCAACACCCTCCGTTCCTCCACTTGGAAGTGATGGTCTTAGAGATCAAGATAAGAAATTTAAGATGCAGATCCATGCGATGATGCAGAGACTGGATCCGATATAGCTCTGAATCTTTGATCAAGACAGGAATCTCAAATTCCATATTTTTATCCTCTGACATCTCCTTATCTGAAGAGGACGATGAAACCCAGGGCATGCACGTAACCAGAGCATGTATGTAGCCAGGAAGCCTTCTTACATGGGTCCACAGAGATAGGCAAAATTTTCTCTGCTTGAGACAAGATTCCCTTTACTTCAGAAGAGACTAAGATACCTTCAGAGATATCTGTTTCAATTTTACATTTGGCCTTTATTTAAGAGAGGCAAAGATCTCTACTTAGACTATACCTCCCTATTCACACTTAATCTCCTAGCTAAATCACAGGGGCCTTGGTCAGAGAAAAGTCAGAAAAGCAAGTTTATAAACACAGAAGCAAAAAATGCAAATGCGCTTAACCAGCCAGTAGCCTATTTAAAGTAAACAGCTCTTGCAAAATCACTTCTGCATTTAGTATATCCTTTACACCATAGAAAAGTGAAGAGCTGACATAATCATAGATTTTTCACTGTGACGAACATTTACATAACAAGCACATTGTGTATGCGGAGGATGAACAGTCCTTTGAAGGAAATTTTATTTTGACAATGATGTTTCAACTAATTGGTTCTGCAAACACACAAGTACTGATAAGTATAATGATGCCCTTCACCTCTACCAGTTTGCATTTGAACAGGTTTATTTTGTAGATATTATAGTCAGTCAGTTCAGAGCAATACAAATAGTTTTCTGCACTTCTCCCTTTTACTATTTTAAGTATACTGTAATACTGAAGCATATAATAATTGAATGGCAAATTAGAATTCTTGGAATCAGTTCAGATGATGCATTAAAATGAATGTATCTGTGTTTCTGGGAAAAAAATAAAAATAAAACATCTGTTTCCCTTGTTTTATTTGTCATTCAATATAATCTCATCATGACAGAAAACAGGGAAAGGATAGATATAAACTTTTGAAGAACTGTTTTCCACAGGGAATAAATGTCCATCTTTAAAGACAATCATTGTGAATTAATAACTAATGGTTTTAATTTAAAACATTTTCACTGAGTCAAATGTGAATCTTGATGTTTCTCTAAAATAATTAATCTCTGCAAGCTTCTTCAGTATGGACTAATAGTAATTTTTTTAAAAAAATATGTAATTAATTAACTAATAAACAAACGAGCTTCTAAAAGACTGCTTTCAGTAACAATGCTTAAATTTAGTTGTGTTTGGGTAAGATTAAGATTATGATCTTCAAAATGGAAATAAATTATGAATTTAGTTCTCTCATAGGCTGACATATCACATAGCCTTTAAAACGAATACTGGGAATGTACTAGAGAAGATAATGAGATCTAAGGAATGTTTTCTCTTTCTAACCAAAGTTTATAAGAAGGACCAGTTAAATGATTATTTGTAAACACCAACCTATGGGTTAATAATAGCCATTTTACATATAGTTAATAATCAGTCATGTTTATTTTTCCATTACAGAAATTGTATTTCCAGTTAAGGGAAATCACTACTTACCATGTGTACAACATTTCATCATCAAAACCTAAAAGGACTGTGAATTAGTCTTAAGTCATATTGATTTTCACAGCATTTATTGAAAAACCATTTAATCAAAAGCACTTGTCCATTTAAAGGAAGATGATAATCATCAGCCCCATTCACAATTTGTATCTAGGTGTTACAGAATAGCAGAAATCCTAACATAAATTAAGTCAGATGTAGAATTGATTTTGAAGGGGAAAAAGGACGGAAGCTTTACCATATATACTCATGTAGAAGCCCATCTATGGATAAGCCGAACCTCAAATGTTAACAAAAATACCGTTAAAAATATACCACCCACAGATAAGACACCCTGTATTTTTCATAGTAGTTTGGTTAAAAATTCAAGGGTGAGCTTATTTGCATATGGGCTTGTACATGAAGATATATTGCTACTTTTTAAATGCATTACCATATATGCTCACAGATATAGGCAGTCCTCAACTTACAATCACAATGGAGCCCAAATTTTCTGTTGCTAAGTGAGACATTTGTTAAGTGAGGTTTACCCCATTTTAAGACTTCTTGTTACAGTTGTTAAATGAATCAATGCAGTTGTGAAGTTAGTACCATGGTTGTTAAATGAATCTGTCTTCTCTGTTGACTTTGCTTGACAGAAGGTCACAAAAGGGCATCACATGACCCTGGGTCACTGCAATCGTCATAAATATGAGACAGTTGCCCAGCATCTGAATTTTGATTACTTGAATACGGAGATGCTGCAACGGTCATAAGTGTGAAAAACGGACAGTGTCATTTTTATAGATGTTGGATTAATAGTTCATATGTCTGTTTGATTATGTATTAGAGTTTTGGAAAAGGAAAAATTACAATAAAAAATATATAAAATTAAATAAGTGTGAAAAACGGTCATAAATCACTTTTTTTCAGTGCCATTCTAACTTCAAACGGCCACTAAATGAACTGTTGTAAATCGAGGATTACTTGTATGTTGAACTCCATTTGGGAGGAAGTATTTTGCCATCTAAAATTTTTGACTTATCCACAATTGCAGTGATTCACTTAACAAATGTGGCAAGAAAGGTCATAAAATGGGGCAAAACTCACTTAACAAATTTCTCACTTAACAACATAAATTTTGGGCTCAATTTTGATCGTAAATTGAGGACTACCTCAATTTAGGTACCTCAAAACCTGTATGGAGTTTTCTTTCCTTCCTTTAAAAGTGAGATTACATAAAAACTTCAAAAATAGGGATTATGCATTGAAGATAAGCGTTAGTTGAACTATAACCGTATTCCAATTTACCTGAAGGTAAATATTACAAGGTGCAATGTGATTAATTATTGACAAGGGAGCCACATATGGGATTACAGGGGATGAAAAATATTTGTAATACAGGTTAAGACTAATAACGCAATACATACCACCTTTCATCATTCCAACTTCATAGCATTTTCGGAGCCTACAAGCCTGGCAGCTTTTCCTTCTGTTCTTGTCAATGGTACACTGGTTGGTAGCAGGGCACATGTAGTCATTATGACCTATAAAATAAGTAGGGGGGGGGGGAAACTATCATTCTACAGCACCTTCTGGTTTAGTTTGCTGAATAGTTTCCCCTGAAATTCACTACTAAATTTGTAATGTGTTGATTCAGTACTGAATAAACCTTGAATGTGCAATGTTTAAATACCTACAATGTAAACTGGTATAAGTATGATTCAGGGGTGGGTTGCACTTAACTTTACTACAGGTTCGCAATGGGGCTGTACACAGAAGCTTCCTGATGACGTCGGGGTCAGTGGGCGGAGCCTCCTGCCGGTTTTACTACTGGTTCTTGCGAACCAGTCCGAACCAGGGTAACCCACCACTGGTATGATTGCAGTAGCTTGTTTTTCAGTGCTATAAATGGTTACCACATTTGTTACCCTTTGGAAGAGTCTAACAATGTTAGACTTATTTTTTCTGATTATAAGACTATAGCTTATCCAGGTGCACTTATCCTTACTGCAATTCTTATGACAATGAATGGTGAATCCCCAAACATGTACTAGCATTCACCTGTACATTTTATAATAGGACAGATTTGATTCCAATAAAAAACAACAAACCAATTCTAGTCATAATACCTTCTTCAACTGGCTACATAGATTAAAGTGCACCACAAAATGTTTATTTGTAGCAGTAATTTTTTTAACTCAGCTGAGCTGTTAAAGATGGCTGGAACTTGACAGAGCTTGAATCTCATTAGATCAAGCACTGAAGTTTTTCTTACGTATTAAGAAACAGAAATTAAAAAATACAGCTACTGTATCAGATTATACCAGGAACATCTGCTGACTTGTACCAAACAATGTGAACTTTCCAGTGGTGGGATTCAAAACTTTTTATTACCGGTTCTATGGGCATGGCTTGGTGGGCGTGGTGTGGCTTGGTGGGCGTGGCAGGGGAAGGATACTGTAAAATCTCCATCCCACCCCACTCCAGGGGAAGGATATTGTAAAATCTCCATTCCCTCCCCACTCCAGGGGAAGGTTACTGCAAAATCCCCATTTCCTCCTGATCAGCTGGGACTGGGGAGGCAGAGAATAGATGGGGGTGGGGCCAGTCAGAGGTGGTATTTACCAGTTATCCAAATTACTCAAAATTTCTGCTACTGATTCTCCAGAACTGGTCAGAACCAGCTGAAATCCACCTCTGGAACTTTCCTAGAAAGCTCCATGTAAATGTGTTACCTTGTGCCACTCCCTACTATGCGTGAAAAAGAAACATTCATTGATAACATTTATAAAGCAGCAACAAAATCTCAGAAATTAACATTTTCTTAATATTTCATTCTTGATTTTGACCTATAGTTGGTCATATACAGCAAAGTCCCACTTTCAGAGGCACTTCTGGAAAAGTGTACGGGGAAAAAATCAATATGATGGTTGAGACCATAAAACTGAAGTTTTACTGACATTGATGTAAAAAAGGGAGTGCAGGTTTAATCATAAAGTCATAACAGCCTTATTGACTTTCTCTTGGATGGCCCTGCCCACAGTGAAAAATCATTAGAAAAGAGTACTAATACATAATTATTTTTTTAAAAATCACTGCACACAATGGTTGGTGGTATTCTCTTATAAATCATAAACCATGGGAAATCACCAATACAAATTCAAAACCAAAAATTATATTCCAGACCTTTTTCATAGGTATTGTGTTTTCCACCAGAAGTAACAGAGAGAGATCATACCAGTGATTGTAAATAAATTTTCATATCATATTCATGGAAAGATTTTTTTATCCAATAGTTGCCTCTCATTAATTACTGGATGTACCTCTCTGAACCTTTCCAAAATTTGGCACCGGATTGTAATTTCTAATTATCAAATGAATGCAGAATAGGCACATTTATGGCTTAAATCTGCTATTTCATCAGAAACAATAGAGACAATGTCTTGATATTCCACTGCATTCTTCAATCCAAAATCAGTGAAGGAAGGCCTACCTATGCCCCAATGGTGGGTTGCCCCCGGTTCGCACCGGTTCTATATAACTGGTAGTAAAATTGGTGGGAGGCTCCGCCCACCGACCCCGATATCAACAAAACACTTCTGCGCATGCATAGAAGAGCGCCTGCGCGTGGCCCCGCTGTAAACCGGTAGTAAAGGTAAGTAGAAGCCACCCCTGCTATGCCCTCAAGAGCTGCTGAGGGAAAGGTAGCTTATGAATCTAATGCCTTGATAATTAAGCATGATTGAACATTTCAATAGAATCATATCGGGATAAAATGTAGAAGCCCACCTGAATCAATATGCAAATCTACAAGAAAAGTTTTTTTATGCAAGGGGAAAAAAAGACTTGATATAAATACAGTCCACTGTAAATTCTTCCTATTATGATATGGTCAATCTTTTCCTGACAGGAAATTTACTATTAAAAAAACATTTACTCCTATAGACTGCCATCAATTTCACTTCACAAATCTTCCAAAACAGGATAAAAGAGATCTGCAATCCTTTTCAGTCCTGCTGACCTAAAAAACCTGGGAAGAGGCAATAAACACCATCAGCCAAACAACAATCTTTCCAGTTTCCCCATGGGACCATAAAAGAATGTAGAGCAACATTATTTAATCAATGTGCTGTCCCCTCAGCTCTAAAAGTAATAAAAATGTCCTAATCCTTTCTACATATTTTAAAAAGCAAATAAATTATTAGTGCTTCCCCATCCATTTTTTAAGTACGTATTGCATCCAACCAATTATCTGGCTATTTATAAATTAAATTTAAGACCTATCCCCACACAGCTGTCATTTTTTCATTTTTTTTTAATTTAAAAGCAACAGGGGGCTTTGCAAATAAAAGGATAGCTTTGTTGGTATTTCCCAACATGTTTTTAATAATATTTGCTTATTGCAGCTGCATTTTTTTCCCCAAACTGTTTGCAGAAACTTGCAATTCTGTGAAGGTGCACACTTGCCCGGGCTAAGCAAGAGAATATGAAATCAATAAGAGTTCTACCTGTTTCCTCAGGCTAAATCCCAGAGGAGAAAAACAAACTGCAAAATGCAGGCTACTGGTTTGAAACCTTGAAAAGGTGCATTTTTGAAGTTGAGCCAGTGGAAGAGAAAGTAATTATTGCTCTCAGTTCTGGAGGCAGGGCAAGGCAAGAATTCATGTATTTATTTACTGCTATATTTTTACATCACCATATTCTCCAAGGACTCATGGGAGCACAGTATTAAAGAGTTCCTATCGATTGGGAAACCAGACTATCGACAAGTCCAGCATTTCACATGTTGCAGAAGAAACCCCAAAGTTTTACTGTGAATGTCTAATACGATGAACATTACCAGTTGTGCTGTCAAGAAGTCTAGAGCTGGTGCAAAAATGTGCACCTACTTTCAGTAAAGTACTGAAGATCCACTACTGTAGATATGTTCCCAAATATGCGAGGTTTTTTTTATTTATTAATATTGATTATTATTCACCATCTTGTTTGGAAAAAAAAGACCCATTTGGAATTCTTCACCATGCCTCCATTACCACTGTCGCCATATCAACACCGAGTTCACTATTTTTATAAAATAAGTTATTGATTTGTATCCATTAAGATTTTTATAGCGTCTATCTTTTTTTCCCCATTTCAGACAGTTAATAAAAAGGCAACATTTCTTTTCCAGATGACAGTGATATATATCTTTTCCTCAGCCCACAAAATGTTGCTGGCCATTGGAGATTCCAATCTCTGGATTTCTGGCTCACAGTTATGATATCTTGTCTCACTCTTCCCATCTGATAGATCACAATTGCTTTCAGTATGTGGCATATGATCAAACTAACAGCTGGCGTTTTGGCATAAGAAAACATAATTAATCATTCATTTTCATTTTTCCTACGATCACCCTTGAGATAATCCACATTTTTAAAAACACATATGGCTGAATAATAAGTTACATAATTAAGCAGACATGTGGATTGCTTTTCTTATGTGCTGCAAACGATCATTGATATCTCAATTTTTGAAATGAATTTTGCATAGTGGCAAAAACTGTCACAATAATATGACTGCCTGTAAAAGCTTCTCAAATGGTACAAAATAAATTTGAAGGAATTTACTGTTTGCAGATTAAGCTTTCATTAGCCAATACAACAGGAGGGAGTTTTTTGTGGTAGAAATCACACGAAAAATATTCTGTTTATTTAAGTTATTCATACATTATAGTTCTGTACCCTGTTTCCCCAAAAATAAGACATCCCTTGATAATAAGCCCAATCAGGCTTTTGAGTGCATGCACTAAAATAAGCCTCCCCCGAAAATAAGCCCTCCCGAAAAATATTTAAATGCAGAGCTGCAAATCAGGTAAAATGGCAAGAGGACCCCCATCTTGCTCTAAGTGCCCCAAAATAATAAGACCTCCCCGAAAATAAAGCCAAGTGCTTATTTCGGGGTTAAAAAAAAATATAAGACAGGATCTTATTTTGGGGGGAACACGGTAGTAGTTGTCACAGAGGCCATTTACTTCAATCGCAGATTGAGAAAATTAAAAAAAAAGATTTATTGTGTCTTCAAGTCAGTTTTTAACTCTTGGCAACTGCCTGGACTACTGTACTCACTGGAGTTCTTTCAGAAATGGTTTGCCACAACCTCTTTTCTCAGACTGAGAGTGATTGTTCCAAGGTCACCCAGTTGCCTTTGTACCTAAGGTACGACTAGAATTCTCAGTTTCCTGGTTTCTAGCCTGTGCCTTAACCATTACACCAAACTGGGTATCTGAAAACAAAATCAGCATGATGAAAACTGGCATTTCAACTGGCATTGAATTGGAACTACCATTTTAGCTGAGCTTTCTTTTTCTTCTTCAGAATCTGTGGCACCCTTTTTTCTTGTACAATTACAGTTACTAGTGTAGAAGAAGCAGGTAGAATAGCTAAAACCCAAATGGTAGTAGTTTGCAAGAGCGGGATGTATTCACACAAACTGTCTGCACTGAAACTATCCCAGACCTTTGGACACCTTATTCTCACTACTGTTTCTTGCTGCTAAGCACATGTTGATCAGATTCCTTTTATTCAGCAAAATAATTTCTCAGCAGGAATAGGAAGCTTACACATTGATCATTCAATGTGTAAGCTTCCTATTAATTCAACTTTCATTCATGTTATCTTTCTTTCAAGATGTCAGACAAGGATGATAAGCGACAGTAGTACACATGCATTTCTTTTTCACATACTGATGTACTGTTGTAATCTTAGATACACTGGATTACATTTATTAGAAATGCATTATTTGAAAGGGAAGAATTGAATCATAGAATTGCTTTAGTAACAACCAACAGTTGTTTGTTGAGGGAAACTTTATCTTATAAAAGAAAAGTATTTGTTTCCTTTTTGCACAAACAGGACCAATTATTGAAGTAATGAACAATAAGAATCAATCTAAGCATTAGCAATGTTGTTATTTTGCTTAACTGAACTAAAGCCTAAACAAAGCAAAAATTGAGACAAATAATAAACATAAAACTTCCTATTCCGAAGAAATGAATTAATAAAGCATGTTGATTTCCCTCATTCTGCCTTCAAATTGATACTTTTAGTTGAATCCCTTTTATCAAGCTGTTTCTCCTCTCCATTGTTTTCTTACATTGTGCCATAATAATTTGTACAGCTTCTACTACTGTAATTATAATTTGCATAGCTTCTGATTGTTTATAACCGATTTAACTAAAATTCACTATAACCTTTTAAGTGAAGCAATTTTATGCATATCAAATAAACATTAAAATTGACATCTTGCCAAAGAAATGTATAATTTAAAAAGAATAGATGTCAGTATTTATGGGTAACTTAGAACCAATATGTAATTTACATTATCCTAAATTAGATAATAACCTGCACCTTCCATGTAGCTGATACATTCTGAGTGTGTACAAACTAGGAACAATATAATTATTTTATCATTAAGGAAACAATACTAATGCCACAAAACTGGAGTCAAGGTGATTCAGGTGGTTAAACTTATGAGAACAATTACAATTATACTGTAATTCAATAAGGGGGCAGAGAGAGTAGTATGTACAAAATTTATCCCAGATAAAGCTATAGAATGAAAACTAGTGTGGTGCGGTTAATAAAGTGCTAAATAATGGGGAGACACAGGTTCTGGTCTATCCTTTGACACAGGAATTTGGGATGGTCACTTTTCTAAACCTAAAACTGAGACTAGCATGATATATTATAATTCATAGTCTTCAAATGAAGAGGACTTTATCCTGGAGTGTAATGACAAATAGCTTTGACTGAAGACAATGGCTCTGACACACAATGATCTACTGAATTTCCATGGCTGAGGATGGGTCTGCCCAGTCCTATTCCAATATATAATTACTACAGTACACCAAGAAGAGTGAACCATTAAGGAAAGTGGAGTGGCTACTCCACTTACTGCATTTTATTTCAGATTCCAAAGTAACTTCAGTACTATGAATCTTGATCTCATATATAGTCCTGGAACTAAAAACACCCCACATTCTCCTCTGCTTTTGAGAACTGTTATATTATTGTAGATTTTCCCCCAAGACTGGGAATTTTTCTTAGAAAAATTGCACAGATGTTTGGTACCATTGAGGGGCAGGAATATCAGATAGCAATGCCACTAAATCTCCCTATTCTGAGTTCTGTTCTAAAGACCTATAGAATTTAGCTGCAGCAGTGGATAACAAAATGACACAACTGCTATTATGCAAATTCCATATTCCAAACCTGACATACAAATGTACAGTGTTGCTTCAGAGAAATTTAAGAATTATTTTTTGGGGGCTGGGAAAGTGGCATGGGAAGAGTCTAATTCAGCCCCTCCCAACTGTGTATATATACACCTTAATGCTTTTCTTGATATTCCTTACAACTCGGGAGATGGGATAGAGCATCTGTAGAGAAATGTTTGCTTAGCAAAAGAAATGAACAGTGCATTTTTTTTTCACTCTGTTAGTCCATTCATAGCCAAAGTCAGCTCAAAGATACATGATATTTAATAAGGTGAGCATTAAAGAGAAGAGTAAACAAACAAACAATAAAAACTGAACAGAACACTATTCTGGCTAGTGAATTAAGGACTTATTAATACAAAATATCTCCAAATGGAAAGATATTTACACTTAAGTGAACCAGGACCACACACAATCATGACAAAGCTCTAAGAAACTCAATCAAGCCTCTTGATGAATTCCAGTTGCCCACTATAATTGCCTTTTGAAATATCTTCCATTAAGTCCTATTTATATTTATTGGCCTAATGTTTTGTATCCCATTTATATAATGACTCTCAGCAAAATATTGCAGTGTTTCAAATTATGTATGTAGCAGACATTGAAGAGATCAAAGAAGCAATATATTAAACTTTGCATGAAACATTATATGAACTGAATAGAAGCTTTTTATTCTTTACTTTAAGTACGTTTTATTTCCAACCACAAGTTTTTTATATACAGATTGCTTACTAAATGTTGGTCTGTTGATTTCTACTTTGAGTACATTTGGATGAAGAGGTTTAATTCCTTTTTCAACTTGCCCAATATTGAAAAAGGAGAGCTGGGAGATTGTGAAGAAAGTCCTAGAGCTATCCAATGCCTCACCACCACCACCTTCCTAAGGGCTTTGAGAGCTCATCTGAGTAGGCTGCTCTCCTCCTGAGTACCAGGAAAAGCCTGACAACCTGAGGGAGAGGAAAACCCCAATCATGGCTGTTGGGTTGTCCAAGTAGTTGGACTTGCAACATTTCTCAAATTTGTGCACCCGTTTCACCACACACACAAACTCCTGATGCCACATTGATGTCAGCACTTGGTCCTGTTCTACCTCAATAAGCTAGCACAATTGAGCTTCCTCTCCTTCCAAGTAAGGCAAGTCCAGGTTACCTTTGGGGAATGATAAGGTTTTCTTTCACTTTGTGAACTGTGAATTAAGATCTTCCTGCTCCTTCACAGAGAGGACAATGAGAAACTCCCCATAGGTATGGATGTTTCTGTAGGTTCTAGTTCTATTATGACTGTGCTGGGATATAAGCATAACAGCCAGATCAAGAAGGAGAGCTGAGCTAAAACAAAATCTCCTCATTTCTCCTGCCCTCCTTGCTGAAGTCATGTTTCCATGGCACCTCAGCATCATTTCATCACAGCTGTTGAACTGCAGACCTGTGGCAATAATACTGACAAGAGACAGGAGAATGGGGTTGGCTAGAGATACCAATTTCACTCTCTCTCATTGTCAGCTGTTTGTTCCTAGGAGGACCGAACATTGTAAGGTTGGCAACAGCAGCAAGCAGTGGGCAAATATTTCTGGAGATTTGGGGACATGAAACCAGTTTCAAACATGCCCTGGGGTTCATTTAACAGCTTCATTTGATTGGTTCTCCTTCCCCTTTCTTTCTTGTTCAAATTTTTAAAGGCCATTTAAAAATTTATTATCTCTTGTATTAATTACAAACATTGGTGTTTACTCAATCATGGCACTATCTGTTTATTATTTTATGTTAATCAAAGCTTAATTGTAAAGCTGCTGGCATGGAGAAGATCATTCAAGAGAAAGATGAAAAGTGAAAGAGTGTAATACTACATGAACTAGAGATTTTTTTTATATGTGCCTCTCAGACTAAACTTTAGAAACATTAAATTTACATTAAATATATAAAAGTAAAATAAATCAGTTTACAAATCTGTTATTGTAAATTAAATATAAGCTGTTGTCCATCAGGAAAATACTTGTTAATTAAAAATTCTTAGAACCTCTAATATGGGGGGGGGACCCATAAAGCTTTTATCTGTTATTTATTTAACAGAAAACTTGAATTTATTGAAGTGAAAGGGATTGTTTTAATGATAGGCTTTAATGAGAGGGTATCTCATATGATTACATAAATAAGCAATAATTTTTGCTAACTATAGTCATGTGAGATGTTGATTACATGTGGATTATAAACAATTCATTTTATGAAGCTGCAATATTATTACACCAAGCATCAATTAAAAGTCGCTATGGGTAATTTCTGAAATGAAAATAAGAATGTGGGTAGGAATATAGCTATAAGGAAACATAAAAAAACCGAAGCTAATAATATTATTAAGATGTATGTAAAGGATTGTTTAGAAAAGTCAACAGCAGCAGATTTTGGCTCTACAGAAATTTTGGCAAAGCAAATAGTTATTTCATCTGGATCTGGCCTGTTTTGTTTTTAAACACTGACAGAATTACTGACCGCAAAATCTTTCTGTTCAAGTAGATATGCTAAGTGGGCTTTTTGTATATACAAAAGATCTTTAGCAAAATTCATATATTGCAACATTAATAGTTCAAATATTTCTCTACAAAGGAGAGTTTTATAAATGACTTATTTCTTGCAAATGAAAGATCAAAAATCATTCTTGGATCCCTTGAAATCAATTCAGTAATATAGGTTTCAGTGACTCAGTTGTTAATAACTTATATAAATATTCTTTGGTCTATTTATGGACAAAAAAATTGTAGGATGGACCACTTCACTGAATTTTTCATTGGCAAACAGAACTTCTGTAATAGTTCCACAGGGTGGAATTGTTATTATTAGTGACATAATATATATATTTTCCCCTAAGATATTTGTCTTAGTTTCTGCAAATAGCAATGACAATTATGTGGGCTTGTGGTATCTCATCTTCAAAATGTCTTTGACCCAGAATGACCTATTATTCTAAGCACTGTAAAGGAAAAATGCCAGCCACCATCCAAAATATAAGGTAGAAAGTTCTGTAGAAATTTCTGTAAACTGGGGGAATAAGAATAAGTCCAAGAAATATTATCAAAAATATATATTCTGATCAGTTTTGGCTCAACTCTCATTCCAGTAGGACCTAAGCATTCTTCAAATGTGTAAAGAAACAATATGGTAAGGTAACTGGTTGAATTGTCTGCACAGTTTGGACCCTGTCTGGAAACCAATTTAATTGTGATTAGATCCAAATACAGAAATACTCAATAGAATTGGACCTCATTCAGTCATTTGATAGAACACAAATTTAACAAATCAAAACTCATAAGAGTAAATTACTTCCTAAAGCAATCTGTTCCATTGTTGAACAACTTGTACCATTAGGAAATTCTTCCCATTGTTTGGTTGAAAGCTGTTTCTTTGTAATGAAAATATATTCTCTCTTCTCTTCTGAATCAACACTGAGCAAGTCTACTCTATCTTTTACATAACATCTCCTAGATACTTGAAGATATTTCTCATCTCCTTATAGACTTCTATTCTCCATAAACGTAGTCAACACTTCCAACAATTCCCATAAGTATTTGCTTCCTGAACACTTATCATGTTGGTTGTTTTCCTCTGGATACACTCCAGCTTCGCAATGTCTTTCCTACTATCCAGTGCCCTGAACTGGATGTGACATTTTAGATCTGATCTGTCCATCAGAAAATAGAAAGGAAAGTGACTTTTCTTCATCTTCATTTAAGGACTGCATTTGGGTTGGAAATGGAAAAGGGAGACGTTATGGATACCTTACTGTTGGTTTATGTCTTATTTGTGATCCACCAAGACACCCAGATCCTATTTGCATATTCTGCTGCCCATCATGAGTACACACACCTATGCTGTCTCATGTCTTTGATTTTTCCTATGCAAAGAACATTAGTAATTTGCAATTGTCAAGATCCTTTTGCATCTAGAAGCTATCCTAAATTGTTAACTACCTCTGTAATTGTGTATTTTCTGCAGATTTGATAATTATCTTTTGAACCTCTTATTTAAGTCATTTACAAGAGAATGTATATGGTATAGTACAAGCCCTGCAGTTTTCCATTTGACATGTCCATTATTGATATATACTTGTTAAATACACTTTTTGAACCAGATCTCTATCTCTTTCAGTCTGGAGAGAGAGAGAGAGAAGTTCCCTGAGGATGGCTGAAAGCTTGGAAGTATAGCCTCTGGTACTGGTGACCAACTCAGAGTGGATCCTGCAGATCTCTATCCATCTAACATTAGCATAATTTAGCCCACATTTTGTTCTAGTAGGATTTCAGGATTTTAGATGTATTTCTGAACTCCATATCCACCACTCTTCTATGGTCAACTAAACTGGTTTTTCTACCAAAAGAAGGTTAATTTTGATATGACTCGTTTTTTATAACTGCTGTTCACTCCTGATAAGCAAGGCATTCTTTCTAATCTAAATGCTTATGAACTGTTTAATAATCTGATCCAGAGTTTTGCTGACAGTAGTTACTCATGTCCTCTTTTTCTCTTTTTGAAGGCACAGTATTTTTCCTTTTCAAGTTTTCTGCTACCAATCTACCTTCTTTTCTAAATAATGAGCTCACTGTTTGATAATTACACCTACTTTCTATTTCCTGTATGTATTACTTTTAACTTCGCCTCAATCCAAGGTTGCTTGTACAAGTACCCTTATGTGTGACTGTCACATATAACTAAGTGGGATTTTTTTGATTAAAAATCGAATGCCTGGGATTATGAATAATGTACAAAAACAGATGTGGACTGGAAACAGATGTGGCACCATCTTAGCTGTGACATCTGTGTTTGCAGGATGATATGGGACCTTCTTTTCCCAATACTTCAGTGTAATGGATTCCTGTTGCTCTCATTTTATCAGTACAGGACCTGGGTCCCTGCCCCTGAACTGGAACATCTGAATAAAAATCTACTATTGCCTCAAAAGAAAAAGGAAAAAAGGGGGAGGGGAAATACATGAGATACCTTTGAAATCTATTGACAAAATGGCAGGAAATTATGAACACTCTGTGCTTCTTTTTCAGCCAACTGTTTTGATCTATGGCTCATTTGGAATATAAAACAATCATTTTTTAAAAATACATGTTGTTATGTCACATTTACAAAATAGAAAGCTTTTTGCTTTCATAAAATGAATAATCAGTATGTGTTGAGAATATTCTTCATTTTCTGGGCAAAAGCTCAACTGTGATTCCAGCCACAAATGTAGTTTTATTTCTTCCAGGAAGCTCAGACTTAAAGAAGAGAAAATCTGTCTAGATCATAGATCAACTAGTCATGCTCCAACATAAGTGGTAGTTATAAACTACAGAAATGGTTTAAGTACTGTTTGTGATGGTTCCTTTTTCCTTAAGTAATTTTTATGCAAAGGAGATTTAACCAAGCAATAAGCCTAAGTGATTTTGCTTTCTGGCTGCTTCATGGAAACAGCAGCTAAAGCTGAAAACAAACCGCTTTTCTAAAAATACAATGAGATGAAAAGAGCAGGAAGGAATAACAAGTGGAATGATGTCTCTAGTTAACTTTGTGGGGCAATAATCAATAGAATCAATAGAGTGGCCTTGGGAACAGAGATGCTACTAGATTTTCATGCATCAACACAACACAGAAAGGTGTTCATGCAAGAAAACAGTTAAACATGCAGGTATTTTTGACTTTCAGGAGTCATTACAATTAAGGGGGGAAAGTTGAGCTAGGCATATGACAGAGAAAAAATGCAGCCTAGACTAAACCCTACACATATTTCAAGGATTATTTCCTTTCCTGACAATATTATAAAACTCTATTCATCACTGTTCCAGCAAGCAAATGCAAACCAAATGAAATTTTACTTCATTTGACTCATTTCCACTCTTTTTCTCACTGATGCTCTTCTCTAGGATAGCTTTCAATGTCACCCATTCAACTAATATTTTGTGAAATTAACAATAAATACTATTCTTTTTGAAGGTGCAACTAAACCTTATAGTTACCGATCAGGGGTGGGTTCTAAATTTTTTTACTACCGGTTCTGTGGGCATGGCTTATTTTGTGGATGTGGCTTGGAGGTCATGTGACTAGGTGGGCGTGGTTAGCTGGTCAGAGTCATTTCTGGAAGGTCCTCACACTTACGACCAGTCCTCGCACTTACGACCCAACTCATTTGTTTGCTTTTAACACTGATCAGCTGTAGGACGGCCCTTTGAAGCCCCGCGGCAAGAGTTTAAAGTTTTTTTCCCTCTAGTCATCAGGTGGGACTCAGGAGGCAGCAATAGATTGGGGGTGGGACCAAATAAAAGGTAAGAATAATGTGGGGGGGTGGGGGGTGGGAGGGCGGGGGGGAAGAACCGGTTCGGTGACATCATATGGTCACTGCTACTGGCTTGGCCGAACCGGACCGATCCGGGAGGAACCCACCACTGTTACTGATTCCCTAACAAGAAGGTGAGTAGCTTACATCACAAAAAGCACTTACACATGTTTGGCTCATTTGCATTTTAGATATAATTAGATATAGGTTAAATTTATTGAATAGTTACAAAATTGAAATTTAGACAAATACTAGACATCATGGTTATACAGAGTTTTAATAAGCACAACTGGTACTCTTCTCAAAGGATCACAGCTCCTAGACAAACCTACAGCTCCTACAAAATTAAATTGGAATCCATGCAGAAATGATTTCCTAGAAAATTCCAACTAAATCATAAGGAATCATTCAGATATACAGAAAAAGCTTGTGGGGCTGATGTTGTAATTGGGCAACAAATCATAGAATCATACTTCATATATTTCCCAGCTATGTTCATAGGAAACAAAGCTATATAGTCTATATTCCATTGCTCTTTGGAGTAGGAGAAAATATAACTTTTTTTATTCCTGTTCATAGCCCAATCATGAATGTCCTAATAAATTTTGCCATGCTTTTGATGTGTAGAAGAGCAAACAGCTTGCTCCCTTCAAATTCCTCTCCAAGCTTTCCATTCTATGAAAGGGGTGGGGGGAGGATCAGTGAAAGGAGAAATTGCCTACAGAAATTGCTTGCCACCTCCCCCCAAAAAAGAGAGATTGGAGAAGAAACGTTTGCAGAGGCCACCTGCAGCTCCCAAGCTGCTAACAGGATCACATTGCTTTCCATGTGTTCAAGGGTAGACACAGTAAGTAGACACTTAATTATTCCAAAGGGAGAGAAGGAGTAAATAGAAGAAAACAAAAGCAAAGGGCGAAACTGAAGAGTCTTGTCTCTTTACAGCTGGAAAAATGCAGTCGAGGTCATGTGATTTCCCACTTAGCAACTGCTTTGGTTAGTGGCAGAGTTGCCGTTCAACATTAGAGTCATTAAGTAAAGATTACCTGTTTGTATGTTTATTCTTGGTTGTAAGCCACCCAGAGTTTGGTTTAAGATTGGTGGCTCTAAAAATATTTTAAATAGATAAATAAATGGAAAATGGCTAAAAAAACCCGCTTCATTATTTATCAATTCGAGGATAAGAGTGATCAAGAGAGAGTCTTTCTGTTTTTATTCCTTTCATTCCTTAACTGAAAGTTGTAAGAAAAGACAAAATACTAGCTCAAAAAGCTTGTATATTAAAAATGCCATGTGAGTTAACAAGTAATTTAAAATCTATTGACTTGCAATAATGCTGCTAAGAAGGACCTTCTTGATTAACAATTTTTATTATTATTATTATTAGCATCTAATGAAGTGAGTTGCAGTACAGACAAGTAGTGTAATTCTCATTTCACTGCACTTGTGTTAAAAGTGTTCGCTTCAGTATATGGTACATGAAAATAGACTCTGTGTCTACAAAAGTTTTAAAGAATGCAAATGCCAACCTCCTCTCTAAGCAATGCCATCATTCCTGTTTCTGCAAAGCAAGGAATTTACACAGCCTGCATCTTCACACCAAGTTTTGTTTACTTTTCTTTTAAAAAAAGAACCAATGAAAGCACACAATTGGCAAAAAAGAAGATATTTTTCCCTCATGTGGATCATTGCTACTACTGTTTTTAAAAAATAGCTTTCTAGTGTTTAGTATTCTTGCTGGACTGTTGTGATATCCAAGCCGAAAACAACTCAATTTGGAAAAGATTTTACAAAATTTAACGATTTTTTTCACAGCAGGAAAAAACCCTCTTTTCACACCTAAGATGTCCATAACATTTGCACAACTCAGATAAACAATGATGCTCATCATCCAACAAAAAATTTAAAAATAAAATAAAAATAATTAAAAAAAAACAATACATACATTAAAAAAAGAAAACAAAAAAATCCTCAAAGGACCACTAGGTCTTTTTCTGCCATCATTTTTCTAAGTTTCTATGTCCTAGTTGGGGTGAGAATTGCATTCAACCAACAACTTTCTCCATGGTTGTTCCACTTGGTGTTTATAAGAAGAGAATTATCAAGCATAATCTAGGATGCTTCAGTTGATGCTCTGTCCCTTTCTATTTAATATCTACATGAGGTCACTGGGCCAGGTCATCTATCAGTTCAGTTTCAGGTATCATCACATGATACTCAAGTATAAAACTCATCCCTGAGCTGACCAACAGATGCTGTTGAAGTCATGTTCCAGGATCTGGAGACTGTAAGAGTTTGGATGGGAGTAACAACTTCAATTCAACCCTAGCAAGACTAAGTCCATGTGAGTGATTGAGCTACCTGGTACTAGGAACCTTCTATCTCTAGCCCTGAACAGGTTTGTATAGGTCTAGTGCACAATCTGGGGTCCTCTTGGATTTGCAGCTCCTGTTTGAAGAACAGGAGGCAACTATGACCAACAGCACCTTTTCACAGGTTCATATGTCAGCTGCATCCTTGGGAGTTCCTTCTTATTGTCACTTGTGCCTTGGTCACATCACAAATAGACTTTTGCAATGCACTGTAGTTGGAACTGCCTTGAAAACCAATTAGAAACTACAGCTGCTACAGATCACAGTGGCATGGGTGGTGGTAGGTGGGTCACAAATGTTCATAGATTACTAGGGCCCCCAAGTACTGCACTTATTACCAGTTTGCTTCCAAGTACAATTCCAAGTGCTGGCTGTCACCTTTAAAGCTTACAAAAACCTAGTTAACTAAGGGTTGTCTCCCACAGATTCAGCACCAGTGGTGGGTTTCAAAATTTTTTACTACCGGTTCTGTGGGTGTGGCTTGGTGGGCATGGCATGGTTTGGTGGGCATGGCATGGTGGGGGTGGCAGGGGAAGGATACTGTAAAATCTCCATTCCCTCCCCAATCCAGGGGAAGGTTACTGCAAAATCCCCATTTCCTCCTGATCAACTGGGACTTGGGAGGCAGAGAATAGATGGGGGCGAGGCCAGTCAGAATTTTTACTACCGGTTCTCTGAACTACTCAAAATTTCCGCTACCGGTTCTCCAGAACTGGTCAGAACCTGATGAAACCCACCTCTGTTCAGCACCCATTGTAAGATCTGGCAGATGTGGCTTACCTCTGATCCTCTCAAGTGAGCAATTTCATCTAGCAGGACCCAGGAAACAATCTCCATGTTGTTGGCCTTTAAAAGAACATGAAATTATGGTTTCCCCCCCCCAGATCTTGAGCTAGGGTGTAGAGCATTTCTATAGAACTCTAGAGCCCAGATGGGTGGCAGCAGCTAGCCAATCTTGCCTGATCTTGGAAATTAAGCAAAACCGGACCATTTGGTACTTGCATGGGAGACCATTAGGAAATACTAGATTGGGAAGCTAAAAAACAAATGAAGGCAGTGGGAAACAAGAAAACTAAGTTCACAACATCACCAGAAGTTCAGCTTGATAGATGCTTTATCTCTACATTTTCCCAAAATGTACTTGATGGCAAACACTATTCACGAAAGAACTGCTCAGATTGTCAATGTCTGGCTTTACATAAGCTATGGCCTGATTTTATGTGCTATAACAGAACACCTAGAGGGGTCTCCTCATTGAAAAGATTAGTGCATTTTGTCTATTCAGATCTGCACTTGATGGTATCTATTTTAAGGTTTCCTATATATGCATTAAGTGGAAACTTAACATGAATGACTATTATTACTTGTAATAATAGTTTGCACTTACATACCACCAAAGCATTTTCAAAATACTTCAAATACATTAACCAGTGGCTGTAATCTTAACAACTATGCCATAAATCAGAACTCTAAATATTATATCCATAATAGGAGATTTGAGGAGATGAAGATGAGTGAAAAGTGGCTTGCTTAAAGTTCCCATTGATCTGGCAACTATCTGATTTGCTGATTTATGCCGCAATGGCAGACATTGTTTTCTATTCTTGCCTCATGATAATCTGAAGCATGGATGTGCATATCTAACTATTCCAGTGAGAGCAGTATACATTTATGACACTTCATTGCTTATTTCTAGCCCTTTGGTTTAATTTGCATCTTTCTGAACTGGACCGAGGAGCCTACTGGTAACCCCAGTGGTTTCAGAACTGAGGTTATCTTTCAATGGCAAGATTAACCTCTCCGCATTGAATCCAAAGATACTGGGACCAGGACCACCAACCAATCAATTCTATCCTAGATGTGGAAACCACTTCAGAATAAGGATTGGAAGTTTCTACAAGATACATCTGTGTCCACAAGCATTACAAAATTCAGAACATTCACACATACGAGCTAAAAATAAACTAACACTGGCAAGATTTCACACTGTCATTGGCTCCTTCTCCATTGACAAGGCAAGATACAGTAGCATGGCTTAGCTACTGCGGTCTGGTGACATTTGGAATGGATCATCTCTCCCTCCAGGCTTTGACAGTATGTTGTATAACTGAGAGGTTTGCTTTTATCACTGCTCTTTCTCTCCATGCTTTTCTTGGAGGACTAGATAATCAAAACAAGTTAACTGACTAGATTTACATATTGCTACAACATGTCCAATGGAGTGATCTTTGTGCATGACAGAATATATTTGAGGTTAAATTGACCGAGTGAATTGACCTCTCCTTTTTGGTAACCCTCCCAGTTAAGTACATTATGGAAAGAAGGCCACTGAATATAAAGGATAGCTGGTTCTAAGAACTTTGAAAAAGAGGGAAGGATACAAACTGGAAGCAGACATTTTACATCTCCAGACTTGCCTTACCTATTTTGTGGCTAGGTATTCAAGGTTAGCAGCTCTACGTAGCAGAAGAAAGGGTTTGGGATTCCCTTCCAACTATGTTCTTGTCCCACCTGTATGCACCATAAAAAGGAGTTTTCATCTTAAGGAAGCCATGCAGTCAATAGTTGAAATATCCAAAGAAACAATGCTAATCATTGCCTAGACAAAAAATATTACACTTCTTGGTTTGTAACATGCCAGCTGTGTGGGGTAAAATGTTAATTGTCAATGGCCATTGCAGATGATGAGGTCAACACAACAGATTCTGCCCTTATCATCCTTGTGCGATTGACTTTCATCTGTATTCATGCTGGTGGAAAAATAGAAGATGCACCCAGGGAGGCATATTTTCCACATCAATGTGCATTTGTCTCTCTCCCTGTCTCCCTCTCCCTCTCCCCCTACTCTCTCTCTCTCTCACACACACACACACTTAAAACCTATTTGTTGAGTAGCACTTGAACTCAATTGCTAACATAGTGCTATTGTTTTAGCAATATAGCATTATTCAAATTATATCAATATAATCACTTTTTTTAGTCACTAAAAAAAAGAATGCCATAAATTTTCAATGACCCAATGTTTCACTGCGATAATCTAGGTTCTTCCTAACTAAGAATAAATGAGAAATTATTTGATTCACATGTTAATAGAAATGAATCTAATTATTTCAACTTCTCTAGATCACAGTGTTCATGTTATTTCATGTTATTGCTTCTCTGAATTTTACAATCTCCACACAGCAACCATGGCAAAGTATACATCAAGAAATTTTGCTGATTAAAAAAGAAAAAGTGCACAAACAACACCAGGACATCCAAGCGATGCTGTCAAGATTCTAATGGAGGCTATGGCAACCCCAGAAATGCAATACATAAATTGACATTTGTTTATGTGTCCTTCATATAGCAGAAATAGCATCGAAAATTATTTATTGAAGTGGACATTTTTATTTGTTATTTATATGCCTACTCACCAAGCAACTCTGGGCAGCCAGCTAGATAAAAAGCAACCATAAAAATAACTCTACCTGGATACTCCAGGGATGAAATCCAGCAGGTTCTGGAGAACCAGTAGCAATAGCAAATGCCACCTCTGGCTGGTCCCAGAGTGGGGTGGGAATGGAGATTTTGCAATATCCTTCCCCAGGAGTGGGATGGGAATAGAGATTTTGCAGTATCCTTCCCCTGCCATGCCCACCAAGCCACACTCACAGAACCCGTAGTAAAAAAATTTGAATTTTACCACTGGGATACTCATACAGCATCGTCTCCTGCAGCAACATCAGAGGCATCCAAATCTTAGGAACAATGCTCCTCCACAGGGCAGGAGTAATGATAGAAAAGGCAAACTTCATTAGTTCCATAAAATGTCCCTGTTTACTAGATGAGATTCTGATCATGCCAGCCCTGTTGGATCTTGTTGGGTAAGAATAAGTTAAAAGGTTCATCAAATATAGCAATAGCACTTGGACTTTTATAATGCTTCACAGTCCTTTACAACCCTCTCTAAGTGGTTTACAGAGTCAGCATATTGCCCCCAACAATCTGGGTCCTCATTTTACCCATCTCAGAAGGATGGAAAGCTGAGTCAACCTTGAGTCTGTGAAAGTCGAACTGCCAAATTGCAGTCAGCTGGCAGTCAGCAGAAGTAGCCTGCAGTACTGCATTCTAACCACCGTTGCTCTTCAAATATCCTAGCTGTGAGCCATGAAGGGGTTTATAGATGACAACCAGGTCTTTGAATTATAGGTAGTCCTCAACTTATAACCATTCATTTAATGACTGTTCAAAGTTACGACGCTGCTGAAAAAATGGCTTATGACCAATGCTTGTGCTTACAACCATCACAGCATTCCTGAAGTCACGTGATCAAAAATTGGAAGCTGACATGACGACGTGAGTTTGACATCCCTGGCCTAAAGTCACCCTAAGGTGGAACTAGAACTTATTGTTTCTAGGTTTTCCAGGCTTACGATGATTTGAAGATCATACATCTGTAGAACTACAAAATAATGTCTCTATTTTATTCAGGATTGATTGTTGATTGAGTAATTGAGTGACATTGAGTAAAGGGACATTGCCCGTTATCAGTCCATAGCAGTGCTATGATAGTTAGAATGACTATTTGCTTCATGAACCTTTTTTGCTGTTGTTGTTGTTGTTGTTAGTTGTGAAGTCGTGTCTGACCCATTGCAAACCCATGAAGAACATTCCTCCAGGCCTTCCTGTCCTCTACCATCCTCTGGAGTCCATTTAAACTCACATCTACTGCTTCAGTGACTCCATCCAGCCACCTCATTCTCTGTCGTCCCTTTCTTCTTTTGCCCTCAATCTTTCTCAGCATTAGGCTCTTCTCCAGTGAGTCCTTATTGTACTGATATTAATTCGTGTACGTCAATTCTTCAGCCACAAAAAGACATCTCACATGCTGAGTTCTGAAGTTGGCTGAAAAATTTCCAGAATATTGTCTCCATGAGAACTTGAGACATTTTACGTAAAGACTGGGGGAGGGGGGGGAGGCAGCCTAATGCGATAGAAAACCAAAGTACATTGGGCAGTTATTCCATCTTTCCATCCTTAATGACTTTCTCAAACCAGAAAGGCAGACGTAATAAAAGAAAACAGACCGAACAACTAGATATGGAAGACTACATAGATTCCTTCTCCACACCATTTCTTCTGTGATGAAAGAAGGCAATAATACAGTCAGAATCTCATCCAAAAATGTTGTGGATGACTTCATGTCTTCAGCTTCATAGCCTTCTCTTCAGAAAGAGCAGAAACATTCCAAAATAAATTAGAAAACTTTCAAGGTACTCTTGTTAAGTAACTTTTAAGTTTTGAATATCCATGTCTTGTGAAAGTTACAATAGTATTGCCTTGATTGATTTCACAAATTGTAAGAAAATAGGAAAAAAAAATGAAGATCCATCTATTGGAAGTACCTCAAATAACAAATGATTTTCAAGTACTTCAGGAGCTGAATAATGGCAGCCATCTCTTTCAGAAAGAGAATATGATTGAATATAATATCAAAAAATTTCTTCCATGAGGGTAGAATTGAAAATCGAAACCATGGAGCATACTTCTGTGAGGTTGAGATAATAGAATAATCTGCTCACTTTTCAACTGCTGAAAACTTTCTTTAAACTAAATTTGTGTACGTGGTGACAATTAGTTCTCATGAAATGGTGCTTCTCTGCTGTATTCAAAATATTAAGAAGACTATTCATTGTTACTCATTTATTACATGGAAGAAGTGCAGATACACATTCTAGCTAACTAAAGTTCACATACTTTCTGTTTCTATTAAGGAATATAATAGATGTACATTGAAAAACCATTCAGAAGAACTGCTTCATTTTTTTCATATGTCACAATCCCTCTGCTCTGTACACCTAACTTTTGTCAGGCTTTTAGAAGAGTCTGCAAAAAAGATGCTGCTGTTTTAAAAGTTGGATTCATTACAACATTGTTGTGCTGTAATGCAAACAGCTCAGCTCATGTGGATGCCTGAAAAAAAGACATCAGTGCTTTAACGAGTGGCAGAAAAGTGCTGTACTCATGTGAGCGCCAAAACTTTCCTTCTAAATCATTTTCAGAATGTGCACAATCCTTTAAACGTTTTTATTTTTCTCATGTTCCAGATTTTCAACATGTGCTTCTCAACCCTATGAACTTGACCATTATTGCTGAGTTTATTACTGAGGTAGGATAAGATATTGCAGGGTCCACTGAATTCACAAATATTTAGTCCAGGAACCTCAACATTTGTGAGGGAAGGGGTAAAATATGTATAAAATAAATGTCGCACATAAACAGGATTGCAATTTTCACTTGTCATACGTTCTCCTATCTCAAGATCACTCTCTACATGTTGATACAGAAAATCAATAAAGAGCAACATGTACTGACATGAAACTATATTAAGAATACACATGGCACCCCTTAGTGGCAATTGAGAAAAGCTTTTGGATGAAACAGAAAATCTTAAAGCAGCAGTGAAATTATTGTGGCGGGGGGATGACGGGGGATTACAGCATAAGGGGTGTACATTTTTTTAAAAAAAGAACATGTCTGTAACCAGATTACAGTTCATTACATGAGAAACATCACTTTAAGAAGACAATGAACAGTAATAGATTCAACTGCAGGAAATTTCTCCCGAGAAAGGCAAAAGGACTGAGTACTGAGCAATGGAACGTTAAGTAGGAACCTAAAGTAATTTATCACAGAAAGGCAGGACTGAGTGTGGTTTGGCAAAAATTTCATCCCCAAATCAAGAAACGACAGTTGGGCTAGTAAGAGGAGCCAAGAGGAAGAGAAATGCATATTTTTATTCTTTCATGTATTTACTTTTTCTTCCATATATGTCAGTGGTGGGTTTCAAATTTTTTACTACCGGTTCTGTGGGTGTGGCTTGGTGGACATGGCATGGCTTGGTGGGTGTGGCTTGGTGGGTGTGGCAGGGGAAGGATGCTGTAAAATCTCCATTCCCACCCTACTCCAGGGGAAGAATACAGCAAAATCCCCATTTCCTCCCAATCAGCTGGGATTCGGGAGGCAGAGAATAGAAGGGGCGGGGCCAGTCAGAGGTAGTATTTACTGGTTATCCGAACTACTCAAAATTTCTGCTACCGGTTCTCCAGAACTGGTCAGAACCT
Source organism: Pantherophis guttatus (assembly GCF_059756535.1). Classification (NCBI taxonomy): domain Eukaryota; kingdom Metazoa; phylum Chordata; class Lepidosauria; order Squamata; family Colubridae; genus Pantherophis; species Pantherophis guttatus. The sequence goes on along the minus strand of NC_142063.1, from coordinate 265,523,720 downwards.
GCTGAAACCCACCTCTGATATATGTTCTTTGTTTCTGCCTTAAAGGCTTTAAGACTTTCAGTTTCCATTCATACTGAAAGTCTGCCCAGGATGTTTAGACAAGGCCAAGAAAGAGGAAATAAATGGCAACCCACCATCAAGCTGGTAATACATATAGACCTTGACTTACCAACACAACAGAGCCCAACATTTTGGTTGCTAATCGAGACAGTTAAGTGAATTTTGCCCCATTTTATGACCTTTCATGCCATAGTTGTTAAGAATCACTGCAGCTGTTAAATTAGCATCATGTTTGTTAAGTGAATCTGGATTACGCCTTGACTTTGCTTGTCAGAAGGTTGCAAAAGGTGATCACATGACCCCAGACACTCATAAAAAGGAGACAATTTCCAAATGTCTGACTTTGGATCATGTGACCATGAGGATGCTACAATGGTCATAAGTGTCAACCCTGAAGTGAGCCTGGCTGAAGCCATTTTAGAGGCTTAATAAATAGAATAGAATAGAATAGAATAGAATAGAATAGAATAGAATAGAATAGAATAGAATAGAATAGAATAGAATAGAATAGAATAGAATAGAATAGAATAGAATAACAGAGTTGGAAAGGACCTTAATCCAACCCCCTGCTTAGGCAGAAAAACCTACACCACTTCAGACAAATGGTAATCTAATCTCTTCTTAAAAACCTCCAGTGTTGGAGCATTTACAACTTCTGGAGGCAAGTTGTTCCACTGATAAACTGTTCTAACTGACAGGAAATTTCTTCTTAGTTCTAAGTTGCTTCTCTCTTGATTAGTTTCCACCCATTGCTTCTTTTCATACCCTCAGGTGCTTTGGAGAATAGCTTGACTCCCTCTTTGTGGAAACCCCTGAGATATCAGAACACTGCTATCATGTCACCCCTAGTCCTTCTTTTCATAAGACTAGACATATCTAGTTCCAGCAACCATTCTTTATATGTTTTATCCTCGAGTCTCCTAATCATCTTTGTTGCTCTTCTCTGCACTCTTTCTAGAGTCTCCACATCTTTTTTACATCATGGCAACCAAAATTGGATGCAGTATTCCAAGTGTCACCTTATCAAGGAATTATAAAGTTGTATTAACACTTCACGTGATCTTGATTCTATCCCTCTGTTTATGCAGCCTAGAATTGTGTTGGCTTTTTGGGCAGCTGCTGCACACTGCTGGCTCATATTTAAGTGATTGCCCACTACAACTCCAAGATACCTCTCACAGTTACTACTATTGAGCAAAGTACCACATATATTGTACTTGTCAAAACGGTCATAAGTCACTTTTTCCAGTGCCGTTGTAACTTTGGTCACTAAATGAACTGTTGTAAGTTGAGGACTACATGTATTTCAGCATAAGAATCTAGTACTTTTAAACATCTTCCTCTCTACCATTAGAACTAAGATTCAACTAAGGTTGACTCAGCCTTCCATCCTTCCGAGGTGGGTAAAATGAGGACCCAGATTGTTGGGGGCAATATGCTGACTCTGTCAACTACTTAGAGAGGGCTGTAAAAGCACCATGAAGCAGTATATAAGTCTAAGTGCTATTGCTATTGCTAGTTTGGAGACTTCCTGGAAGCCTTTCCCAATTTTGAATTGGAGTTGGGATTTGTTGGTGTCTCACATTTTAGGAGACTCAATCAATCAGCATAGAGCTGGAAGGGACCTTGAAGGTCTTCTAGTCTAACCCCCTGCTCAAGCAGGAGAACCTATACCATACATACATTGACAATCATCTCGTGGAAAGCTTCTTTAAAGAGTCCTGTATTTATTTTATCAATTATTGTTATATGAACTGAAATTGCAGCATTACACAAAGATAGGGCAGGCAAGTATTGAAGAAACAAGCAAAATGGGTATTTGGAATTAGATCAGTGGTGGGTTGCTCCCGGTTCGCACCAGTTCACAAGAACCGGTAGTAAAAATTTGTAGTAGTTTGGAGAATCGGTAATAACATTGGCTGGTCACACTCCCGAACTGGTCCCCGGTCCGGTCGCCGCTTGCTTACCCCGCCCACCTCATCAGAGGCTTTTTTTTTTTAACTTTTAAAAGCATTTTTTCTACAACCTCTTTGGCCGAAAAAATGTTTTTAAAAGTAAAAAAAAAAGGCTCTGATGATCATGAGGCTCAGCTGGGATCGTCAGCTGAAAGCATTTTTTCTGCTTTTTCGGCCGAAGAGATTGCAGGGAAAAAAATGCCTTTCAAAGCCTCTGGTGATCCCCCCTGAGTTACTTGATCGTGAGAGGCTCCTGAAAGCATTTTTTTCTGCAACCTCTTCGGCCAAAGAGGTTGTAGGGGGAAAAAATGCCTTTCAAAGCCTCTGGTGATCCCCCCTGAGTTACTTGATCGTGAGAGGCTCCTGAAAGCATTTTTTTCTGCAACCTCTTCGGCCAAAGAGGTTGTAGGGGGAAAAAATGCCTTTAAAAGCCTCTGGCGATCCCAGCTGAGTTGCCTGATCGTCAGAGGCTCCTGAAAGCATTTTTTTCTGCAACCTCTTAAGGTTATAGAAAAAATGCTTTTAAAAGTTAAAAAAAAAAAAGTTGGCCACGCCCACCCAGTCACATTACACCCCCCACCAAGCCATACCCATAAAATAAGCCACACCCATAGATCCGATAGTAAAAAAAATTAGAACCCACCCCTGGATTCGATGGGTTATTTACAAAATACTTCAATACAGATAATAGTCCAGAATAGTCTTTTTTTTAATTTCCAACTCATGCTTCAGTGGTGGATTGCTACCAGTTCTACCTGGATTGGCAAACCGGTAGTGGCGATGGCGGGAGGGTCCGCCCACCCACACAGACACTTCTGCGCATGCACGAGCGAACCAGTAGCGATGGGTTTTGCAACTCACTACTGACACACTTCAATCTATTCACACTGTATATGTTAAACAGGGACTAAATATGCATTTTTAATATGGTATTTTCTATTTATTTTGTTTATTTCTTTATTCTAAAAGTTTAATTTTATGAGCCATATTGTTGTGGTCCACCAGTGGCCTGCAGAGCTGGCAGCAGAGTCAGACAGTGAGGAGGTTGGGGAGGAACATGGGCCAGTCCTGGAGTCTGGGAAAGGCTCGGACAAGGGCTCTGCATCGGAGGCAGAGATGGGACCAGGGCCTTCTGGGAGTTATGTACTGACTCTGGAGCCTCCAGAGTCTGACATCAGCGAGGCAGAGGAACAGGGGGAGCCTGTTCCCAGTGCGTACATGTGCAGAGCTGCCAGAAGGCAAGAACAGTTAAGACAAAAGGGGCGACTTGGGAGTAAGGCTTGGAGATGATTGGCCCCTCCCATAAAAAATAAAGGTGGAGCAAAGGGACATGAGCCTTTGCAGGAAGCAACTTTGTTCATTCTGGTCGGTTTAAACTCTGAAGTTCCGTTTTGATTTTGTGCTCCGTTTGGCTTACAAAGCTAATTGGCAATTAGGTCTTTGGCAGCATTTCAAGGGAGATAAAGGAGGGTGCTTATCAGCCTTATCCCAAAATTCTGTGGCAGACTTCTATCGGACTATTCACAAACTGCTTGGGACTCATTACAGGCTGTGAATGAACATAATTCACAGCCGTTGAAATAAAAAGAGGGGTTTGGGGACTAAGCGTGTGATTGTTACTGTCTCAGGAAGCCTTGGTCAGAACACATATACCAATCCAGTTTCAATCTATAAACAACACTCTCATTACTTGGTTAGAATGGGCATTGAGCAAGATAGTTTCATGCCAGGTGTGTCGATGTTATATTACCTTGTATGCTCCTTTTAAAAAAGGCTTTGCAGCCCTCGCAGGACCAAACCCCATAATGATAGCCAGAGGCATAATCGTTGCAAACAGCACAATAGCGGGTCTCCTTGGTAGACTCCATAGACAGGTTTCCCCTTTCATTGGTGCTAGTCATTCGCTCTCTGCCATTGTGACGTCTGGTCTCCGAGCCAGGCCTGTAAAATGAACAATAGTGAGTTCAACAATGAAGAATAGCTCAGGGTGAAAATACTGGGATCTTAGTAACCTACTTTGGTAATGAAATGTTTGTAAGAAGAAAACTAAACTCAGCAAACAACAAGATCCCAACATTAGTGAGCTGGTTGGCACTACAAGTCAACACATGAAAGTCTCATTGTGGTTGGGAGTAAGAATTCACCAAGCTAATGAAGTATGATCATTCATTACAAGGAACTGTCAACTCTGGGAGGGATGAATTGATGCCAACCACAAACATTAGGGTGTCCCCAGAAGCTGAGTTCACCTCAATTTATTTACATCTGAAAGGAACTGTGTACTGAGAACATAATGCAGACAAGATTATTGGAACCATTTCCCCCTTCATCCATAAGTAGCAAAAATTTGCACTTTTATCATCGCCATTATTCTTACTTCCTAATGGTGCATTTGGCTATGTGCTCCTCCAGCTTTTTCACACTGACTAATATAACCATAGCTTGAAGAGAGTCCCATTTCCCGAATGACTAAACAGGAAGCATAGGAAGTCATTTCTTGAATGTTCTGGCCAAAATCAATACATTTAGACGACACCATCATGATTAAGCTTTAGGTACCATGACCAGAGGGGGGTGTTGGCTATACCATCCAAAGGAGTCCTAGACTTATGACCATTCACTTAGCAACTCTTCTACGTGACGATGGTGCTGAAAAAAGTGACTTATGGCCAGTCTTACCAGACCATATAACTGTCACTGTGTCACTGGCATCATCACATGATCATGGTTTGGGTGCTTGCAGCCAGCATGCATTTATGGTGGTTGCCGCATTCCAGGGAAATGTGATTGCCACTAACAAAATTGTTGTGGGAAATCAATTCACTTAATGCCCCGGTGAGTTGCTTATCAATCATGGCAAAAATGGTCATAAAATCATTCACGGTTACATGATGACTCACTTAACAATTGCATTACTTAATGACTGAAGTTCTGATCTCAGTTGTGGACAGATGTTGAGGACTATCTGAATAAGAATAACTCTCTTAGATTCTGCAAAATCTGCCTAGTCTACTATCTGACCTTACATAGGATTCCAATAGAAGTTTCCATTTCTTGATCAAACATTTCATGACCCCAAATGCTCAATTTGCAGGGAAGACACACCAATAGTATGTTGCTTAGATCCAGTTCAAATGAAGATGGGATTAATATTTCTAAAATAGCAGATAGATATTTTGTACTAAAAACTTTCTCCTTCATTCCTACCATCTTTTACTCACAGTCAAAATATGAAAGTAATGTGCTAATTTCTTATGGTTATATATCATTCTTGGATATCTAATAACTCAGCTTGGCCAAAATGAGAAATGTTAGTCATTTCCATCAGAATAAAAAGGAATTTAGTAATCCCAACTAATTTAAAGAGAGATGCATTGTTAAAGAAATTAAGTACATGATTCTACACATTCCTGGACACAAGTTTCATTGAAATAATTTTGGAGAAACATGTTTATAGCTGAATTTCTACTCAGAGACTCAAATGTATGGTATAAAAGGTACAAACTGTCCTTCCTTTTTGTCCCTTTGTGTCAACTTACTGTAAGAACATGAGACTGACATAAGCACACTGCACATCTTTTCACATAAAAAAGGAGGTTGGAGATATAATGGCATTATATGGAACCATATAACGTAAGGGAAAGGAACCTAAGAAAGGATCTAGTCTACCTCCTTGACCACTGCAACAGCCAAATATTACAGCATCCCCAAGAGATGGGCCTTCGTGAAATGATTGTCTTTGAAGGAGGTACTGCAACATGGCAATATTACCCTTGACAACAGTAGTTTTTCTGACTATTGGCATTATTTTATCAAATGATGTCTTAACACTACCAATTAATGGAGGAGCCTAACATACAGCTGAGATCTAAGCAGTAGATCTGTCTCAGGTCCTTTTAAACCCCGCAACTTCATAAATCAGAAAGACAGCACATGTTGAACAATTATAGCAACTGGCTTGGTATATACAATAACAAACGTTTATGTATAATAACAAACATACATTATTCTAGTAAAACCATGGCATGAAAATAACAACAAGATTGTTCCAAATGACTTTAAAACTTAACTTTCTGTTGTTTTTGTTCAGTGTTCTTCTGTGAAGGCAAATGTACTTCTTTCTCTCATACTTGGGAAAAAACAGCAGCGCATGAATAACTGAAGTGTATGGAGACAGCTCGTTCTCAGCCAAAATACTCAGACGTTTCCCTGTTAACTCCTACTCTCAACTCTTTTGAAGAAATATTAGCCTTACATGCCTAGTTATCTCCACATTTCTATCTTCCAATGTTCCTGGAATGTTTCCCACTTTTCTGATACTCATATTCCTTTGATGACTGGTAATATAATGCTTAAAATGGGCTTTCCTTAGTACAAATTAAAAAAAAAAACTTGAGAAAAAGAAAGTTGAAAGACCAAAAAAAATCATGAAACATTTGGAAGAAAAGCTGTACAAAAAACTCAAAAGGTCCCGAATGCTCCCGTTTATTTATTTATTTTTATTTATTTTATTTGATTTATATGCCGCCCTATCTCCATAGGACTCAGGGTGGCTCACAACAATAAAATGTCTGAATAAAAGTGTGTTAAAATACATGTCAACCCCTACAGTCCAGGCTGAACAGCCATGTCTTTAAGTCGCGGCGGAAGGTGCAGAGGTCAGGAGCCAACCGGAGCCCCAGAGGAAGTTGGTTCCAGAGGGTGGGAGCACTCACAGAGAAAGCTCTGCCTCTAGGGGTCGCCAGTCGACACTGTCTAGCCAACGGCACCCTGAGTAGGCCCTCCCTGTGAGAATGCACCGGGCGATGGGGAGCTGTTGCTGGTTGCAGATGGTCCGACAAATATCCTGGACCTAAACCATATAGGGCTTTATAGGTCATCACCAGCTCCTTGAATCTCACCCTGAGGGCAACCGGCAACCAATGCAAGTCACGCAGGAGAGGTGTAACATGGGCGTATCGGGAACCACCCATCACGACCCACGCGGCTGCATTGATACACCTACATAGCAGTTTATGCTATGATACACCTCTTCAGCTAAGAAATTAGAAGAGTAACCCAAGAGCAATTCAAGCATAAAACAGGGGTACATGAAAACAGAAAGGAATCAGGTTAGCATGTGAAAGGAGTTGAATGACCCTGTGCCTTGTTTTAATCACTGCCCTTGGTGCCGTCAGAGCTTAGTTGTTTTCTTGCAGACTTTCAGCACTAGCACTGATGATGTTACCTAGTTTGGGTAATGAAATGAAACCCCTCATGTCAACCCTGAACTACAAATATTCTCTTTTATTTAATCACTGCATTAGTATTTTACTGTAAAGAACAGTGAAAACGTTTGTGGTTCACGAAGAGATTATTCTGTTTTAAAATGTAAGAATAATACCGATTGTCGTTGCTCAAAATATTATCTCTTCTTTCATGAATAGATAATTATTCAAGGCATGAATGGTTTTTAATAATAAAATATATATTATGTTTAAAATCTTTTTGAATTTGTGACTGATACCTGTATTTTGGAGTAAGCATCTTTGAAAGTCTTTGTTAGTAAGGAATTAATATCTTTTCTCTCATATATGATTTGAATTGGCTTCAAATTTCATCTCAAATCAGTCAACCCAAATATATTAACCCATTGAAAGCTAACATAATTATAAGATAAGGACATAGGTTAATTAGCAAGAGTTAAGCCTCCATTTAATTCTCATTATAATTTGCAGAGTGACGTGATATTACTTCTGGTAGACTGCAACCTTATGACACAATGAAATTTCTTAGAATTATATTGTAATCATTCATTTCATACTGTCAAGTGCTGTTCTATAAAATCTGGAAAGATTTTGATGATTTAATAGGGCTCATTGTTACAGCTTGTGAGAGAAGAAACGTCTTGTTCGACAGGGACCAATCCTGTTGAAAGAAACTAATCAGGGAGTCACAAAAATTATAGTTTCCAAAAGAAACCTGCATTTTCTTAAGTTTCAAATCACTCTATTAAAACCGAATTGTGTCATGCGCGTGAGAAGGAGGAAATCCTTTCATAAAATACATCTATAATTTGATCAGACACATTCTGAGTATTGCAGATTGAAGATTTCTTCCTGATTAGTAAATATATTTGGGGGGGGGGGTTGGAGTAGAAAACTCTCAGAATTCTGGGAAATTATGGGGTTTTCTTCTCAAAAGCAAGAGAAAAGGTTATTGCTTCTTTGGGTAAACGCTAGGCTGCATAGGTTGAGTGCCCGAACCGTTCTCTAAAAAATTACTCAGGAAAATATCACACTCAGGATATGGGGTATAACAGTGAGTTATAAAATTGTTCAGTCAGGTGCCTTAAGCCTGTTGGATAATTTCTCTGAATAGCATTTTCATCCTTCATGCATTAGAAAATCTATTGTCCTTCCATAAGAAATAATGTTGCCTTGCATAGCAGCCTGGTAGAGGTCTCTATCCTTGGTAACAAGCAATTCTTCCTTCTTATCCAGCATTGAGACCGAGTGGGCACAGGCAAGTCCTGACTCCATTCCCCAGTGAGTTTAGACTAGGAGCAGTGACCATTCCTTCCCAGAGGAAGGAAAGCAAGTGAGCAGGAAGATGATAGCAGCTTGTTGTCATTTACCTACCAACTTGGATTGGTGAGTAACCAGTTCTGTTAAAAAAAAAAGCAGCCAGGTTGTGTATGATTCCTCTGGGGCAAGAGTGATAAAATCATCATAGATGGAGTTATGGAAAAGTGCTCCCCAAACTTGATACTCTCAAACAGAGAATCACAGCCTTCTCCTCATTTGTGTGGGTATCTTCTTCTCCTTCTTCCTCTTCCTCATAAAGTAAAGGTAAAAGTTCCCGTCGCACATATGTGCTAGCCGTTCCTGACTCTAGGGCAGTGTTTCCCAAACTTGGCTATTTTAAGATGCATGGACTTCAACTCCCAGAATTCCCCAGCCAGTATGCCTGGTTGAGGAATTCTGGGAGTTGAAGTCCATACATCTTCAAAGGGTCAAGTTTGGGAAACACTGCTCTAGGGGATGGTGCTTATCTCTGTTTCAAAGCCGAAGAGCCAGCGCTGTCTGAAGACGTCTCCATGGTTATGTGGCCAGCATAAATGCCAAAGGCGCATGGAACGCTGTTAGCTTCCCACCAAAGGTGGTCCCTACTTTTCTACTTGCATTTTTTACGTGCTTTCAAACTGTTAGGTTGGCAGAAGCTGGGTTGGCAGAAGCTGGGACAAGTAACGGGAGCTCACCCCATTACGCGGCACTAGGGATTCAAACTGCTGAACTGCTGACCTTTTGATCGACAAACTCAGTGTCTTAGCCACTGAGCCACCGCATCCCACTCCTCATAAGAATGTATATTTCAAAATTAAAGTTTCTCAAAAAAATTAACTTCCCCAAGAATGAAATGATATGTTTTAAGAATAATCTGTTATTATTATTTATATACTGTTTCCAATGTGCTTGGAAATTTACTAAGCATGTATTCTTGCCCTAATCAGCCTACAGTTTAAAATCCAACCCAAGGACAGTGGAAATAGGAAAATAACAAGTGGTTTTTCTTGGTAATGCTTACTTAGGCTTACATGAATAGTCTGTTACCAAACAAGATTGGAACTAAAATTTCATTTATAAAATCTCAAGTATCGTCCACTCTTTAATGGATGGGGATATTTATACTGATATCTGAACAACAGGACCAACTATACAGAGAAAATTGATTGCATACTGCCACATAATCTATTGGTTGTTTAGAGAATCTCTGACTCGGTTATTCCTTGAAATCTTCTATTATGTCTTGCTAAGAAAAGATTAAATTCAGTAAGAACTAGCCTAGAGGCTTTGGAAGATTGAAATTGCCAGGAAATGCAATTTTCAGACATTGAGACAAACATCCTTGATTTTGTCTACATTTACTTATTAACTCCATCCCACCCCCCAATATCTTCCACCCTGGGTTTTCCTTCTTTATTCTTTTAAGATTCCTTCTTCCTTATTAGCAAGAGAGTAGCAGACCTATAGTTATAAAGTACAATTTAAACTTTAAAATCCCAGACATGAAAACAAAAATTGATGTGGTTATCAAGAAAATATATTCAGAAAGAGAAGTTTCAGAGGGATTTCTCCTTGGGCACCAATTCAGCCTCCTCAAATAGAATGATAGCTAAAGTTGTATTAACAGAGAAATAATTTATTGTTCAGTGTATTATATCTTCAAATCTGGAATATCCAGATAATGCTTTTTAATGTCATATATGCCAACACATATATGAACATCATTATAAAAAACCTCTAGTCTCTATGCAAATCTGTCAGAGTTTGTTGCAAAAACAAATCTATAAAGCACACACAGGCAGACTGATGCAGCAGGATTCATTAACTTCTTTATATACATAATAATACATGAAGTAAATTTATAATACCAATAGCAGATTCTTCCTATGTAGCAGTTACAAGCAAAACACAAGGCAGGAGAGAACAGTTAGTTTCATTTCAGCAGAGCAGACAAGTCCAGGCTTGTTTCATTTCAGAGCTGAGCGCAGAGTTTATTACAAAGAGAGCCTCCTCTATACAGGGCACTTAAGCTTCTGCACAGACTCAGTTGCCTAAACCACACCCAGACTTCTAGATTAAGTTTCTGTTTCTAAACAGCCTTCACTGGCTGACCTTGTTACCATGTCTCCATTCAGCCCCCATTGCCTGATCTATTCCAGTCCATGAATATTTATATTCTGACAAAATCTCTATTACTTAATGCCTCACATCAGTGGTTCTCAACCTGTGATCCATGGACTACTGGTGTGGGGAATGTCATCACAGAGGATCAGCAAAGGCTTGAAGAAATGTTCTGATTTAAATCTTTTTGTTAAGTCAGTGGTGGGTTGCTACCGGTTTGCATTGGTTCGCATGAATCATTGGTGGAAATTTGGCCAAGGTCGCCAAACCGATAGCAATGGCCAGCTGGCCACACCCCCGAACCAGTCCCCTGGTTGCCGCTCGCTTGCCTCGGCCGCCATGTTTGGCGCTGCCACGTTCTTCGCGCACGCACATCCCCATTGCCTTGCAAGTCCAAAGGGATGTGCATGGGCAAAGAACATGGCGACGATGGCAGCAGCTTTTTCCGCTGGTACTTTTCAGTGGCCTGCGGAGAAAGCGGCTGGCAAAGAAGCCTTTTCAGAGAGAGAAAGAAAGAGATGAGAAAAATTAAAGAAAAAGAGAGGAGAGAGAGGAGATGAGATGAGAAAGAGGGAGAAAGAAAGAGAAAGTGATGAGAAAGAAATGAGAAAAAGAGAGAGATGAGAGAGGGAGGGAGAAAGACTGATGAGAGCGAGAGGGAGAAAAGAGAGAGACAGAGAGATATACCTGTTTAAAAGAAAATAGAAAATGGCTCTTTGAGTGTTTAAAGTTGCAGACCCTGGGTTAGGCAAACACCATGATTGTTAAGTGAACCTTGTGGTTATTAAGTGAACACTGTGGTTGTTAAACAAGTCAATTTTCCCCAATGGGCATTTTTAACTGGAAATCAGAAGGAATTGTTGGAAACTGGCAAAAAGCATAGAAAACCTCAGTCACATGACTGTGTGGGATGTTGTAACTGGTCATAAGTGAGTGTGTGTGTGTGTGTGTGTGTGTGTGTGTGTGTGTGTGTGTGTGTGCATGGCTGTAAAAACTCCAAAAACAGGTGAAGTAGTTCTGGGGAGGTCAGTTATAAATTAGAACACTTGCTAAGCAACTGGCCATTAAGCAAGGACCACTTGTATTTGGTTTGCCTTAAGGGTTCAGAGCTCTTGGGAATCTGTTTTCCTTTGACCCTTAGGAGGATTGCAAAAGGTCCAGATGGGGGAATCCTCATAGGGGAAACTAGGATCGTGACCACCTAGCCACACTCACCCAGTCACATGACTGCCTAGCCACTCCCACCCAGTCACATAACCACCAAGCCACTCCCACCGTCACATGATCACTAAGGCACTCCCACCCAGTCACATGACCGCAAAGCCACGCCCACCCAGTCACATGACTGCCAAGCCACTCCCACCCAGTCACATAACCACCAAGCCACTCCCACCCAGTCACATGACCACTAAGGCACTCCCACCCAGTCACATGACCGCCAAGCCATGACCACCCAGTCACATGACCACCAAGCCATGCCCACCAAATAGGCCATGCCCACAGAACCGGTAATAAAAAAATTTGAAACCCACCACTGGGTTAAGTGGTCTGTGCCACGGTCCATGACCACAAAGGGTATTTAAGGGAGGTCCATGGTGAAGAAAAGGTTGAGAACCACTGCCCTACAATGTTTGGATATCTTCAGCTTTTAGTTACAAAAAAATATGGCCATCATTTGCTTTAATAACTACCAAGAGAACTCTAAACAATTTTATTAGCAATAAACAATAACCTGAATATAATTCAAAAGCTGGTTTAGACCATGACAAATGCATGTAATTTGTTCTTGGTTTGCTTGATTTAAACATTATTTAAACATTAACAGAGCTATTTTCCACTGGAGGCATTATTTCTTCTCATTTCAAGACAAAAACTAGTTACAGAATGTACTCTACCTATCAAACACAGGAGTGACAACTGATAATTCTAGTAAAATCAAGTTAACCACCAGTCTTAGGCACATACTTTATTTTAGGAAATCTCCATGTTTTCCATTCCACTGCCAAGCAATAAAACCAAACATTCTGTCTAGACTAAATTTGTGCAAATAAATGCCAAGATCTATGCATGAATAAGAACACCATCCCTAAACACAACTTGGAGCGGCGGTTCAGTTGCATTCAGTAAACCCTTTCCACTGAAACTTCACTACTCTGTCACCTGAAGAGTTTACTAACCTAACAAACTTTGTTGACAAGTAGCTATAGCTACTAAATGAAGCATTACATAGCAGTCAAGGTGTTAGGTTCTGGGTGAAGAATGGAGGTGAAGCCAGAATGATTTCTAACAGCTCTTTATTCAATACTGCCTCTGAGGCAACTGTTGCTCCCTGGCTGACACAGCTCCTTTTATAGGGAAGCTGATCAGCCCACAACCAATCAGGAGAGAGTATTTTCCTGCTCCAATAGAGGACCAGACTGAAAACTTCAACTGACAATTACCGTATTTTCCGGCGTATAAGACGACTTTTTAACACATGAAAATCTTCTCAAAAGTCGGGGGTAGTCTTATACGCCGGGTGTCGTTCTCCTGTAACCAGCCAGACCAGCCTGAAAGGCTCTGTCGAGCCTTAAATGGCTCTGGCGATCCCAGCTCTGACGATCCCAGCTCTGACAATCCCAGCTGAGTTCCCTGCAACTCAGCTGGGATCGCCAGAAACCACGTAAAAGGAAAAAAGTTTTTTCCCTTTTACTCTGATGATCCCAGCTCTGACGATCCCAGCTGAGTTCTCTGCAACTCAGCTGGGATCGCCAGAAACCACGTAAAAGGAAAAAAGTTTTTTCCCTTTTACTCTGATGATCCCAGCTCTGACGATCCCAGCTGAGTTCTCTGCAACTCAGCTGGGATCGCCAGAAACCACGTAAAAGAAAAAAAGTTTTTTCCCTTTTACTCTGAGGATCCCAGCTCTGACGATCCCAGCTGAGTTCCCTGCAACTCAGCTGGGATGGCCAGAGCCATGTAAAAGGGAAAAAGTTTTCCCCCTCCAGCTTGCTTACCTCAGCTGCTAGTCGCAACGCTTGCCTTGCTTTGCTTGCCTGAATCTATTCAGGCAAGCAAGCAACTCCCTGCCTGCAATCAAGCAAGGAGGGAGTTGTGGACTTCAACTCCCAGAATTCCTCAGCCAGCAAAGCAAAGCTGGCTGAGGAATTCTGGGAGTTGAAGTCTACAAGTCTTAAAGTTGCCAAGGTTGGAGACCCCTGTTCTATTGGGTAAGTTTTTTTCCCCTTTGGGAGTTTTAAAAAAAATAGTCAATTGGGGTTTTTTTAGTTGTTCTTTTTTAGACCTAGCCATTTAAAGTTTAGGAAGTTTTAAATTTAGCTTTCATATAAAAATAAAAATAAAATAAAATAAAATAATATTTGTGCAGCTTTCTGAGATTTAGTGTGTTTCTGTAGTGTTTCACTCCAACTACACAAACACACAAAATCTCACAAAGCTGTATGTGGAATTTTGTGTGTGTAAAGTGTGAAAGTTGGTTTTTTGGACTTTTTGTGGCTGTGTGAGGTTCCTGCTTGTTGCAGGGGCCATTTTGGGTCTAGCACAGCTGCTTTTACATTGTGGGTGAGCCAGTTGTGTTGTGTTGTGTGTATTTAGAGTGTGAAAGTTTTTTGGGGGGGGGCTTTTTGTGGCTGTGTGAGGTTCCTGCTTGTTACAGGGGCCATTTTGGGTCTAGCACAGTTGCTTTTACATTGTAGGTGAGCCAGTTGATGTTTTTTAATTTTTATTTGGTGTGCATTGGAAGAGGGGCAGTCTTATATGGTGGGTATAGCCCAAACCCTATATTTTAACAGGAAAAGTTGGGGGTCGTCTTATACGCCCAGTCGTCTTATACGCCGGAAAATACGGTATATACAATACATAACACAAGGTACATGAGACCCTATAACAGAAAAGCGAGCATTTTTTGAGAATGTATTTAGCTTATTTAATCTTAAAAATGGAAATAGTTGGAGACTATGGGGAGGAGGGTGGTGAGTAACAAGTGCCTGTTACCATAATAAGCTCCATTACCTTAAAATAGCGGTAAAAATTATCTCTCGGGTTGCCAGCAGGATCCGGTTAAGTTTCAGGGTAACTGACAGAGAGAAAGCCTTTAAACATTACAGAATCATAGTATGTTGGACTTGAAGGGAATCTTTTGGACAGATAGAACAACCCACAATGTCAGAATAATTTATTTATTTATTTATTTATTTATTGGTTCGATTTATATGCTGCTTTTCTCCGGAGACTCAGGGTGGCTTACAATGCATTAAGCAATAGCCTTCATACTTTTGTATATACCTGCTTAGTAGGGCTTTCGGGGGTCCCTAAGCGGTGTTCTTTTTTTATATATATACAAAGTCAGCTTATTGCCCCCACAATCCGGGCCCTCATTTTACCTACCTCGAAAGGATGGAAGGCTGAGTCAACCTTGAGCCTGGTGAGATTTGAACTTGCAGTAATTGCAGGCAGCTGGTGTTACTTAACAGCACTTTAGTCTGCTGCGCCAGCAAGGCTCTTGGTGACATGTGCATTACTTGTATATTTGCAGTTTTGTATTTACCTCATGATGTCTGATGCAAGTGCAGACACTGCATGCTGGTGTTAGGATTCAATGCTTCGCCTACCCCAGCTGTAATCATTCATAGTTATAGTCATTGGGTGTCACATTCACATTTAGTTTAGTTTAGGACTCCTCTGCCAATAGTTCTCCTTTCAGACCTCCTTTGAAAAGCTCCAGTGAGGGAGAAGCCATCACTTACTGTACTTCCTCATTTATTTATATGATTTATAAAACCACCCATGTATAAGCCATAGGTGGCTTACAAGATTTAAGCATACAAACCTACCAATCATATCCCCTGGCACTCAAAGATAAATACCATACATTTTGGAGTATAAGACACACTTCCCCCCCACCCCAAAAGAGGGTGGAAATGTTGGTGCATCTTATAGACCGAATACAGCCATTTTTGGCCTTCTGAAGCCCCACCCCATGTGTCCAGTTTTTGTGAAAAATAGGCCCATTTTTTGCAAAAATAGGGCACACAGAGGCTTTGGGAGGCCTGCAGAGTGCTCCTGGGGGCTAGGGAGGGCAAAAACGCCTGAATTTTTGTGAAAAACAGGCCCTTTTTTGCAAAAACGGCATGTGCAGAGGCTTTGGGAGGCCTGCAGAATGCTCCTGGGGGCCGGGGAAGGCAAAAACTTTTTTTTTTCTTGATTACCTTTTCAAAATCTTGGTGCATCTTATACACCGGTGCGTCTTATGGTCTAAAAAATAGAGTAGTTGATCCCCACTTAAAGTTCATCTACCCCACACCCAAATGCCTGGGATGCCTTTATGAAAGGCTAAAGGGTTGGGGCCTTATGAGTCTCTGGTGTGGAGATGCTGTTCCACAAGAAAGACTCATTCTTTACATCTCTTCACAAGTGGAAGTTCCCCCTAATATTCAGCATGAATTATCTTTTAATTTCAACCTGTTCATTCTCCTAACACAAAGCAAGTTTGCGTGTTTTCCACATAACAAGCTTTTAGATACTAGTAGCATATCTTACTTGGTCTTCCCATTGGCCAGATAAATATACTGAGCAACTTTAACCATTTCTTAGTAAACTTCATTTCCAGTTCTGTTTCATCCTGGTATTCTCCCCTAAACCCAAACTTCTCCATACTCTTTTTTTTTTTTTTTTTAAATTTTGATTTATATGCCGCCCTTCTCCGGAGACTCAGGGCGGCTTACAATGTGTTAAGCAATAGCCTTCATACTTTTGTATATTTATACAAAGTCAGCTTATTGCCCCCATAAACTGGGTCCTCAATTTACCTACCTTAGAAAGGATGGAAGACTGAATCAACCTTGAGCCTGGGGAGATTCGAACTTGCAGTAATTGCAGACAGCTGAATGTTAATAACAGGCTATTAGCCAGCTGCGCCACCAGGCCCCTTGAAGGTTAGTCTCCAGAATCAGATAGTAATTGTCCAAATGCAATCTAGTCAATTCACTGTATGAGATTACTGTATAATATTTGTATTAATGAAGTTTGAATTGGCCTTTTTAACAGCTTTAATGTCACTCCTTGCTCATGTCCACTTAGTACTTCATTAAAGACCATTAATCCTTCTAACATGTACCTTTGACAAGATTGTTTTCCCCATCATATACCTAGGCATTTAATTTTTTCCTACTTAGTACTGGATCTTATTATTGGACCTTGCTGAAGATCACCCTGTTGGATTTGGCCCTATGATCAAGCTAGCTGAGGTAATTTTGAATCATGATTTTTGTCCTCTAAAGTAAGGGTTCTCAATTTTGCTCATGGGCTCTTTTGGGCCACATTTACCACCTCATATGACCTTCCTCTCATAGTTGCTGTTAACTGGAAAAAGGTACTTTATCTGCACTGTTTATTAATGTCAGCTATTTCATATAAAGACAAAGTATTTGTGAGAATTAGGAGAAATTAACCTAGCATTTACATTTAAGCAACCCCCTAAGAAACCTACCGTGGCCCCTTAAAACTATAACAGAGCCCAGATAAGAACCATTGCTTTAAAGCAGGAGTCCCCAACCCCTGGTCCATGGACTGGCACTGGTTCACAGAATGCCAGCAAGTGGGCCATGGAAAAAAGTGAAACCTCATCCATGGGATGCAGACAACATGCAAAACCACACCCCCTCCGGTCCATGGAAAAAACTCTCTCCATACAACCGGTCCTTGTGCCCAAAATGTTGGGGGCCGCTGCTTTAAAGTATTAACCAGGTCTATTAGATTGATGTCATCTATGAACCTAGTTCTGTAAGTATCCTTTCCATTGCCATCTCTTGGGTCATTTACAAACATATTGAGCAGCCCAAGACTGAGGATAAAGATTTGAGAAATTGGCATTGTTATTCACGTCGATACAAAATTATACGTGAATATCAATAAACATGGTTATTCAACTAGTGGCAAATCCACTAAACTACACTACTTGCTAGATCCATTTATCATTTTGCCACAAGGATATCATGAGAGGCTTGTCAAACATACTTTACTGAAATCAAGATACATTTTATCCACAGCATTTCCTTGGTATACCAAACTAATTTCAATATCTTTCCCTCTCACCCCTCCCTTCTCTCATAAAAAATGACAAGATAAGGTTGATACAACATGCTTTTGAGAAACCATACTGGCTCTTGGTATGAAGGCTTGGTATAAGTTTATTTCGAATTTGCGAATAAAACAGGAAGATGGCTGGCCTATAGATTGAAAAAAGACAGAGATAGAAGAATGATATACCATTCCATACCAATGATATACCAATAGGAGAGATCATGTTGGAGGTATATAACGAGGCCTTAGAGAAGGCAAAAATCCCATGGACCTGGACAGAAGCAATAATTACCATCATACCTAAAGAGGACACTGACCTCCAATTAATCCAGAATTACAGACCAATATCTTTACTAAACCCAGATTACAAAGTGTTCGCCATAATTATAGTGGAAAGACTTTAAAAAGTATTGAACAACTACATTCATTTGAGCCAAAATGGATTCCTACCGGGCCGCCAAATTAAGAACAACATGAGAGTGATAATAAATGCACTTGAATATTATGAAGCCCACCCGGAGAAACAATCTGTGCTGGTTTTCCTTGATGCCCAAAAAGCATTCGACAATTTAAATTGGAAATTCCTAAAAGAACAGTTAAAGAGTATGCAATTTGGACCAAATCTGGAAAATATTATAGGAGAAATCTACACAAAACAAACAGCAAAGGTAATTTTGAATGATGATATGACAGACCAATTTTACATAACAAAAGGGGTCAGACAAGGCTGTCCACTTTCCCCTTTACTGTATATCCTATCTTTGGAGATCTTGTTAAAAAAAATTAGAGAGGACCAAGAAATTAAAGGACTAAAAGTGAGACGAGAAGAATACAAGACCCAGACTTTTGCCGACGATCTTGTACTTATAGCAGAAGAACCACTAGAAGTAGTACCAAAACTTCTTAAGAAAATAGAAGATTATGGAGAGGTGGCTGGTTTAAAGATAAATAGAAATAAATCAAAATTACTGTTAAAAATCTGATGAAAACTCAGGAGATAGAATTGGAGAATAGTATACAAATTCAAGTGACTAATAAAATTAAATATTTAAGTATTTGGCTGTCACCAAGAACCTTCTCTATAAAAGAAAATAATTATGACAAACTAATAACACAAATAAAAAAAGACCTGGACAATTGGAAAAACTTACAAATCTCATTTATGGGAAGAATCTCCACTATCAAAATGAATACACTACCAAAACTGTTGCACCAATTAAATTAGAAAAAAACTTTTTTGTGAGCTTAAACAAGATCATTTCTAAATTTATATGGCAGGGGAAACGTCCACAAATAAAATTAAAATTACTCCAGGACTCCAAGGAAAGAGGAGGAACAGCACTCCAGGATTGGGAACTTTATTACCAAGCAGCAGGACTAGTATGGGTTAAAGATTGGATGGAGTTGAATAACAGCAGAATATTATCTATTGAAGGCCATGACTTACAAACGGGCTGGCATTCCTTTTTATGGGATGAAAAGTATAAGTCACATACTTATTTTAAAAGACATACACTTAGAAATGCTTTATTACTAACTTGGTTAAAAATTAAAAAACAACAATATACAAAAATCCCGATTTGGTTTTCACCTTCAGAAGCCCTAAAACACCCAAACCTTACAGAACCCAAAAATATAATTAGATATAAAGACCTAATTGATCGTCAAGGAAAACTGAAATCCAAACAACAATTGGAAACGGAGTTAAATAGAGAAATCGATTGGTGGACCTTCTCACAGATACAATCAAAACATAAGGAATACATAAAAACGTATGAAATATGTAAAGAAAAACAGGAACTAGATAAAATTATATTAGATTCTGGAGAGAAATTTATTAGTAAAATTTACAAATTTCTGTTGAGATATAAGATGGAGGAGGAAATAGTTAAAAATACGATGATTAAATGGATGCAAAACTTTAAATACTCAACAGAATTGGAGAGATGGGAAGAATTCTGGCAAATGAACACAAAAACAACATTGGCGGTGGCATACAAGGAGAACCAGCTAAAGATGTTTTACAGGTGGCATATGTCACCTACAAGATTGGCCAAAATAAACCTGAAAAATAGCTCGGTGTGTTGGAAATGCAAGAATCCACAAGGCACCTTTTACCACATATGGTGGACATACCCGGTGGCAAAGAAATTTTGGTCCATTATTAAGAAATGGCTAGAACAAATCACCAAACTACAAATAGATAAGAAACCCAAAACCTTTCTGTTAGAATTTTCACAAAAACCTACCCCAAAGAAATAAAATACTTGTTAATACATATTTTAACGGCAGCAAGGATATTATATGCCAAAAATTGGAAATCGGAAAAAACCCCAACGGAAGAAGAAATAATAGATAAAATTACACAATGTGCTGAAATGGACAGGTTGACAAAAGAGCTAAAGGAAAAAGAAGACACTGAATTTTATAAAGTTTGGAATAAATGGTATCAATGGCGTATGGCTACTATGGAAGAAATATAACTAGAAGACAGATAGAATAGAAGTACAAGAATGCTTATAAATACTTCCTTATGGGCGAATAAACCTACAGAGAGAAACTCAGAAAGTGAAGGTATAAGATAAACATATAATACACAGATTATTAAAGCAGAAGTCTTAGAGAGCAGAAGAGAGGAGAGGGAAAAAAGGCAATAAGAAACTATTAAGTTAAGATGTAAGGGAATAAGTATAACTGTATTACTTGAAAGACCATTACGAAACAAACGCTTCAAATGATTGATTACTTATAATTGTTTATTGTATAATGTATTTTTATGTTTTTGTTATATGTGCTTTATGTGTTTTATATCTGTTTTAATAAAGTTTATAAATTAAAAAAAAAAGAAAGAAAGAAAACAACCAAGATAGAGAGCACCAAGGACCCCTCATTTCAACCCTAAGTTACAAATATTCTCTTTTATTGGTTCTGGATAATAATAGCACTGTGAGCATTAAAAGTGCTTGCAAATATGTCTATAGAAGACTGTTCAATTATCTTGTCCCGTATGGATGATAAACAAAATGTTTTATTTAGTTCTAAATTTCCTGAGTGCACCTTCTTCCCCTTTTGAAATACCAGGAGTCTTCAAAGATTATTATAAATGGTTCTGAGAGTTTCAATACAGTAGGATGCAGGTTGGTCCTGAAAACTGATATTTATTTAAAGAAACAAAAAGGGCAGTGTCACTATACCTTTTTCAATTCTGAAATGTATACTTCTCCTTTATTCTGTCATGTTGGAAATCATGTTTTGATAGCTGATGGATACAAATAAGTTATTCCACCTCTTTTCTATTGCCTATCATTACTTCTCCACATTTCTTAAATGGCAGACCAACTGTCTCCTTGACTCTACTGCCCTTCTTATTATATTTGCATTCCTCACCAACCACATCTCATTCAGAGCTTTAGCCTTCCTGACTCCGTCTGTCAAACCATGCCAGGCATGTCAATAAATCTCAGCTCCCAGACACTCAACCCTATATTCAGGAACATACTTCCAGCAGGAGCTCACATACATGCCATGACCAGTTTAAGCATCTTTTTTTTTCTTTCTTCACCAAAGTCAGTTTGGTAGACCAAGGAAATTCACAGAAATAAAACCTTTATATACTGCATATCTGTTCTAGGGTTTAAATTCTAGGTCTTTTCCAGTCAATGGAAATTTGACCATCATGCTACCTTTCTTGTTTATATTATTCCTTAACCAATGATTTGGTACTGGAAAAATGTTTTTCAAATGCCAGTAAGTCAGATGGAGATGATTAAGACAGCAAGGAAATGCATTAAGTGATTGTACCCATGCAACATCCTCCCCTTTAAAATAATGCTATGCCCAGCCTGAAAATTACTGGTATTTGGTGACATTGAGGGCAACACTGAGTAGGCTAATCTCTTGTGACTTCCTCTACTCAGTTAAGAGGTGGTAGAAGTTTAGCTTTGGCAATAATAGGGTAGGGTAGGGTAGGGTAGGGTAGGGTAGGGTAGGCTAGGCTAGGCTAGGCTAGGCTAGGCTAGGCTAGGCTAGGATAGGATAGGATAGGATAGGATAGGATAGGATAGGATAGGAGCTGGAAGGGACCTTGGAGGTCTTCTAGTCCAGCCCCCTGCTCAAGCAGGAGAGGCCAAAGGAAAGTACAAATTGCCTTTATTTCTCTTTATGTTTGATTCAGGAGTTGCACTCACAGGCTGGCAGAACATTATCAAGTTGAAGTGGAACCCTGGCAAAGAAGAGATTGTCAGTGGAAAGTTCCTGAATGTGGACACATGGCAAAGTGTGGACTTTCCCAAGGGTTGTGTAAATTCTCAGCCTATTCTTGCCAATTTGGGCTTCTACTTCCTCAGAAAGTACAAGTAGGTCTTTTAGGAAAGCTCCTAGATTCATGATGTTATTAGAAACTATTACCAACTGGTGAAGTCCACCTTACCTGTATTGGATACCTCATTTTTGCTTTACTGTAAATGTGATTTATGTTAGGCTCCTTTTTGAGTATGGTCCAGAAGCTGCAGTCTGTGCGAATACAGCTGCCAATTGGAGACATTGGGCTCTTGGTTAAATACACAGTACACCAGTGATGAAACAACCCACTGGTTGGCTAGCTAGGTTCAAGGTTTTGCTCTTGGAACTTTCTGCCTTACAATATAAAAGGTTTACCTTACCTTACCTTACCAGTGTAAAACCTTACTGGTTTTACACTGCCATAACTGAGTTTATTTGGCAGGTCACCTCTGGGTATATGGTTTCGAGTGATCATTAAGATGATCAGAGGATGCGTTTGTTTTTTTGTGATACAATTTTCAGACTCTTGTTTGGTCTTTGCTTATCCCCTGATATATCTAAATGCCCCCTACCGTGTGTATAAGAGATCTATCCAGGTTTTCCTAGGTAAGTGATATGTGAAAGGAAATTGCAAACGCTTCCTCCTTTTTGTAACATTTTACTTTGCAAGAAACTATTTTGACTGCCGTAATTTAATGTTAGGTTTTTACCATAATGATGTGCAACCAATTAAATATTAGATAATGATGTACATGATGTATAGAAATGATATACAACTATTTAAAATGAGATAATATTCACTTTTCCTAACACAAAATAAAATTGGTATTCTTTAGTATATAAAGCTGTACGATCTATACATGTTTATGTAAAAAGAAGACTCACTATATTCAATAGTTTTAATCTCAAACCAAGCAAAGATTGTAGCCTAAAAATCTATCTAGACTAGATTTTATAAGGAAAATGGATCCTTGACAAGAAAAAGGGACATAAAACTACTGACCCCTGACTTACAAAAGCAGCTTACCTCTGCCCTTTATAAAATACCAAAACTTGCACAACGTTTTTCAAACTATACTGAGGTTCACTAATCACTGAAACCTTACATGAGCCAGGGCCAGACAGAGTGCATTTATAAACTTGAATTAATAATTGACTGTGGGATTGGTCTGTCATCCAAAACAAATTAAAAATGCATTATCGAATGTGGATTCTCTGCCGATCCAAAAAAGGCCAAGAGATAAATTGAATACTAACAAACGTTTCATATGGCAAAAAGACATATTTATGAAGAGTAATCATAAGTGTAGGGAGAAAAACAGGAAAGAAGATAAAAGCAAAAAAATGGTAACTAACAAATAAATTGCATAAAATAATATGGTATGATATTACAACCGAGTTTTAAAAAAATAAGATGGTGGGGAAGGGATGAATTCAACCTATTAAAAATTCCAATTTACAACATTATCATTATTATAACAATTCTACAGTTATTGTAATTTCGTAAATCATTTGTAAATAATCTTTTATATTTGTAGAATTTTTCAGTTCATAAAAATTATAGGTACTTGGGAATCCCATAATATATATAATATATAATATATATAATATATACCAAGAATGAGGACATACTCTTTAAATTGTTAATATGGTGAAGAGAACCAGAGATCTCATATCAGAGATATCAGCAAAAAAATAGGGTGGTGATATTTATTTATTTATTAGTTGTTAGGCTTATATTACATCTCTTCTCAAGGAGCTCAAGATAGATTACATGGTCTGTCATTTTATCTCCACAATAACCCTAACTCTGTGAGGTGGGCTGACTAAGAGGGAGAATGACTGTCCCAAAGTCATCCCATGAACTCTTGTGGCTAAGGGTGGACTTGATCCTGGGACTCGCCAGTCCTAATCCAACATCTAAAGCAGGGGTCTCCACACCTGACAACTTTAAGACTTGTGGACTTGAACTCCCAGAATTCCAGCCAGCTGAGGAATTCTGGGAGTTCAAGTCCACAAGTCTTAAAGTTGCCAAGTCTGGAGACCCCTGATCTAAAGCACTGCCTCACCATATCAAGGGGAGGGGGGTTTAAGAGGTAGAATAAATGCTTTTGCAATACCAGTATTGTCCTGAAAGATCCATTTTATATACCGTATCCGGAAAACTGAACATTTCAAGAGCTTAAATGATTCATTGTGATAATGTAAAAATAACTAAGTAAATAAGTTTATTTTCCACATTTGCTCTGTTCTATTCCTATGTAAGACATTGACCTGAACTATAAGCATCTTGGAGCCAAAACTTATCTTCTCATAGTAGCCATTAATAGGACCAGAAGAGTTCACTCCTACTGTACCAATTTAGAAGGAAGCTTCACTGAATACAGTGGAACATCTCCAGAGTGCACAGAACTAAAACTAAAATAAAAGATGGCATTCTGTGAATGCTTCCAGTAAAATGCAATTAACAGTTATCCAAATCTTGTTAATGTCTCAGTACATCTGTCATTCCTTTATTATATAGGTAGTCCTTGACTTACAACAATTCATTTAGTGAGTGTTCAAAGTTACAACAGCATTGAAAAAAATGACATATGATCATTTTTCACATTTATGACCATTGCAGCATCTCCATGGTCATGCAAACAACATTCAGACTTATGACCATCATCCCCATGGTCACATGATCAAAATTCAGATGCTTGGGAATTGATTCATATTTATGACAGCTGCAGTATCCTGGGTACATGTGATCACCTTTTGTAATCTTCTGGCAAGCAAAGCCAATGGGAAGCCAGATTCGCTTAACTGGGTCACTAATTTAACAACTGCAGTGATTCACTTAACAACTGTGACAAGGTAGGTCATAAAATGGAGCAAAATTCACTTAACAAATGTCTCACTTAGAAAATTTGGAGGTCAACTATGGTCGTAAGTCGAGGACTATCTGTACTAGTCTTACATGATTTTGATCAGTAAAAGTATCCTTTAAAAGTAGCCTAATGTTTTAAAGCATGTTAGACAGCACAAAGATGTGGCAGAGATTAACATGAAAAGTTCTATCCATAGGAGTTGGTTGGAACTCCATTTTCATAGTTAGCTTAAAATGAAATCTGGATGCAACTAAGGCAAAGGATTCTTTATTCCAGGTTGCAAATGTTTACATTTATCTGTAATAGATAGAGAGGAATGACTAAATAAACATGAACAAAATTGTCATTTTAACTGTTAATGTTGTAATTGTTCCAAAGACAGAGACACAGAACCCAGAAGGTTCCTAAAATACAAAATAATAATAATAATAATTTTTTAAAAATCAGAATTTACAATCCAGCCCTTAGATTGGTTTCTGAACCTTTCTCTTGGACCATGTTGAGCACATAGCACATTTCAATATTTATGACAGATTGCTCTGGTATCAGATCATATACCAAAAAAACAATTCATGTCTGCTACTATTTACAGGTTGTATTTAAAAAAAAAAAACATATCCAAAATCTCTTAAACAAGAGGAAAAGTTTCAAAGCCAAGTATTTGGAAGATCAAAGGGTCCATTTTTTGCGCAATTTGCTTCCATGTATTACAGTACACATCTACTGATAGGTAATACACTCCCTACATTCCTTTTGAAATGAGAAGAAAGCTTTTAGCTTTCATACTTTCTTTTAATTATTAGCACTGCTTTCCAAGCTTTAGTTTGGTGTTTGTTTTTTAAATAAAGAAGGTATTTCCTGCCCCTCCAAAAACAGCGGGAAACGGTTTCTTTAGTGCTTCCTTCCACCCCTCCCTTAAGGATTTGCTTATTACTAGTCTGATCCCAGATAAACCTTTTAGATATTTTTTTTTCTTATTGTAATATAATAAGGCTGCCATTATTATCTGCATATAATAGATACTTTGGTCCCTTCTGAAATCAGTTGTTGTTTTCCAGCTGTTCTAGTTAACTCTGTTTTGCTGAAAATATATTTCATATTTATTTTTAAAAACAATTGATTAAGAAGGGGGGGTGAAAATGATGTACCATTTCTAAATAGATTTGCTAAGGTAGAAGATATTTAGTTTATTTATTTATTTGTTCAACTTGTATGCTGCCTTTCTCCAAAGACTCAAAGCGGCTTACAATGCATTTAAAAACCATATATAAAACATTAAAAGTTAAACCATGAAAACCAATTAAAACCCATTCACACCATTCATGGCTGGATCTCGCCAAATCGCAAGAGCGAGATCAATGGCCCCAGGCCTGCCGGAAGAGCCAAGTCTTCACCGCTTTTTGGACGGCCAATAGGGTGGGGATAGTCCCGATCTCAGGAGGTAACTGGTTCCAGAGAGCTGGGGCAGCCACAGAGAAGGCCCTCCCCCGTGGGCCTGCCAGCCGGCATTGTTTAGCTGACAGGACCCTGAGGAGACCAACTCTGTGCGATCTTACCGGTCGCTAGGAGCTATGCAGTAGAAGGCGGTCTCGAAGATACCCTGGCCCTGGCCATCCATTCTTTATCTCTTTCTGAAAATTAGATGCATATATTCAACAGAGAATTTCTGATCTTTTACAGCACCATCATACTATTGCTTTATTAATTCATGGCCATGTCTTATAGAAGTTGAATATGTGTGGGTGTGTGGGTGTGGGTGTAAATATATATATGTAGCAACTTATGCTGATTACCCATTTCTGAGGTCAGTAAAATGAGGACCTAGATTGTTGGAGGCAATATGCTGACTCTGTAAACCACTTAGAGAGGGCTGTAAAGTACTGTGAAGTGGTATATAAGTCTAAGTGCTATTGCTATTGCTATTGCTATGAGTTCTGTAAACAAATATTTACTGTAAAGGTTCCAAATCTATAGATTTATACCATTACAGACCTATATCCAGTGGTGGGATTCAGCCAGTTCGCACTACTTCGGGAGAACCGGTTGTTAACTTTCTGAGCAGTTTGGCAAACTGGTTGTTGGAAGAAATCATTAGGGCAGAGAACTGGTTGTTAAATTACTTGAATCCCACCACTGCCTATATCCATTATATATGCAAGGTCTTTTGAAATCTTGCCTAACTTTTTCTCACTACTGAAGACCTTCCTTCCTGAAAACTGCATTTGGAGAAGAAGAAAGAAAATTAACATCATTTTGTGTAATATTGAATTCAAGTGTCAATTGCTGACAGAATGGAGCCATGGGGGGGGGAGCAGGGGGGAGGGTTTCTACATGATAAGATGAAAGTTGACAGGAGTATAGAAACATTTGTAAAGAGGAGAATACCTTCCCACAGGCAAAGATATTAAGTTTTCATCTTTTGGAATATTTGGAAAGAAAAATGGAAGGGGGTGGGCAGACTGAATGACATACAGGAGGAAGACCTAGTCAAAGTAGCCAGAAATATCTTAGAAAATTAAAATATATTGTAAGTAATTCTACATGTTTGTTAATAACTGTCCCTAACATGGCAAGTGTGGTTTAAAAAATAAAATGAAGCTATGCTATTATTCTAAATCCTGTCTATTTAATCTCTGTTATGACTAAAACTAGAGCTATTTGCATTTTAACCTGAACTGATGTGGAAGGGTCTAAGCATGACCTTAATCTTGTCGTATTTCAGACCGAAGTATCAAAATATGCGATGTTTAAAATGCATTTTCCATATCTTAGATAGATGTTCTACTTTCTAGCAAAGGTGCAATGAGGACATTCACCAATTTTGTGAAGTTACTTCATAAGTCATACTTCTTTTTGGCTTTGAATCCGTATAATTGGACAAGATGGCTTGGTGGTCACATTGTTTCTGCAATTTATGAAAATATAAGAACAGCTAATGGAAGGCACACAATTGACTAACTATCATCATTCATCATCATTTTAGCCATTATCTATCCACTGCAGGATGAAGGCCTCTTCTGCATGTTTCCAACCAATATGGTTTTCAGCTTTCCTTTGCCAGTTGGGCCCACAATACTTGCTGAGTATTGTGGGCCCAACTGGCTCTCATCTTGTTTTAAATCTCTTTTGTGGATGCCTTTTATCAAGTGGTATCCATTCTAATTGACTAACATAAACACAGGAAAAGAACAAAAATCTCACCAAAGCAGTTGACATTTACCTTAAGATCCAACAAGGATTTGCCTATGAATTTATTAACACACATTAAGAGCAATCGTAGCATGAAATTTTTAAAAGTGGATAGTGCAGATAAACAATATTGACAGAAATTTGGAAAACGATCTTGTTTAATGGGTGGGACTGGAGTTTAGAAGTGGAGAATTTGAATGAAGAATGAGGAGAGAAATTAATCAGCCTCATTCCAGCTGCTTTTCTGTTCTCGTCTGAAAATTTCATGGTTGCTTTTCATTTTGGGCGGAGAGGGAATCTACTGAGGAAAGGAGATATACAGTTTTATGTCACGTCTGGTTTAGCTCTGAAAATAAAACAGTTGCTAAAAAGTTTCTGTGGTTATTTGAATTCCACAGAAATGTTGGACAAAGTCCTCCTGGCTCTCAGAAGCAGGGGGGAAAAAAGTGAAGTGAAGTATTTCCTGTACCATTGATATATTACTGCCCTACTTTATTTGCACCAGCACAATTTGAACTGATGTCCCAATACATACCTTCATTTTGCTGTCTGTCAAAATAACATTATATAATTCCATGCTATATGATCAGAGGATACAGGAGATTATACTGTTATTCTGTATCCTGGGTAACAGCCCAGTATTGCATATTTAACACCAATACAATTTTTGTATTGTCATTTTTTGAGTTTGGTGGATGTATTGCATCCAAGGTTGGCAACAAGGTCCTGTAAGCTTCAGGAAATGTCCTGTACCCCAAGAGGCACTCTTCCGGCAACCAACTGAAATAGTCACACAAGATTGCAAAAACATGCCAGCTTTCTGAGATATCATATGAGATTAGCAAAATTCTCATAAGTGACAGAAATCTCACAAGATGTTGGCATTCCATGAGTCCTCACAAGAATTTTAGGGTTTTATTATTATTTTTTAACTTCAGATCATAATCTGAATTTGCATAATGGGGCTTGGGCTACCAATATTGCCATTCGGTGAGAGAATGGATCAGTTGACAAATATATTGTTGAGATCAGTCATGAAACAGATTCTGTAATCAGGATCCTGCTGGGGTATTTTATACATTTCTCCTAGCTACAAACTAAGGATTGAAAATGTTGACATCGATGCAAAGGGAAATAAAACAAGTGTTTCCTTTGAGCATTCCTAAAATCTTGGCAAAAAAATCCAAGAAAACTGGATTGTGAGGAACCTCAATTTAGAGGACACAAGGAATGGTCTTGAAAGACAGGAGGAAGAGCTGTGGTCAGATAAAAAGGCCTTGAGCCCAGGCCAAGAAAGTAACTTGAAAAAACATCTCAGATAAGCCGCTCCTGAGTTTACACGGAAATAAAGGGAGCAAGGGGGAAAACACATTCAGACTCACAACATTTTGTTTCTATAGCTTTTACATCCTGACCTATATGACATTGGTTTCTTAATCTAGTCTACAGTGTAGGGTTGACATTCAAAAACTAAACATCCATGCCAATTGGAATAGCCATAAGGAAATGCACGTCACCTCTATTACAAAAAAATAATAAACAATCTGGCAATGCAGGCATTAGGAAAGATGTGCTAGTGTAATTATAAAAGTCCAAGAAGAAGAAGAAAGTCATATTCACTAAACATAAGTAGATATCAAACAAAAAAATGAATTAAACATAAAATAATCCCAGGCTAAAATATCTTTTCCTAAGGGAATTTATTTTATTTATTAATATGGCTGCCATCTTGCAAATGTAATTCTGGGCAGCTAACAACATGTAAAAACAATTTTAAAAACAGTATTAACAAAGAGTAAAACCTCCCTTATCTCTTTATTGCTCCTGGCCCAGTTGCATCAGAATAAAGCTCAGTTGGGTATGAGAAACAGGCAGCTGACCTAAAATTATACCATAGGAAACTAGGCATAAATGGAACAAGAGATTTTGGTTTTCATTCCAGACACAATGAATATTAATGTTTGTTTGTTAACCATTCATATTACTCAACATTTCTCAGGGATGCATGATTGCTTATCAGTAAAAAGCAGGGCTGTGCACTGCTTCAGATTTAACACTGAAAATGTTCTTCAGACTGTGCAGGAGCATGAATGCAGCCTTCACTGTGGTGTATTAAAATAGCCACATCTAGCTGCTTTTAAGCTGACTGCTTCACACTAGGATAAAACTAGCCAAAAAAAATATATATCAGAAACTACTTTCATAGAATCTGTTGCTATCTTACATAAACACATCTATGGAGATATCTGTACTTGAGGACAAAAAACCCTTCATTTCAAGAATTCGAGGTGCTGATTGCCACCTTTAAAATCCTATATGACTTGGGACCAGGCTATTTGAAGGACCGCCTCTCCCGTATTGCACCTATTGACCCATCAGGATGGGAATGAAGGGATGTTATTGGTCCCATCAATTAGGGATGTACATCTGGTAAGCTCATGAAAAAGGGACTTCTTAGTGGCGGCCCTTTCTTTATGAACTATCATTCCCCCAAGGCACAGTTGATCCCCACCCTGTTTCTCTGCCAAAAAGTCCTTTAAAAATGTAGATTTGTCAGTAGGCCTGGGGACCACAAATGGAGACAGAGACAATTAAGTGTCTGATTTGATTGTATTGTTGTTGTGGGGGATGGGGGGGCTTTTTTATAATAAACTATTATAGTTTAAACAGCCAAAAATCAAACCATATAATAAACTATTATATGGTTGATTTTCTAAATCCTGTTAAGTCACTCAGAGTCACCTATGTGTGAGTTGGGTGGCTACATAAATTTGTTTAATAAGTAAATATTAGATAATTCTTTCCTACTTCATCTCTTTTCCCGACAGAATAGAAATTTCTTCTCAAATTTTACTTCAGTAAGGAATAGAGTGTTTCCAATGATCTAAAACCACTTAATTCCCAGAGAAACAGAGTTTTCTATGACTTAGGGATAGCTTTCCTATTCTGCAGAAAAAAACCAAAACATTTAAGAATGATTCCATTTATTTACCATATTTTTTGCACTATAAGATGCTCTGGACCATAAGATGCACCTAGCTTTTGGGGAGGAAAACAAGAAAAAAAAAATCTGCCTCTGCCTCCCAGCATCCATCGGTATTCATCTGGCTAGTGTCCTTGCAGCAAACCGCAAACAGCCTGGTCAGCTTCAGCACGTTAGCCTGATTTAGTATGAGTAGCTGATGGGTGGTTGGATCAGCCTCCCAGAATACCGCCAATCAGCTGTTCTAGGCTACAGAGATTGCCACCACCCATTGCTGCCACTGCCTATCGCCGCCTCCACGCATCCTGTTTTCAGCCATGTGCCCTGTTTTCGGCCTCCGCCAATCCCGTTTTTGGCCTTGTGCATCCCGTTTTGGGTCCTGTTCCAGGCAGCGGGGATTGCCGCCGATCACCACCGATCACCACCACCTATCACTGCTACCACCGCCTATCACTGTTGATTGCAGCCACCTATCGCCCCCACCCCTGATCGGTGGCGCTGCCTAGTGCTGGCAGCAAACAACAGCAATCGGCAGCAATAGGCTGTGGCGGTAGTGATCCCCGCTGCCTGGAACAGGCCAAAAATGGGACACACAGAGGCTGAAAATGGGGCATGCGGACACCGAAAACAGGGTGCACAGAGGCTGAGAACAGGGTGCACAAAGCCAAAAATGGCCAAAAGGTGGGGGGTGGGCTTCAGCAACATTCACTCTATAAGACCCACAGACATTTCCATCCACTCTTTGGGAGGGGAGGCAAAGTGCATTTTATAGTGCGAAAAATACGGTACGTATTTATTTTGAAGATTCTGCCTCGCTCCCAAAAACCAACTAAAGTTTTAGTCAATGGTTTTTTTCCCCTCAGCCTGATTCTTACAATATGTTTTCAGGTGATATATGTTCTCTAGTCATAAAATGGTATAATCCAGGAGCTGCAAACTCAGAACAGCATGTTTCTGACCTTTCTTACATTGTCATAAAATCACATTATAGCAATCTTAGAGGAGTGTTTTTCTCTTGCATTGTGTGACAAACCACTCATACAAGCAATTTTACACACAGCTGAATATGATTTTAATGGTCAGGAATGATGAATGAAAATTCATTGAGGCCTGTATAAACCAATAAAATAATAAACATTTGGCCTTTGATCATTATTCTCCTCTGTAATCATTGTTTTTCAAAGTCCCTTCTATTCCATGGTTATTTTCACTTTCCAAACCTCAAAAGCTATTGCAAAGCAGGCCAATGGTTGTGTTCTCTGTCACCAATCAAAAAATTCTGGTAGCAGCACAAGAGGCAATATCATCACCCAATTAGCTGGCCAAGAAGAGGGTATAAAAATGGCATCCAATCATTGTACTTTCCACTTCATGCTCTGGTTGGCATTTGGTACTTTGCAAAAAAAACCCTGAGCATTTGGAGGGATGGAAGCCTGCAACACTGACAAGTGTTGAGAATTTCTTGTTCTCTGCTCAAGAAATCATTTACAGTAGCTTCATATGTCTGGGGAAGAAAGAGGTGTCAGGAGGCAGAATGGGTTCCACCAACTACATTCCACCAATGAGACAATAAGAACTTCTGCAGCAGTCCAGGGCTTTTGCTAGAAACTGAGCCAGAATAAATCAGGTCAGCTGCTGAATAGAGACGGATACTGAAGCAGTGCAAAGGGTGCTTGTAGAGATGCCTTATGTTAATTGCACATTAGTAGCAATCAAGAAGACAGAAACAGTTCATATGTGTATATAGGTATTTTACAAATACTTAACAACCCTCGATCCAATCAATATGATACAACTTGGAGTATTTTTTTCCTTTGACTTCAGCATAAAGATATTCTTGCTCTACAGACGTTTTCAAATTCTAAACTATTTTTTTTTCCATGGCTGCATCATGGATCAAGGCAGGGGTCTCAAACTGGATTTCTTAAGAGGGCCAGATCAGCATTGTAGTCCATGGGCTGGTGGGGGGGCAGATGCCTCCTACAGCACCCTGCTGGCCAAAATGGGGCACGGGGTCCATGTGCACCTCGTTTTCACCCTCCATGGCCTCCTGCAGTTTTTGGGCCAGTTTTCAGCCAGCAGAGTACTGCAGGAGGCCATGGAGGGTGAAAACGAGGTGCAGGAGGGCCGCACGCAGCCTGTTTTAGCCACCAGAGGCACCGCGGGCTGGTCATTTGATATTTCCAGGGCAGCCCTTGGGCCAGATTTAAGCACCCCGTGGGCCAGATCTGGCCCGCAGGTCTTGAGTTTGACACCTCTGGATTAAGGTCACAATACACAGAAGTATTTAAACAAGCATGATTAATTCTCATATTTAAATTTTTTAAAAAAACAAGGTCCAGCATTTTTGTACGAAAATCCATGTTTCTGAACTCTGAATGTTTTGGGGCTATTTCTTTTTGCTATGTTTTATAAAAACCCTTTTAACATGGATAATCTGTGTAGCGTAATCTACTTAATTAGCCTAATTAGCCTTTAATCATTAATTCAATGATCTTTAATCACATTATTTCAAAGTTACTGTATGATTTTATAGGACATTCAGTATCTAGGTCAATTTTAATGAAAACCAACTTTTGTCCATATTCAATTTAAAAATGTTCTCTTGAGTTTCCCCACTCAAATAGTTTCCCGTTCAACTGATTTATTTCCTGCTGAATCAGAAAAAGCAATGTTTTCTTCAATACGAAATAAATGCTGCTGATAAATGTTAAGTTTATGGACATTATGAAACATCTGATCATATATAGTGAACTGATAGAAGCAAGCAAATCTATCTGCATCTAAAGCAAACAGGCAAGCTATTGCCCAACCAGGGAAAAGAACTTTTCCTAACTTAATTTTCTCAATATCCATTGAACTACAGTTCCATCAATTCAAAATCTAGAAGGACCCTTGACTAGATATCAAGTTGGAGGAGAATTCATTAATCTAAATTCTAGAGAGAGAAAAAAAACCCAGTGGGATCCCCACAGGCTTTACCACATATTGCTGATAACTAGTAATACCCTCTTAAAGATGAAGAGAAGTAATATCTTTTTCAGGCAATTGAAGTTTTTCATAGGATAGTTAATTCCAAATTCTAAAAGCAAGGATACTGTTTGACGTCTTTATATTGACGTTATATTGAGGTATATTGAAATAGGATATATCTCATCATTATGGAGTTAGGCAACCTTGTACAATAGATGAATGGATGGGTGTATGGCATGGCCTATTAAAACTGTAGGCAATAAAAGAAAATAAGAACAGATCTGCAACATATACTGTATATGAGATGTAATGGATAACTCTGGGTAAGTGAATGTCTAATTAAGCCTACTGATTTCCTCATTACCTACATTAAAAAGGACAGCAATTTGGTAGACATTCAGTATGTGTAATAAAAATGATTACAGGTAATCCTCGATCTACAACCACAATTGAGCCCAACATTTCTGTTACTAAGTGAGACATTTGTTAAGTGAATTTTGTCCCAGTTTACAACCTTTCTTGCCACAGTGGTTAAGTGAATCTCTGTAGTTCTTAAGTTAGTAACATGGTTGTTAAGTGACTCTCGCTTCCCCATTGACTTTGCTTGTCAGAAGGTCACCCTGGGACACTGCAATCGTCATAAATATGAGTCAGTTGCCAAGCATCCAAGCATCTGAATTTTGATTAAGTGACTATGGGGATAATACAATGGTCATAAGTGTGAAAAATGGTGATTAGTCACTTTTTTCAGTGTCATTTAACTTCAAATGGTCACTAAATGAACTGTTGTAAATTGAACACTACCTGTATTAGTACCAATCCCTCACTTTCAGGTTTGCTATTTCATTGTTTTCTATAATCCATCAGTATTCATTTTTTGCCTTTATTAAAATCAAAGCAATATGTAAACATAGAAATTCATGTTTACATTGGGAGTCAATTTTGTCACAGGGGGAAAAGGGTCTCTTGAATACTTTTCAGAATTTCCTCTACATTATTTATAATATAAATGAGTAGTTGATTGAGCCCTAGTGGCACAGTGATTAAAATGCAGTATTGCAGGCTAACTCTGTCCACAGCCACGAGTTCGATCTTGATGTGCTCAAGGTTGACTCAGCCTTCCATCCTTCCAAGGTTGGTAAAATGAGGACCCAGATTGTTGGGGGCAATATGTTGACATTGTAAACAGTTCTAAAGCACTATCAAGCAGTATACAAGTCTAAGTACTATTGTTATTACCTTTTTTAATTCCTTTGACTCCTTCAATGATTAGTCATGATTCTTTCCACCTTCCCTGCATGAGCGTTCACTATGATTTTTGGACTGCTATGTACTATACTTTTTTCTTAATGTACTCTTGCCAAATGCCTACATAAAAATGTATGTAGACCAGAACAAGGTTCCAGAATACCAACGTCATATCCATGATCAAACTACCTTGCAGGCATGGAGTCTTGCTTAGGATCCTTGAGCAGTTTTCATCCATTGTTTCTTGTTTTGTCTTCAGTTGCTTTGAAAAATAAGTCCCCCTCCTCTCTGAGACAGCCCCTTAAATATTGGAACACTGCTATCATGTCACCCCTGACCACTGGTGGGTTTCAAAATTTTTACTACCGGTTCTGTGGGTGTGGCTTGATGGGCATGAAATGGCTTGGTGGGTGTGGCTTGGCAGGCATGGCAGGGGAAGGATACTGTAAAATCTCCATTCCCTCCCCAATCCAGGAGAAGGTTACTGCAAAATCCCCATTTCCTCCCGATCAGCTGGGACTCGGGAGGCAGAGAATAGATGGGGGCAGGGCCAGTCAGAGGTGGTATTTACCAGTTTTCCGAACTACTCAAAATTTCCACTACTGGTTCTCCAGAACAGGTCAGAACCTGCTGAAACCCACCTCTGCCCCTGACCATGATAGCAAATAGTTG
This sequence comes from Pantherophis guttatus, assembly GCF_059756535.1. Taxonomy (NCBI): domain Eukaryota; kingdom Metazoa; phylum Chordata; class Lepidosauria; order Squamata; family Colubridae; genus Pantherophis; species Pantherophis guttatus. The sequence goes on along the minus strand of NC_142063.1, from coordinate 265,487,740 downwards.
TTTTGAATTCAGAACAGTTCAAATGTTTTTCAATTACCTGTTTAATTCCAGGCTTTAGAATAAGCAAGCTATATTTCCTGGATAGATCAAGGGACTCGTTTTACTAAATATTTTGTCATGAACAGTAAGCAATCTTTGAAGTATTTTGCAGATGTGATCTCAGTCCTTACTGCTGTACAATATTGGTCCATGTTATGACCTCCATATTATAGTTTGATACTGAAAGATATCAAGCAATACCCAACCAGCCACATTCCATACACAATCAATATGTCAAAACCAAAGAGAAAGAACATCCCTGATACATTAAGCTCCATAGAAAAGGGAAGGCTAACAAGGTACAGTAGTTTTCTTTCTAACTGCATCAAATATTGTGTCACAATATTTTTTTCAAGGGGTTCCCTTTTAACAGTATAGTTAGGCTCAATAGTCAAACTTAATCTTCTTCTATATAGTTATGACATCTAGTCTCAACATGATATAAAGAATAACATATGCATTTGATAACATCAAATTCAACAAAATAAATATTCATAAATAACTTGGGCTTAAAGTTGGCAATAAATGTTTCAACATTTCAGAATGATTAGGAAATGATGCCTGGAGATTTTTGCAATCTTTTTTGAACCAGGGGGAAGGGAGAGTAACCTGGGCTTATCTCCAAACCAGATAAGTCTTTAGTATCATTTAAATGAGAGTCGAGTATAATATGCAGCACCTCATCAAATGTGGAAAACTGGCGTAAGAGGTACAATCCTACATTAGGATCTAGCGATGTCCCCAGAGTCATTTGCAGTGAGAAAAAAAAATAAGTCTGGAGGTGTCCATGATGGTATGTGTATATGTGTGTGTGCAAGTGAGTGTGTCTGTGTGTTTAATAAAAGTCAAGATGCTGACTATAATCATGGGATCTAAGCCCTGCCCGCTTTCCGTGGATCAAACTGGATACACCAGAATGAGGACAACACAGAAGAGAATTTACTGAGTGGGTGGGTCATAAGATAATCAACACATTATCACACATAAAGCATTTTTTTTAGTCAAACTACAAAGTATAGAAAGTATACCACAAGGTGTTCCTTCCATCCATACGCCATTTGCTTAAAAAAACCAAACAAACTCAAGAGCAGAAATATATTTTAATGACATACTTTTTCATCCCTCAAAATTATGTTGCCTGGCAAGAAATATGACTTGCTTTGAATGAAGCTGTTAAGTCAGATTTATTTCATAACCACCATTCTCGTGTTCAGTTCTGTGCCATGTATGATTGCCAACACTGCAATGGAAAATACTTCTAATTCCAATCATGTGGCTTTTTATATCTTTTTATACCATCTGTCATCCAAATACACAAGAGATAGCTGGAAACTTAAAGTCATTTCTAAAATAAAACAAATGTGGATTGTAGTGCTTTGTTTTGACTTCCCAACATCAAAAGATTTTTTCCATGTAATATTTTATGCTACTACTAGTTAAAAAAGAAATTTCCTTCTGACAATTTTATTTCTGAATTCTTTGCAGAGTCCCTTCTTCTAGTTGACATGGAGAAGATGCCAAAATTCTAGATTTTTTTTTTAGTGCAACTTTTGAAACACAGCTCTTTACAGTTACTATTTAATATCTGGACCTCCCTAAACTAATAATAATCATGCAATAATTTGCTTAGCAGGTGAGGTATGAACCAGGCTGGATTTGATACTTAACAATTACCTCAAGGTAGAATTTTTCAGTATTAGCTTTTTTTAGGAAGTAGGATTGTGATGCCTGAACTTTTTTCTTCACAACATAATTCTTCTGCTCTTTTATGAGAACTGGGGCTGAGTTAAAGTAATTTATTCCTGGAGATTTCAGAGTTGAGAGTATTCCACAACTAATAAATCTGATGGCCCAAATATGTCATCTAATCACAAAGTAGGATGAGACTATTTGAGGTAGTTATTGGGAAAACACTCTTTTTTAACATCACCTCAATGGAACATCTTCTCTAAAGGAAATTAAAAAAAAAAACATTAGTCAAATTTAAGCATTAAAAATATTTGCTCCGTATGTGCATGCAATGTACTCACACCAGGGTCCTAATTAATGCTGTTTTGAAAACTTTCATGGAATGATTTCTTACTCCATTTCAATTTTTTAAATATATATATTTCTAGTTAATACATTGTTTTATAGAATTTTAAGATGTGTAGGGCATCCTGATTGAAGTAAAGGGGAAAAGTTTACCCTGTTTCTCCCAAAATAAGACATCCTCTGATAATAAGCCCAATCGGGCTTTTGAGCGCATGGCAATAAGGCCAAGCGCTTATCTCAGGGTTCAAAAAAATATAAGACAGAGTCTTATTTTCGGGGAAACATGGGTAGAAATTACATTGTTTTCATATCATTACTTCTATAACCATTTTTTCATATACATTCCTCTATACTTCAAAAGATTTTATCACCATTTTCATTACATAGCTACCTTGAAGGTTAAATCTATTTATTTCTATGTTGGGGGAAGCTCTTCACTTCAATGGGATAAATCCTTAATATCTGAATTCTTAATATCCAGAACAAATGAACAGTTTGTCAATATAAGAAATATATACAGACTTTTAATTTCTGCTAACAGTTAATTATGATACCTCTCTGGAAACAGATACATGGGAAGAATGGAGAAGAATACTTCTACTGAGCTATGATAATTCCCCATGCATAAGTGTTAGTATATCTATGCTTACAGTATCATCTATGCATTTAAGATTATTCATATAATATATTAAAAAGCCCTACCCTACTGCAAAACTGTGAGTTTGGGCATAAGAGAGTTAAAGGGAAGGAAGAGAAAAAAAGAAGAGGGGGGAGGTTCTATGTTGTTCAGAGAAGAAAGTAAAAATAAGATGTGTGCCTTTTACATTGTGACAAGTTGTTTGATGCTCCACAAATTATGCAATCTAAACTGTAGCAGACTCTGCAAACAAAATCGTGTGTTTGACATCTTGGCTGAGCAATGCTGTTTCAAGCTCCAAGTGATGGAACTGGGAACAGGTCAACTACAGTAATATTCATTTTGCTAATGGGCACACTATTAAATATTAATTATCAATGTTGTGAAGCATATTGGTAAGCCATATTTTCTCGCAAAGGCACCTGCATGGATATTTCAACAAATACTAATGGGTGGAAATTAGCCCAAACTCCAGCCCAGTTGAGCTCTTTTTAGTCTTATCAGTGGGACAAATGTAAGTAAAACACTGGATTTAAAAATGCTTCATTCTGTTTCAGTTATGTCCAGTAATAAGTTTTAAAAATAGGTATTTGGCCGTTTCAAATTGCATTAAATGTTGCAGAAGACAACATTTCTAAATAAACAAAAGTGGTCATATCTTTTAAATACAGCAGATTCTTGCATTGTTTTCACAAATGATAATGTAATATAATGAACATGCGCTAAATCTAATCCCATTAATTAGAACCCCATTAGGTAGAATACAAATGTACTCATCAATTCTCTGATGGCCAAATTATTCATGCAAATCGTTTTTCTCTTGCCACCCTCACCTCCACATTACTAACATTATTAATTCCAGTGTTATTTTTATAGCTAATTATTTGATTAAACTAGGGTGCCTCTTATTATGACTGAGAACCCAAGACATATGGAAGGTATTTAGGAAAGCTGTGGACAGTTTACTGACCCAACAATGGGATAGGATATAAAGACTTCCTGATCTGATAGAAGGATACAAACAATGGTGGGCATAATGATACACGCTAATAAGGATTTTAATAACGAATGGTCAAAATAGTAATAGCCCTAGCAATAATACTTAGACTCATATACTGCTTCATAGTGCTTTATAGCCCTCTCTAAGTGGTTTATCAAGTCAGCATATTGCCCCCAACAATCTGGGTCCTCATTTTACTGATCTCAGAAGGATGGAAAGCTGAGTCAATCTTCGGCTGGTCAGAATTGAACTCCTAGCTGTGGGCAGAGCTAGCCTGCAATACTGCATTCTAACCACTGTGCTACCAAAACTCTTTATAATAAATGTTGCTGTCTAAGGTACAAATACTTCTTTGGACTGTTCTTTCATCCATACATTTGAGAGCAGAAGGTACTCCAATTTCTTACAGGAAGCTTAACAAATAGCACAAAAGTTAACTTTTAAGTCCAACAGCCATAGTGGCTGAAGCCAATGATATAGCCAACCACATCTCCTATCTTAGTTATGGCTAAGATGTCTCTAGAAAGCATTCCACAAAAAAGCAGCTATTCAACAAGACCAAATAAAGATTTTTCTAGTTCATCTTCACCTTGGTGAATATTCCCAACTTGAAAGGGCAATGAAAGAACAATAAAGAGGCAGATGCAAAGAATTGAGAAACCATCTAGAGATAAATCACCAGGCCAAAATATGAGTAGGAATAATACAGCTGATCAACAGATTAGTACATGGGAGGACAAAACTCTAAAAACAAGCAGTGGAAGCAGATGTAACATGGTGATTCCAGGAGAACAATCCTGTTGGATTCCATGATCCATGCAGTACATGTTCAAATAAGATCAAATAAGAGACTAGGGCAATATTTCTCAACCTTAGGAACTGGTTGGGTTAGGAACAGGATGTCTGGCTGGGGAATTCTGAGAGTTGAAGTCCACACATTTTAGAGTTGTCAAGGTTGAAAAACACTGGATTAGGGATTGGCTGTCTAATTTAGATTTAGATAATTTAACCTTGATTGTTTTTTAACAATTGGGAGACATTTGCTATTCTACTGCAAATCACTTAGAGTTCTACCAATAAATCCTGCTCGATTATATGCCCATGACTAGTCTGATAACCTGGACAATGAGACATTGCAACGCTTCCTCTCAACTAAGAGGCCACTGAACTGCATGTACCTTCAGATCAGTGGTGGGTTTCAAAAATTTTTACTACTGGTTCTGTGGGTGTGGCTTGGTGGGCGTGGCATGGCATGGCATGGCTTGGTGGGCATGGCAGGGGAAGGATACTGTAAAATCTCCATTCCCTCCCCAATCCAGGAGAAACTTATTGCAATATCCCCATTTCCTCCCGATCAGCTGGGACTTGGGAGGCAGAGAATAGATGGGGGCGGGGCCAGTCAGACTTTTTACTACTGGTTCTCTGAACTACTCAAAATTTCCTCTACCGGTTCTCCAGAACTGGTCAGAACCTGCTGAAGCCCACCTCTGCTTCAGATCCAACAACTGGGTGGTCAGTGGAAAGTTACAGAAAAGCGATTGTGAGATAAGGATTCTAGCACATCTGTTTCCATCTCCTATGTTTTATTTATGAAATATCCAAAGGTGGAAATCAACACTCAAGCTTTATTAAAACAACCAGCTGTAATTTCTAATATCATCAAAGCTAATGGGAAGATGAGCGGGGAGATTCGAACTAGATTAAAATGTGAACCCAATCATTATCTGCACCAAGTGAAAACAGTTGGATACATATCATGTTTTTTTCCCCCATTTTGCAGCCAAGAAAAGAAAAGCCTTGTAGAAGACAGAACATTTTTCTTTGGCTGCCACCATGAGCTAATTCCATAGAGCTGTGTACGGCGAAAATGAAGGAATGAAGGTAATGAAGTTTAAAAACAGCATTCCTCTATTATCTTTATGATCTCTGCATACTGGAAAATGTGAATTCATAGCAGACTAGGAAAATAAAAAAGTGTCAGTAGAAATAGTAGCTTATCAATGTTACCAGTGTACATATTTCAGGCCGATGTGATATTAAAAAAACCATAGTCTACAACTATAATCTTTTATAGAAGCATCTTCATAAGAGACTCCTGGTAAAAAGTATCTGTAGTAACTAATTCTAATATCTAGTATACTACTTAATTTGCATTAGACTAAAATTCATAGGCAAAGCACAACCTCTGAACCTGGGAATAATTCATTTCTAGCCCTATAATTCAAGGAAGATTGTGAATATACAATCATTTTGGCAAGGCTGTAATCAATACATTTCAGGGAAATTTACTGTATTTCTGAATGAATCATTTCCAGGATGTGTTATATTACCATTATATTATCATTACCAAAATTAAAATAAAATGAAAGAAATCTGCAAAAAAGGAAGCCATCATAGAAGGAAAATACACAAAAGAAATTTCCTGACCACAAACATAATAAATAACACTTTATCAAGACTGAACTATTTTCTTCAAGGCTAATGAAAATTTAGCTTTAAAAAAAACAGCACCAAATATATAAGAGACAGATAGATAAACTAGTAGTCATGTTCTCACTCTTTTTGGGAATAAATCTGATGGCCATTTGGATTTATTTCTAAATAAACCTGTGCAGAATTGCACTGTGCAATTATTAAAATAATATCACTGGCCAATTCAAGACACAGGTGCTACAAGCACTGCATAGCTATTAAAAGCATCTAGATTAACAAATCAGAGCAGTAATTTAACTTAATATCAGAGTCTTTAAATTTACCAAGAATATTTAATTAAAAAAATGAACGGATACAAGATTGCAAAATCTTTTGGACCTGAAGAATGTCATAGCAACAAAATGCACTACGCTCCCTATTGCTCCTTAGGCAAATCTAAAGAGAAAGCTAAGACCTTTTGAAATTCACTTATATCCTCGTATTTGTTAAAATGTTCCCATTTCCTGAATTAGAAAATTACACCACAAGGAAATATTATGTCCCACTACAAATGATAAGATCACATCCTAGAATATCAAGTATTTTCCCTTCCCTTTCCCAGTAAAAATATATTGAGGAAAGAGAACTCAGATCCTTGGGTCCAAGTGGTTATTTGGGCAAAATTAGAATAGCAAACATCTGGGTAACATCAGAGGTAGGTTTTCCTCCTAAATTCCCTAGCTTGTTGAAAGCAAAGATATATACCCACGTCAATATGTTGGCGGTCAAAGTCCTTAAAATGGCCTATACAGTTTTCTCCTTCAATGAAGAGAAGCAGCCAGCAATTCAGGTGATTGTCCTTAACATCTGCTATAAATATACTGCCTCCTATACATGGAAGGAGAATGGTATCCTTAGGCTCAAACAAAGAAGTATCTAGTCATAGCTTTGTCTTTGAGTTCCTTTAAACTGCCCAAAGCAATCAATGATAGGGAGCCGTTCTGTATGCTATCTGTCTGGGGAAACACCCATCATCTTCTGCTACTACTTTAAACAAAGTTTCTCAGCAAAATCCCCACTTTTGAGGATTTGGGCTAATGGAATTACAGGCATTGGGCATTCCTCAAGTGCAGTATTAATCAAGTGCTGCTTTTTTTAGGGCTGCCAAGAAGACCAATGCCGAGAGGGAACATGGAGTGCTTTTTTCCCACCCTATACAGTCACCAACATAGATATCAAGATATGGCCATTCCTCAAAAGCCACGTGTGGTCTCACTACACGTGGCAAATTTTCCATTCAGGTGAGAAACACTTTCAGGTCCTTTCTTCCTGATTTCAGTCTTTCATCTGGTAGTTAAAGTAAGTTTTTCTTGTTATCCCTACAAAATGAGTGCATCTGTTGGATCTGTTACTGACTTCTTTTCAAGTAATGAAACATTTTCAAGAAAACAACCAAGCTCAGAGAACACCAAGGATTTCACAATTTCTATTCCCTTTCTTTTTCGGTAACTGTCATTTCACCTGTTTGATTTCATTTCTGACCAATATCTAGAAAGAGTGTAATTTTTAATATTAGCTAAATGTTTAAAATTAGCGACGGCAGTATTTAACCCAGAGTTCAAGGATTTTTTAAAAAATATTCTGCGGTATAAATAGGGCACAAAATCAACCACATACCAATTATGGTTTGTGAAGCAGCAATCACAAATTTTCTAAAATGTCTAGGAATGGAAAGTGAAAAGCAGAATAACCGAACAGTTAACATTTAACACAGGTTCACTTCCACCTATGCAAATTAAGCCCATATTTTATTGCAGAACATTAAACAAAATAACAAATGGAGAACAGATCCGATATTTTTTTCAGTAACGCAGACATATTTTTTATGCATTTATGTTAAATTCTGCTGCCTATTCTGTGTGCGGGTGTGTGTAGGTATGCACACACACACACACACACGTTTGTCCCGCTGTCTTTTGTCCAAATTCTCATTCAAGAACCAACGGAGGCTCTGTTTCTTCTTTTTTAATGGATAGTAACTAGGAAGACAAATAGCTACGAGATGAACTTAAAATCTCTACTCTACATGTGGCAGTCTTGACCCAGATTAGAAACCACACAAACTTGCTTTTGAATAATTAGAAAGTAAAAGAGCAACTGCGCACTGCAAATATAGCATGATAGGTAGCTTGATCCTAAATCCATTATGCATAGTGCATATATCTGTATTTATTTTTTCATTTTAATTCTGCATTAGCTAATTATAAACCTGACAGAGTGAAACAATGCCTGCTATGTTTTGTTTTTATTATCTTGACACCATTGCAGCAGCCACCTACTTCAAAGATCTCCAGAGCCTCTTTACAGCTGCTAGAATAGTGATCTGTTACTCCCCCTTGTTTTCCTAAAAGTGTGTGGGTGACTGTTTAAAATTAAGTCTTAACTCTTCGATGAGAATACGAAGAGTAGAGAATACTCTGTAGAGAAAATACATTTGGAAAACACTGTTTTAAATCACAGACTTTCTCTCTGTGTGCAGAAAGAAAGAAAGCCTTCCATTCCAAAGCCTTAAATATACTTTCCAAAGTCCGTTTTATGCTCTCATTATGTCAGTTGTGACTGTTTATGAAGGTGAATCATCAGGTACCCTGAACGTTTTATATAAAAATCAGTCAGTGCAATATAAAGGCAGACAAGGAACAAAATATTTCCAACAATGGAGTGCAAATTCAGCTACATAAATTCAGAGCAGGAACAGCCTGGACTGAGAGGAGCCAAAACCTGAAGTTTGCATCGTTCATTTTAATTTCCCGGCATCTCCACTTTGGGGAGTTTTTGTTTTGCTTCAGTTTATTGTTTTTGTAACTCAGTATTGGGGCTTCTGTTCTGGTTTTTCCCCAGGCTGCAGATTTTCTGTTGGAAATCTGATTTGTGTTTCATAAACACTCCATTTCTAGCATACACAGCAACAATAGTTGCTTAATAGTCATAACAGAGATTTTTAATTTTCAAGACGCTAACACAATGTCTAATTATTCAGCAGTGACTCAACCATCCTGAAGGCATACCCATCCTAACATTGAATTTCCCCCTTCCTTGCCTTAACTTTTTATATACTGTATTTTTTTTGAAAAGAAAGAAAGAAAGAAAGAAAGAAAGAAAGAAAGAAAGAAAGAAAGAAAGAAAGAAAGAAATTATAGGATTTACCTGTAGAACGCTGTTGGGGCAGCTTCTCTCATGGCGAAACTGTTTGCTTCGTTCTCAAGGTAATAAGGTACCTGTTGGCTGTGGTGATGAATAAAAGGCGAAAGTTGTGGAGCCGACTGTAAAAAGACAACAGGGCTTGGGGGAACATTGTTCAGGGAATGAAATCCTCCCAGGCTGCTGGTGCCAAACGATTCACTCGTAGGGGCATAACTGAGGCTGGTCGAACTGTACACTGGAGCGGCAGTGGAAAAATCGTAGGCAGCACCGTCTGGGTAGTTAAACCCCCCAGTCTTGCTGCTGTCCACATACATTTCGCTGATCGGTCGTTCCAGAGGAATCTTCAGCTGTGGTCTGCTAAGAGGCTCTAATTCATTGCCTTGTATTTGGTGCAATAAGGCAACACCGGAGCTTTTTGTGTGAAGGGTCATGGTCATTGTCAGTGGCAGTAAATGCGTCGCATTATCTAGGTTCCGTGCTTGAAGAGGAATCAGCAGCCGGCTGTCCACCTGGAAAGGGAGCAGAAATCGAATGGAAGCATTTGGCAAAAGTGTGCTCCTCAGCCACGTTATGCAACCATGCATGTATCCAGCTAATCCCAGCCCAGAAGAAGACACAAGCAAGGTGAGTATAAGCACCGGGAGCTCTTTGGCTCTCTCTTTCTGCCTCGGAGTCTAACTTTTCATCTGAGCTAATATGCTTTACAAAGGTGCTGGCATTGAGCCAGGTATTTGCCTTTCCTGACATTGGTTTAAACATCACTCCAAACACAATTGCTTCTGGATCTCTACCAAATAATTGTTCCACTATTCTAGTCATTTAATTTTTCACTATATGAGGTCCCAGCAGTCAAAAACAGGCACAGGAGAAAAGTCTAGAGCAGCGCCGATTCAAAGCTCTGTCCATTTTACACTGTATTTAGTAATAAACTGGCTCCAATTTATCTCCGCTTATCTACACTCCTTGTTTTGTTCATCTTCATGTTTGCTAGAAATATGTAATGTGTACAGTGCAATGACCCTGAATAGGACTACAGTGTAACAGAGATACAGTATGGCAAAATGTGTTTGTGTGGCTGCACTTGCTCCTGGGTGCAGCCAGCCACAAACCATCAAATTCCAGCAAACAGAAATGAAAGGGTGGACTATATCTATGTAGGAGAAAAGGCACACAAACATACTTGCTTGCTGCAGTTATCCTGATTTCTGTTATTTAGCTACAGCCCAGTAGCTTTTTTAAAAAAGAAAAAAGAAAGAAAAGGAAAAAAGAAAGATAAGTTAAACTTGCTGTTGTCTCATACTTATTATCAGCATAAGTCTTTGATGTGAATTTAAAATGAAGCAAAATATATAGAAATGAAAACTAAACATGCACCGGTCACATAATTGCACATTAGCTATAAGAAGAGAAATCCAGCAAAAATAATGCTCATTTGGAGTTTTTGAGTTTCCCATTACATTTTTAGTTTGGAGATTAAAAAATATCATTTTGGAAATATCAACATAAATAGATTTTGGCACACTCAAATAAAAAGTAATTAAAAGAGAATTAAAATATTTATTTTACTATATCATACACTTAACTCTATAAAATAATTTATTTGTCCAGCCTATTTTTGCCAATGGATAACTATGTACTTCTACATCATTCATAAATGTTTATAGTAATATAATAGCTGATACAATTTATTTTTTCCCTAATACTAAAATAGTCAAATTTTAGTTAGCCAATTTGAATTAATCAGATTAGGTTATTTCAAAGAAGATTTTTTTATTATGTACTCTAAAATCTCTTGCTTAGTTAGACATATATTATACATGCACAGGACTGTAGTGATAATCAGTTCTGAACTGATAATCAGTTCTGATAAGAAATAGTTTTAAAACAATGTTATGAATCATGACAAAAATGTCTCTGTTAAGTATGCAACATATATTTGACAATTCTGCAGGACACAGATTAACAGTATCTGAAATCCAATGAAGTCCTAGATTTTCTCGAAATACAGCAAAGCAGTCCCAACATGGCATTGGTCATAACTATAATTTTTCAAACAACTGCTAAAACATTTCTAATTATCATGACTGAAAATTATTTCAAGTATTATTCTAAAAATCTGAAGTCTTGATCTATTTGTGTAGTTTTTTATTGCTCTCATCTAGTTTAAATTTTGAAAAAGAAAGAAAGAAAAAGAAAGAAAGAAAGAGAAGTCACATACCTCACTATAGAGAGGCAGATCCTAGAGAAATTCTACCAATCTGAATACAGTGCAAGCATACACTTCGAGAACAAGTGAACCGATCAATGGATAGGTCTGTGTTCATGTATTGACAGTTTTCATGAGACAGCAATGAAACTCTCTGCTCATGCATCTTCTGAAATTCGAAACGGAATAGCATTGCTACATAAAAGCTCTAAGTTAAAGGCTAGCTAATGCATGCAGAAAGTTTATTTGTTCAGCCAATCATGTAATGTTGCAGTGTTATACTCTCCTACAGAAGACTAGTTAAACAAACAGATGTTTCAGCTGGCAATTATTTCAAAGCTGGAATCAATCCTGTAGCAGAAAACAGGTTACAGATTACCACAAATACAATTACATAATTTCTTAACGATTTAAAAAGACCTGTATGATGAATGGATGGTGTGGTTTTTTTTTTTAAATGCAGTTTTATCATGGTACAAGAAAAAAGACTCGCTTTGAAGTCAAGAGCAAACAGGGGGCATTAAGGTGTCCACAGAATAGAAGGTCCAGATGACTGGAAAGCGATTATAAAATAGTTGCAGCTGTGAAATAGTGGGAAACTCAGGCTCCATGACTAGCATCTAATCATGTACCATCCCTAACATAACAACATAACAACTATACCAATTTTACTGAAATTGTCGTTCTGTGCAGCATAGTTGAAATGCACATAGGCTGAAATACATTCATTGAGAGCACAGGGAAAATGGAAGGCGCTACTGAAAGCAAGGGAGCAAGGTAGGAAATGGAAGGATAAGCCAATAGAAGAAAGGACAGAGAAACAGAGAAGAAAGCAGTGCCTTTGCTTCAAGAGGGCACCCCCAATGTCTTTAGGTCTACCTTCTTGCTCGTGAGGCTATGTATCTCCCTTGTGGAGAGAATAAAAGCCTTCTCTGGCCATATGGTTGTCCATTCCAGTGAGGACTCAAGAAAATTCAGAACCTTAATCACCGGCATTTCCATGGATGGGAAGACTGGGTATTGCAGTCCTCAATCACTATACAGGTAGTCCTCAACTTATAACCATTCGTTTAGTGACTGTTTGAAATGGTAACTGCACTGAAAAAAACTGACTTACAACTGTTTTGCACACTTACGACCATTTCGGCGTCGCCATGGCCACATGATCATAATTCAGATACTTGGCAACTGGTATGTATTTATGATGGTTGCAGTGTCCTGGGGGTCATGTGATCATCTTTTGTGACCTTCTGATGAGCAAAATCAGTGGGCTTAACAACCATGTTACTAATTTAATGTAAGTAATGTTTCATTGAACAATTGTAGCAAGAAAGGCCATAAAATGGGGCAAAACTCACTTAACAACTATCTTGCCTTAGCAACTGAAATTTTGGGCTCAATTGTGGCCATAAATCAAGGACACAGAGGAGAAGGGGGGGAACAAAAAAGGGCTAGTACTCTTTTTAAACATGTCCAAAAATCAGAAACTTAATTATGTGGGACTGAGCGCTTCAGAACTCCATAGGACTTACGACAGAAGGAATCCATAGGTGTCCTTGAGTTTACAATCTCCTGTGTGTAAGTAAGTAAATGAGTGATGGAATAGTAGTTAGTATGTGAAACAATGGTTTGTGCAGACAGGCACATGAGGTACCTTGTTTCATTGCCAGTTGTTTTTAATCAGTTGCTATTATTTCAGTTAATATGCATTGTAATTGTTTTGGGGGCTCCTGCCTTTTTTTTTAGTTTTGAGCATATTTGAGTGTACATATTTGTAAAAATGCAAATGTGTCACATACGCACTTTTGTTTTGGGTATGACCTGGATTGATTGAGGTGGGAGTTGTCTACTGAGCTGAAAAGTTAAGGGAACAGAGTAGAGGAAGTCCTCATTTACTGACAGCAATAGGGACTAGAAACTCTTTTGCTATGCCGCATGGTCATCAAAACCGATGTCATGTGACCGCATCAACTTCTGATGACAGTTCCAGCTGTGGCCTTGAAGCAAATCAGCCACAGTCATTACGTGCAAGGCAGTAGTGGGTTTCAAAAATTTTTACTACCGGTTCTCTGGGTGTTGCTTGGTGGGCATGGCATGGCTTGGTGGCCGTGGCTTGGTGGGCATGGCAAAGGAAGGATACTGTAAAATCTCCATTCCCACCCCACTCCAGGGGAAAGATACTGTAAAATCTCCATTCCCACCCCACTCCAGGGGAAGGATACTGCAAAATCCCCATTTCCTCCCGATCAGCTGGGACTCGGGAGAGAGAGAATAGATGGGGGCGGGGCCAGTCAGAGGTGCTATTTACCGGTTTTCCGATCTACACAGAATTTCCGCTACAGGTTCTCCAGAACTGGTCAGAACCTGCTGAAACCCACCTCTGGTGCAAGGTCATGTGACTATGACTTTTAACCTCCTGCTGGCTTCCCCATTGACTTTGCTTCTTGGAATCCAGCTGTAAAAGTCTCAGATGGTAATCATATGAATGTGGCATGCTACAAATGTCATAAATGCACACTAGTTGCCCAGCACCCAAATCATGATCACATGACCATGGGGATACTGATGTCCACAACTTTGAGGACCTGTCATACGTCTAGTTCTACAGCTAAGTGACGACTACATGTAACTAATAGGATATCTGAGTGGGTTTGCATTCGTTTTTTCCACTGTCATTCTTGAGGGACAGCCATTTTGAAATTCAGGATCATCTTCCTTTTGGTGGTATGTTCTTTCCTCACAGAAATGGTAAGGCTTGACATCTGTCATTTGCTCAAAGGCTGCTGAGGTTTTTGCAAAATCATTTGTATGATTGGAGCCGAGTCATTTGTTTCAAAAGTTAACGCCACCCAATAAGTATTTATAAAATCAAATGGATTTAAATATGGCCATAATTTTTAGATCTGTCCATGTATTCATTCAGACATCCACCGCTAACAAGCTTTTATAAGTAAGTATTTATGCTTATTGCCTACAAAAAAGTGCAAAAACTCAGCAAAAGCAAACTGCTGAATAAATATATACATAAAGGGGGGATAATAACCCACCAGGTATTTAAAGTAAAACAAATGGCTAATGAGCTCTGTTCAAGTATAAGTAGCTACACTTCTTGAGACAAAGCAGAAAAACAAGTGATTTATGACAGAAGATCAAAACTGTCTAAATATATACCTCTCTTGATACATGCAATATACGGAGCCAAAGAAAGTTTCTGTATCCACTTATTCCTTTGCTACCAATGGTGTATTTATTAATAGCATTTGAGATATAAAATATGAAGTAGTGGGACAGCTGAGAAAAATAACCTGGTTGAGGCAGAATGTCTGCCAAAAAGGTTTACTGAGCAACTTGTTCTTCTTTACAAGTCTTTTCAAGCATATCCTTCCTTGTTAAAAATATGTTCTTTCCAAAAGCATTCTCTTGAGTAATGTGGTTACGTTTTATGAGCTTCAGGAGATGGGTTTGATTACGTTGCTTATATTTCCATGGTGGCTGTGACTGTAAGAGTATTCAGTCCTCAAGTGGTGTTTTTCAAAAGATTACCCACAAGAACCTCAAGAAAAATGGAGGTTTAGGAATCAGTCCAGCAGTGTGGGTCTTCAGGAACAGATGTGTTGTTATAGATATCCTGGAAACAATAGGTGAAAGGAAACAGGTATTTCTGAATGATGATGGCCTAGGATGGTGAGAATGACTGGAAGCAGTATTGGATCAATTCTTCTAGTTCCTTTTTTTTTTCTGTTGATGTGCTCAACTAGGACTTCAGATCTAGACTGCAAAAAATCCCTAGAAAGTCTTTTAGAACAAAGTTCAAATGAAGACATGTCTCCTATATGTTTAAGGAAAATGTTCACAATTTAAAGAATTTAACTTATTTTAGCTTTAGAATTTGAAGTTCATCACTCTTTAAATTAGACAGCTAAAGAAAGAGTTATCATTACCAGAGGATAATTATGATAGTCTTCTTTCTACCAAATGAGTAGTCTTGTGAAACCCTAAAGACTCATAACACAATTGCACAAATTGTCATCATAGTCCACTTAATCAGATGCATGGAAAAGGCAAGAGTCAATCTGTAGGTTTTTTTACATGTCACAAAACTCCTAATTGCTTTTACAAGAAAGGAACACTGTTAAGTAATGTACCCAGTCAAAGACCTTTCGGTGCACTTTCTCATTATCTCTCTCGCATAATGTAGCATTTTTTAAAAAATCAACAAATAACTGCACACTAAATAGCATAAATGATTTTTTCACCTTAACAAACCTGAAAACAACTAGTGTGATTACTTAGCTAAACTTTATAATTTCAGAGGTGAGAGAACTATTTTAGGACAAGACTACAGATGTTTTAAAAGAATTTGCTTTAAACTCTTTGGGAGCAGGGGAATCACAAGGATGTTGCTAAGCAAATATTAATATATAGAATGAGAATGAAGCAGAGCCTATTTCCAGCATTTCAATTGGCTCTGAAAAACAAATTATTGAGATTCTACTCTTTCATGTGTATGTGTTTATTATATACTACAATGTTCTAGGTAAGGTTGGGATATGAACTTAGTAAATGTGAAAATAACTGCATGTACCTTTATTATACGTTATATCTTCCAGCTGGGAGAAGAGAAGGAAGAGGAAGGGAACTATCCTGATTTTAACTTACATTTATGCTGGGAAGAAAACATGTTTAAGTATCCTCCAGAGCAAAAAGCTTGAAATTTTACATTTTGATATGAATAGAAGATATTTTACACTGAATCATGCTATTGATTTTTCTTCCCTTTTAAACAAGAATACATTGATTCCAATAATTAAGTAAAGATTGCCATGTTTATCATGCTCCATCAATATCTAAATATCTACTTTTTTTTTTTTTGAAAGACTAGAAAGGTGTAGGATTATAACTCTCCAGTGAAAGGAATAGGCTTTTTCATTTCATTTTATTTCCATCAAAGGAAAATGGAATCAAAATTGCTTCTCTTTCAGTAAAATGACAAAGACTCACACAAATGTCTGTCTCTAACAGAGCAATGCCAAGATGATGAAATGTGTTTTGTAACATCATGGTGCAAGCTCTGCCCTTTCATACTTGTGTTGCGATGTTGCCTACAAATAAGTGAGGAGTTGAGTTTGCATTGCAACAACACAATAAATTTTCTCATTTGCCTCCTATTCTATCCTGCCTGTGGACATCTATATGGAGTTAGACTTCAGTTCTTGACTACCATGCTATGAAAGAGGATAACGCTTGCAGCATTAGAATATGTATTGTGGTCAAGTTATTTCTACACTCATCCACTGAAATATCATATGAAATTGCAAGATGAACTATCATAATTTTTCAGTAGAAAACTGTCACTCATTCAGAGACACATACAGATAGAGAGACCCTCTAGCTTGCTAGCCATGATGAGTTATCAAACTGCGCCAGGCAGTTTGTCTCCAGTCCCATTCATCATTGGAAGGGAAACCACAAATAAGCAGCCTGAAGTATGCAACAAAACTCTATCATAGTAGTTAGATATAAAATTTGATTAGTCCCAGACTCTGTCTGAATTCCATCTTGCAGATGCTGTCTTTAGAAGAACAGTAATATACAACATCATTATGAATGAATTCAGTATGAATGAGACAATATAAAGCAAAAAAAAACTTAAGCTAAGAGGTAGGGAGCAAAACTGAAACCAACAACACTGGTTTGCTGAAGGTACTAACAGTTGAATTTTCTTTTTCACTCATAGTCGAACTAAAAAGTATAGAAAACACATTAAGAGTGTGTGTTGTTTTCTAGCATTTGCTCCACTTGATAGCAGTGTCCTCTTGTTTTGCAC